>NW_006263358.1:323696-324876 GCF_000469605.1 Apis dorsata | reverse complement strand
CTCTCTCTCTCTCTCTCTCTCTCTCTCTCTCTCTCTTCCTTCTCTCGTGTCTCTCTAACTCTCGTTCGAGCAGTGGACGTTTACACGCATCGACGAATTCGCGTTTTACATGTCCGTACGATCGATTCGTCCCCGTCAATCTCCACTCTTTTCCTCTTATCGGCCGCGACGCCCGTCACCGTTAATAATTGCGTGAACAGTCTCCGCGGATACGCGACTGATTTGCAAGCGGAAAACTAACGCGCGGAATGCGAGTGCAACTGACAGACCAAACTGGACTGGACCGGACTGGACTTAATCTCTTCAGAGACGAAAAAAAAAAAAAAAAAACGAAATTCGCTCGACGACCTTCCTTCCTTCCTTCCTTCCTTTTTCTCCTTTTTTTTTTTTTTGTTGTTCATTATGCGCGAGGATGGATTTATTTTTTTTATTCAACTTTCGTGTTTTGTTCTCGCGTTTTCATGGAAGGGAACAGGAAGAGGAGATTAATTTGTATTATTCTTGCGTCGTTCTTCGTCGAAACGATTCTTCCGAATTAATTTTTTGAATATCGCGAATTTCGAGAAGAAGGAGGATAGAAGATGATTTTCGCAAAGTGGGAAGAATAATCGACATCGAAAACTTTTTCCAATAACGCCGTGTGTTTGGCATCCAATCGTAAGTTCACACCTCTTTAACCCTTAAAAGTCGGTCCCCGCAGACTAGCAGACTTCGACAAGATCGTTATCCCTGAAATATCGAAAGTTTCGGAGGCTCGAGTCGCGCGCCCTGTTAAACTTTCAAATTGCTTCCAGCTTTATTAAAATCATAGACCGTAATGAAGTCGTCCTCTAGCCTATCCTAATCTATCTCTCTCTCCGTCTAGATACCCACGAAGATACGTATCTTCTTCGATGCTCGTGTTTTCTTTTTCTTCTTTTTTCTCCCCTCTTCTCCTATTATTTAATTCGAGAAATTATTCGGGAACGCGTTGAACAAAAGAAAAAAAAAAGAAAGAGAAAAAAATAATTTTTAAATTCAAAGTTCGTAAATTTAAATTCTCGAATCAAATTTAAACCGATTCCGCTCAATTCCCACTTACTTTTTCATTTTCCATTCCGTCTACCCATTTCATCTATTGTTACTAAACTTTTCAATTTTCCACCCGAATTTATGACACACCGACCCACTCGCGAAGACA
>NW_006263358.1:315696-323494 GCF_000469605.1 Apis dorsata | reverse complement strand
TATATATATATATATATATATATATATCCTCCTCGCCCCTCGATTTTTCCCAACAATATCGTTCCCAAGTGTCGTCCAGTCCGCGAATCGAATTTCGTCCTCTCCCCTCCTCCCCTTTCACATCGGGTAACAAATGTACGTACGACTCAATAATGCGTCCGGAATCGTGGCCGGAGGAAAAATGCTCGGAAGATCGAGTACAATTGTCCACATTCCATTTTCAGAGATACACATCGGGTGACCGTGTACGATCAATGAGAACGGATCGAGAAAGATCGATCAGACACCGAACGAAGATTCCTTCCATCCCTCGCACATCCAAATATCTTTTTTTCTTTTCCCCCTCTCTTCTCTCTTCTCTCTCTCTCTCTCTCTCGCTATCTCTTTCTATTCGCGCATAACCACGTTCAAAGTCCACTTCTCCTGTGGACTTTTCCTCGAGATCCGGGAGCAGGTGTCCCGCGGCGGAGATTCCCGGAGGAGATTTCCAACGGTCTAACGGTCTTGGTATCGTTTTCCACGTAGTGCGAGATTGCATCGCGAGCATTGCCGCCCTTTTCCTCGCCCTGTTCTCGATTTCACCCTCCTCGCGATCCCATAATCTCTTTCTTTTCGGTGGTGCACGAATGGTGGACAAGGATGACGCGCAAGCAAGGGCGGTGGAATTGAAGATGGCCCAATGGAGCAAGGGGTTTGCCGGATCGAACAAAGGGTGCGAATTGTGGGTGTATTATACCCTGGACGCTGAGAAAAATTTCTAAGAGATATAGAAAGGAAAAAGAGAAAGAAAAAAGGAGAGAAGGAAGAAAAGGATTCGATCGAAAATCTCGATGGAATTGGATAGAGGCGAGAAGAATAAATAAGAAGAATTTTCGAGGGAACGAAATATCGAACAATCTTTAGATATTTCAGTTTTCCCGCGTGTTGAAGAGGAATGTCAACTTTTTACTCCGGCTGTTTGCACCCTCTGTCAACGTGGATAGAAAAACGGACAAGATTCGAGTGTCCGGCCATCTCTTAAAGAAATTGCTTCCTCTCCCAGACACTTCGTAAATGCGTTTCCCTTCCATTCTCTTCCCTTTCTCCTCCACACTCGTTATTTTATTTTATTTTTTTTTTTTCAACGGTGATTGCCAGATCGGCCAATTAAGCGGTATCAGCGAAGAGAAGAAAGAATCGGAGGAGGAGGAGAAGTTCACTTCTTTTCTTTCCTCGTTTCCTCTGCCCGAAACGTTGACAGAAGCACGGTAACGTTCTCGACAGACGGAAAGGCTTACACGAAACACCGATAACAATTGAAAAATGGGTCAATAGACGATTCCACTTTTTCGCTCTTCACCCATTGTCTCCCTCTCCCTCTATCCCTCTTTCTCTCTCTCGCTCGCTTCTCGACAAATTTATCATCGGCCTTGTATTTAATTTCGAGGAACAATTACTCCTCCCCCTCCCTTTGTTTCGGAGGTCGCATGAATATTCGACGCGAAAAATGATAACCGAGATCTTGCATACCCTCCACCGTCTCGTGATTTATCTCGACTTCGTTCCAGGTCAGGTTCCAACGCCGGTTAGCCAAGACGTCGCGCGGACACAGGGTGCAATTCATATCGCGGAATTGATAGTAAATTAGGGATTCAAAGCGGCCGAGATACCGAATGGACGGTTGAAAAGTTGAAGAAACAGGCCACGCCGATAAATCTTGCTTACGTAACGCTCGGACGGGGTTTCAACCGTGCTCGACTCGAGGGAAGAAAAGGGAGAGAATGAGAGAGAAAGAGACAGTAGCACGGATCGGAGAAAAAGGAAAGCCACTTCCGGGGAAATGGTATTAAGTGGCGCGCCGATCATAAATAACGCTGGTCGTCGTAATAAATGAACACCGCCCCGCGTTATATCGCTAAACCGGGGAAGATACGACTGACATTAATCACCGGCGAATCAGTCGCCATTGAAAAACCGTCTGGCGGAAGGATAGTGGTCCTGGTTGAATAAAAGAAAGCTACTTAATGTCATCAATCAAGTTCCACAAAGGGGGTAAACGAAACGTAACCAGTTCGGTTATGCCGTGTATCCTTTCACCGATATTCGGTTTAAAATCGACTTTACCAAGTTTCCAATAACGTTAAAGAACGTATTCCATTACTTGCCAAGTTTAAAACCGAGTTTTGCCCCGTCACGCGTTAATAGGATCGCCGTCCTACTCGCCATTCGTATCGCGCTTCTAAATATATCTTACAATCGTACAAGATAAGTTCTCAGAGAAATGGTCAGCAAAAGCGTCTCTTCGTAAAACAATCAAGACGGTAATTCAATCATCCCTAAACTAGGAAGTTTATATTACGCAAAGCCTCTTAAACATCAATCGCAAAACCTATCCAAGGATTCTGAAGCCGCGCGATCGTTTTTCGAGTTAGCTTTAACGCGATTGAACTTCCCGATTGTTTCCCCAGTTCTTACGACGTCGGTCGATGCACTCGAGACCCCGGGAAAAGTGTTGCCCCTATTTCTACGGAACCTATTCACCAAAGCAAACCCTTGGATCGGCTCAATTAAACGAACAGCAGAACGTGCTGACCCGTCACTTTCCAACATTAATTAACTTAGCACGCGCCTAACTTCCCTCCCTCCCCTCTCTGCCTTTGTTCTTTGGTATCTATGTTAATATAATAAGTGTAATTATTTCTCTATACCTCCCTCATCTTCCTCTCTCTCCTTTAATGTTTCTTCATTCTTTCTTTTTTATTTTTATTTTTTTTGTTTTCCATGCAAATAGCAAAAATTAAACGAGGTGGCGCGAAAATAAAACGAATCGATTTTTACGAAAGACTAATGAGTTGTGAAAATGCGAAAAACATTCGACAACGGCGTAGTAGAATATAGATTTAAAAAAAAAAAAAAAAAAAAACGACAACCGGATGCACGGGAGTTGCGAGAATCGAGTCTGTTGAAAGCAGATTCGGTCGACGCGGCCACGAATTTCTGCAGCTCATTGGAAACTCCAGGATTTGCCGAGTGAAATATCTGCTGAATTTGTGGAGGAGGAACTGAACTTGAAATCGAATTCGCAACTTCAATTCGAATTTCCAAACTACGCGTTCGGGATCATTAAGCTGTGTAAAATAGAAATGAGAAGTTTTTTTTTTTTTTTTTTACGTTAATTTAAAGAGGGAACATTTCACTCGGCTCGTAACTAATTTTAAATGGAATAAAATCACCCGCACCCGTAGTTCTATGGTTAAGAAACGTTAAGAACGGATACTTGCACGAATCCTCTGAGAAGGAGAAGGTATAAGAAAGAGAGAAGAGATAGAATGGGGGGAGAGAAAGGGAGCTTAAGATTTTAATTTATAGCCACCGGACCCGCCTTTAATCTGGCAACTAGAGTGCCGTGTTTCTCGTAAATAACCGGGTAAGAAACTATTATTATTCCATTATGAAAAACAAACTGAAGAGAAGAAATTATTATACCCGCCCCCTTTATATCACGGGTTAAATTCCATCGATTAATTCTACTTTAATACTGTACACCGGCGGTATAACTTGGTTAAAAAATGCTTGGTTGGATAAAAATGCGCCCCCCTCTTAATCCTAGCCAAATGTACGAAACATCGATGAATCCATACTTCGAATCTATGAATACATTAATTTCCACGATCTCTTAAACATCGAGGCAAACGTTGAAAAGGATAATTTATCAATTTTTCACCAATTTCCACGTGGATCGTTACGCAATTAAATTCCCAACTAAATGGAATTTAATCCGCTCGACAAAGAAAGTGTAATTGAACGAGCCAATGGAGGAGAACTTTTCCGATATAAAATCGCATTTCTACCCGACCTTTTTTTAACATTTAAGATCGTGACGATGGTATCGCTTTCCACATCGAGTTTCCATTAAAAAAAGATTCTCGTATCTCTCGTGTCCTCCCGTACAATACCGCGTCATTAGACAAGCACCCGCGACAAAAGGACACGGATGGCGGATACGATTAGTCCATCCTGGTTGATACCACCTTTTCTTACTTAATCGACCGATATCGCGCGAGCAACACAACCACGGTCGACGACAATGCCCAGTTTTTCATATTTCTCCTCGTTTAGCGGCCATCACCCGTTCCGTTCTCCTTTTTTTTCTCTCTCTCTCTTTATACGAAAACACATTAGGAAGCGGTAGCGGAGGTAGACACGGTGAAAATGGTAATGAGAAAACACGGGGATCAGGCGTAAATTTTTATTTTTCCCGGGGAAATGTATCGTGAAGAGCGACGCGAAATGAAGAGAACGACGCCTCGTTTTGTTTCCTCGGTGGAGGAGAAAACTGTATCGTGAAAATTTTTCAAGTATATATATATATATATATACCGTTCTGGCATTCTATGGCGTCCCCCACTGGCCAACCCTTTCGTCGGTATTTTACGACTCGACGGTGCCGTGCCACCGAATTGTCAGCTCCGTTTTTATTACACGCGCGTTTCCCGTACGCGTGTACGAAATATGTACAAAAGAATATTTTTAAAGGCCAATTGTGATGCGAGTTTTCGCATCGAGAGAGTTCGACGAATGAACGCGGAGAGTTCAATTATCTCGTTGAAAATTCGATTTCTTCTCCGATTCATTCAGAAGATATAATATTAGTTATTTAATAAGAGAGAAAGGTACACGCGCGGATACCGCTAATATTCTTTTATTACGGTGGAAAAGGTAATATTTCATAAACACGCGGTACGTTCATTACACACGCGTGATTAATTTTCCTTTATTAATGAATGGCCGACGTTGTTTTAAATGTTGAAAATTGATTAATTCCTCCATATTGTATTCCGTACATATATCGTTCGAATAGAACTTCAGTTAATTTGAATTCTATCCAAGATGAAACCAACAAAGACGTTGATTATTAATGAGGAAGAATCCCATTATGCAAAGTAATAGCTGATAAGACGATTATCATTAAGGTCTCGTAGCTTTATCCGGGTAGAAGAGATACGATAAAGTGACGAACTCATTACCAAGGTGAAAACACGAGGGATAATTCGGTTGGAATCTATTTCCAAATTTTTCCTAATAGCCTCACCGTCCTCCTCGCGGCCGATGCCTCTTGCGAAAATTCTCTTTCCTCTTCGACCCCCCGGAGGGGTTACATTTTTAATAGTATCCCCTCTTGAATTATGTCTGCGACCCGCTGATAAAAGCCAGAAGGCGTTTTTAGCATCGACTATCATCGACTCTCCTCGCATTCTTCCATTCCTACCATCTTCTCGCCGAGCTTCCGCCTCTTTTTTTTCTTTCTTTATCGCAACTCTTCCCGATATCGCCAATGGAGCGTAGATCTCTCTCTTACGGATTCCAACTTCGATAACAATTTTGATATTCGGAGAAACAATCGAAATTTCGAGAATTACGAAGGAGGGAATAATTCGAAACGATCAAGAAGAATTTGTTTCTTGAGGACGACAAGAGAGAGGTTTGAAATCGAAGAGGCTCGCGATACGTTAAATACGTGTAGAATCCCGTATTTATCTCAAGAAAAAATGGATTATGGTGTGATTTTAAATTCTTAAAGCGTTGAATCGAAAACGTAGCATTCTCGTAATATTCTTTCCAAAAAAAATCTTTTTTTTGGAAGGAAAAAGTAGGAAAACTTATTATTCGTTAAACTTATACTCTCGTGGAAATTCAAAAGAAATAAGATCCCGTCGCGCTTGTTAATTTATGGATGTTATTTAATTCTGTACGAATAACTAGAACGGCGAAAAAGAAAAGGACTGTTGCTTTGTGAAAATGGTTCGCGAAACGAACGAAATTTGAACGAGGCAACAAGAATCCGAAAGAAAATAATTTCGTTGAGATCCCGAGAGAAAATGATTCCTTTCGCCTTTAAAAAGACGGCTCCTCCTCCTTCTCTTCTTAGCATGGTTTGATAACTTGACAAGTTTTGGTTCGAGATTACTCGAGTTAACGAAGCGTACTTTTCGTTCGCAAAGTATTTAAAGAAGTTTCGCATTTAAAATCAATCTTCCGACTATTTGTTACAACTGGAAAACGCTCTTTCTATCCTTTCTAACGAACTTTCTGGCGAATCCTTCCGGTACAATCTCTCTTCAACCTCTTCTTTCTTTTTTAAATTTCGATATTCCAAGACAAATATTTGAATTCAAATTGGCACGTTTTAAATCGAACCTTGATATTCCTTTAAAATCAACTATCACTCTCCTACGAAGACCGAAGCCAAAATAACGGTTTCCCACCTTCTCTATTAAACTCTCTTTGTCCTTTACAATTTGCCATCATGCTTCAGATTTCAGAGAATCGAAATCTTTCCTTATTTTCCAATCTCGAAAGCTGAGGCACGAACACCACGAACTTTCGAGTTTCGTCAGTTGGTCTTTCCGATTCCCAAAGCAACAGCAGCCACGTCGATTCGAACGACTCGTGGAATGGTCGGGAAACGGGAATGGAACGGCAATCCGGTCAGCAGAATTTAACCGATCGCGCTCAGTCACACCGGTAATTTCTGTTACGTGTCCAACCACTCCTCCTCCCGCCTACTCTCGCCAGGATTTTATTTTTCACTCTCGTCCCCGCGCCAAAATCGCGTGAACAAAACTAATTGAAAAGAACAATCTCGCGGCGATGTTCACAGCGACACAGAATTCACAAGGGATTACGAGATTATTTTCGTCTATCTATCTCTACTTTCCATATTCCATTTCTGTGTCTCTTTTATTATATGTACCTTTCGTGCGATACCCTCTATTGATTCCGTTGGAATCGTATTATATATAAATTGTTTCATCGCACAAAAAAAAGAAAGAAAGAAAGAAAGAAAGAAAGAAACCGCCTACAATGATTCCTTTTAATTAGAATTTTCAATTCACGGTCTTTCAACGATTATCCCCCCCCTCCCAGGTTCCTTCAACTACAAACGAAGAGAGAATTCTCACTACCCCAGTTTCCCCCGAAGAATCAAACAGCTGCCGGCCCTCGTGTCCGTTTCACCTCTGGCCACCGTAAATACAGATAAAGCTAATTGAGAGCAATCGTTTGCCCGGGGGACGAACGGTGCTCCTTTAATCCTCCGGATAAAAGATAAAAGCTTCTTCTCGATTGCGCCTCGTCATTCCTCCCCTCCCCCCTCCCCCTCAGTCTCTTCACTATTATTGTTCGAATCTCGGCCGTTCTTTGCCCGCGGTATTAACCCTTACTGTCGAACGATGACTACGGCGGCGAACCTATATAGCTGGTATATCGTCCCGTATAGTATATTAGAGGACAAATTCGTGACAAATCTCCCGTCTCTCGTCACGTTCCCCCGTACGATCCGCAAACACACGCTTATTGGAAATGAAGATGGCGCGCAAGCGGATGGTGGCTCCTAAATGGACGAGATCCTTGGACCGCTGTGCAAACTCGGCAGGACAGAGGATCGTAATCGAAAGACGGGTGGGAGGGGAGGGGAGAAGAGAGTCCAGAAATCCTGCAGGATGCCTCTGAGGTTCGCAAACACTCGTCCCAGGCGAGGATTAGGAAGGAAGAATCCCCGTGTCTCCCCGCACGGTACGCTGACGATTGCATTTCTCGATTCTTCCTCCTGCAGAAATTGTTTCAATTCGACTCCACGTCCCCAAACGTCTCGTCCTCCGCACGACGAGACGCGTCTACTACGAGATTAAATCGGGCTTAGTCCCCTCCTCCCTCCCTCCTCGCGGTCATTCCTCCTCCGGAAGGCCGAGTTATTTCTCCCCGGCGTGGAAAACAATTTCGCCCGGATTCGCCGCAATTAAAAGTCGCTCAACTCGGC
>NW_006263358.1:312404-315437 GCF_000469605.1 Apis dorsata | reverse complement strand
CTCGACGCCGATCGATCATCTTCGATTATTAATTATGAGGGGGCTAATGATCGCAGGAAGAGTGACGGGTAATTAAGAAGGAAGGGCGAGGCGATGGCTTTTTGCCACTGGTGGAGGGATTGTGACAAAGCAGCCTGTCCAAAGATAACATCTGTCCGCTCGAAAGCTGCGGCGACCTCTCACATCCCTTTCCTTCCACCAACTTCCACCCTCGTGCGCTGACTTGCATTTTCTTTGTTCATTACAGACCACCGTGTCCACCGCACACAGACAGGTTGCAGATGGTTCGCAGAAGTTCGTGGAAATTTTTTTCCCTTCCCCGGATTGCGTCCAACAAAGAATATTCGTTGCTTTATGCCCACTTAGGGAGGAGATATCCCCTGTTTCCCTTTTATTCGCGCTATATTCTTTTAATTAAGCTCTTTCGCGCGCCAAACACGCGAAAATTTCTCGAGCATTTTTTTTTTAAACAGATTTTTTGCATTTTAATGCAATAATATTTTAATAATTTAGCTAAAAAATTTTCTCGCAACGTCATCCGTTTACCCGGAAATAATTTCCAAACAATTTCGTGAATTTTTCCCCAACGGTTCGATTATTTCATAAATTCGCGATCTAAGATTCCGCGATCTGTTATCTTTGTAAATTTGATAGCGTTGGATAATTGGCCGATTCTAATTATTTGCGCTTGAATACAGAGAACAATGGGAACGGGACGCACTTCTGCAATTAAGTTATTAATGACTGTAGTCAGCATTTCGATTAGACGGACGAGGGGTCGCTTTATGCGACAGATAACGACCGATTAATTGTTCATCGAACTTTAATGAACGTAACCATCGCGCTAATAAGATATCTGCTGCAAACGCTTCGTCGTCTCCAATACGGTGCAACAGAGTACATTACGCTCTCCCGACGTAATTGAAACTTCTACGATCGATCTAACCATATTTGCAGTTTCGTATAATTAGTTGTCGAAAATTCTCTACATCTGCCACAAACTTTGCCCCGCCTTTGTATAAATATTTAAACACACAAATCCACTTTCCTCCAACTCTCTCTTTTCCCACTTTTCAAAAATTTTGCACCGTCCAAACGCCTCTACGCCTTTACAAAGACGAGAGGACGAGATACGTTCAAAGACAATTATTTCAGAGCAGAAATGGTGTTGCGCAGTATCGTGTGATCGATAGCAGCCAGAAGAAATTCCGGCATCCGTGCTCAACAGCTGACGCAAAACAACCGGTCGTCGTACTTCAACCCAATTTCCCCGGCAACTCCTTCATCTCAATTAACTACGCTCTTGTCGTCTACGCCAATTTACCATTTCCAACGAGCTAGCAAGACCTGTCTGTCCTTCGTTAAACTACGATTCACCTGACTGAATATGCCGTCCTGACTAATTCCACGACATTTCGTTCCCTTCTTATCCTTTTCTATATCATTTTTCACACCCGGAATATATCTTCGCCGATCGTTTCTCTTTCCAATTATCCCACTCGGATTATCATTTCATTTGTCCCAACCGATGACAAATAATATCGATATCCGTTTCGAGGATTGTACCCTATAATTATAATGCAATATACCCGTGTGCGACGCATAAACGCACGTCAGAAACACGTGTAACGTTCCATTCGACCATGCCCCCTCCGACCAAGCCTCGAGATTCGGGTACGTATACATCGAGCATGGCGGCCCTTGTCGCTGAACAGTGCACCCGTATCTTCGTGTGTACGCGTGTATCAAGCGGCGCCCAATAAATCCACGGTTTAATTAAACTAAGTTTAAACGGATCCCTTCCGCGATATAAAGCAGTTGCGCGTATTACTACGTTCTTGATCCGGTGCTAAATCAATTATAGAAGTTACGGAAACATCGGCGAATGGTTTATCGCTGTCTTCGATCAGCGACCAGTTGATCTGCACGTCTCGAACGTTGATTTTTTTATTTTTTTTTTTTATGACAACCGACAAATCGAAACTCTCGTTCTCTTTTCTCTCTTTCACGCGTATTTTATCGTTCCTTCAAACCGATGAAATATCATTGAACGGATGAATTTAACGCCGTTTCGTCCAACATGTCGAACCATCGTTTACGATTCCACCGATCGATCCCCTCCCTCCCCCGTGTATTCTCCCGTGTATTCGTTAACGCGGCAGACAGGAAAAATAACGTTTCGCGAACGATCGAATTTTTTCCAATTCGAAAAACGAACGAAAGAAACGAGGCAAGCGATTGATCCGAACCAACCAAGGAACAAACATAGTGTCGTACAGATAGAATAATTGAACACGAGTGTCATCCTTGCCCACACGCATCACCAATTCCTTTTGCCGCGATTGTGTACGCGATTAACGCTAAATTTATTCCAATTATTTGCGTAGGTACACACAAATAGAGATAGATAGAGAGCTCGATCAATTAAACGGATCACTTGCACGGCCACCTTAGAATCGTGTCGAATGCTCGTTCCATTCCATTCTACGCGAAACTAGATGCAACTCCGTTTATTTTTCCCTACGGAAAAGGAGAGAGAAGAGAGTGGCGGAGCAACAGTTTTCCAACGGAATTTTAAGAAGCTCGTACATCACCGTATCAAAGCTGCTGCATTATTCAAGGCTAATGCATTTCCCCTAATAATAAGAGCCGAATAGATTTCACTCGAAAATTCGTGTGTTACTGATGCTAATGTCGCGGTTCCAGAATAAAACACCAATTGTACGCGAGAAGGGAATGGAAATGCGAAGAATGGAGCGAAAAACGATATGCGGGGCGATGGAACAATTGTTTTCATTCGTGAATTACGAAAAAATGTTTCAGCTTTTAATGGAACGAGCTCGGTGAATTTAATCCACGAAAAAGGTATGCGATTAATGTTATGCGCAATCGTGCAACTGACGGTCAGTCGGCAAGTGTGCGACAAAGGTGAAAATGTCGGAGGATGAAGAAGAAATCTAAAGTGCATAAAAACGTGCAAACCGAAACGCAAAGAAACGTTAATCGATAGCTCCTCTCGTCTCCCTAACGTTT
>NW_006263358.1:302325-312201 GCF_000469605.1 Apis dorsata | reverse complement strand
AAAAAAAAAAAAAAGAAAAATTTTATCAATCACGAAAAATTCGAAATTCTTCTTCAATCATCTAATTCGTTTATCCTTCGATCTATATTCGTTCTTGTTCATACGCGTCTCTATAAGTTAAATTAGTCGCTCGTTCACTTCCTGTTGGCGCACATGCCCTTTAGTTTCGTATGTATATACAGAGCACCGAGTATTGATAGAGGAAAAGGGGATTCTCTTCTGTAACCGCTTGGCCAAGTATACTTGATCGGTTCATTTGCCGCTGGCGAGGGTGCAGTCACCCTGTGGCCACCCTTGGCAATCCTAGTCTAACCTGCACTTGCTTCTTCCGCTGTTCGAGACTCTCCTGTCTAGCAATTAAAGACAGCACTTGGGCGGTTCGAGCTAAAGACAGCCATACCCGCTATTGACACGTACAAGGGAACATATACGTGTATACATGTACACAGGCGTATGGTGTATTCAGGGCAGATTCGAGAACCGGAAGAGAAGAGATTTAAAGACTGTCTTTCTTGCTGCTAGTTCGATGGATGCGTTAAAGTAGACTCGACCCGATATCAAAGAGACATCAGTAGTGGTGAATATCGTATAAAAGCCGAACGATAGCTTTCTTCCGGCCATCGATTCGCTTTTGTAGTGTAAAATAATTGAATCCACGACGATCGGAATGAAAAACGACGATCGGAATCAAAAGCGAAGATAATTTTTATCGTCCAAGTATCATTTATTATATTATGGATCGAAGGCAATATAACAGCAATTTGTAAGAACGAACGATGATTTTTATCGATCAACGTTTCACGCGAATCTAAAACTATCATATGGACGAAATTTCCCTGAACAGATAATCCGTGAAATGAATTGAAATCGAGGTTTATCCGTTTCTGTTAATTTATCCTAATTCGTACGGTGATTAATAATTCACACGTTTCCAGAAATCCATGAACCGTGTGGGATGGAAAATGTTGCAACAATATGCGGATACACTGCGATAAGTAAACATTACACGATTTCTGCGTACGTGAGTCCGAACCGAAAACTAGTCATTACGTATATTGATACGGTTTATACGTATGCTAATGCCCAAATACCTATAATTATGCGAAGATTTTGGTATGCTGCTGTTCCTGATGGTATTAACCATCCACTGCCGAACATTTAATGAACTACATTGTGTTAGAAATCATCGGTATCAGTTGGGTAAAGTTTCGCGATTCCTACCGAACCTTTATTATGCATAAAATTATTCGTGATTTCATCGATACAATTGTACATGCTTCTGATGCACGGATTACACGTGAAAAGGACGAAAATAAATATATATATATATATATACATACTCGTCGAACCATTGTGAAAGTAAATTAATCGATGAATGGAATATTATTATGAAATACGAATAAAAATATTTCTCTTATTTTCCCTAACAATTTTACGATATTTCTCGAAATAAACGATAAAATGTTTGTTCTACTAGCATTTCCCTACATATTATTGAATAAAATAACGGAAAAATGACGACGCAAGGCGCATTTCATCATCCATTAAGCTCGTTACTTTGTACCATTTGTTAAAATGATTTATAAAATACCAATACATTACAATAAAATATAACGTTGAGATTGATTTATATATATATAACATTCGCGATTATCAATAGAAAAATGTTTCTACCCAACGACTCGCATTAATATTCGTCTCGAAATATATTTTAAAAAATAAATCGTCACTCACCACTCTGTCTCCAGGATGTTTCACGAAGCAATTCAATTCCGCTGTTTGGCCAACAATGGCGGTGACATTTCGTGGGCCGATGTCGTCGAAATCCGGTTTATTCAAAAGTCTCGTCGGCTTACTTCCAGCGACCACACTCGCCAGACTCGATCCACCTGAAAAAAAAATATGAAAAATTAAAGAAACTGTTCACTTTATAAATTTTTCCATTTTTCGAAATCGTAGAAAAACTTCGTAAATATTTCGAAGGAGCGAACGCGAACGTTAAAATTTTGTCGCGAGAAATGCATAAATAACCAGAGAGATCTATTCTTATTTAACAAGGCGTCACAGCAACAGAACAGCCAGAATATTTCTCGCAAAGTCAAAGTAAGTTGAATGAATATGGAAACTCTTCGAGCTTTACGTTCAAACGAGGTTAGACGATGCAGGTGCTTTTGCAACATCAAAAGTTCTATCTCTCGAGTAGGTTAGTTGTTACCACCTTGCTTTCCAACGAACAAGACGTGCACGAACAACATGCGCACGCGCACACGAACGATTCTAATAAGCACTTGATTAAAGATGAACTTTCGACGATACTAATGCGTCATGCTATTGTAATATGATCTTGGTACGCAATCACGGTTAATATTTGTGAAATATCGTGTTAGTTGTGCCACAACAACCTACATCGTCTTCTTTGATCCACCGTTAATGCAAATAGTTCGCCAACTAATAATTTCGAGAATGCCAGGCTCTTCCATGGCACGCTTCTATGTCTATTTTCACATCTAATTTCGCTGACCTTCGATTCAAGCGTGTAACCGAATTAAATTACGGATTCAGCTATCGACTTACCTATGAAAACGATGAAATAGAATAGTTGAGACGAAAAATTAACTATTTTTGCTACGGAAACACTTGTTACGCACCACACGTGTCGACTTCACGGACGCCATTTTGAAATTCAAACTCATGCTTGTGGTTTTTCTTATTCGTTTGTTTTCCTTTTCCGCGTGACGTCGCCACCAGTCGCGATGACGATACGTATTGTGTTTATACTTTATATTTATACTTTATAACGAAGCAGTTTATACATGGTTTACATACACGTGTATATACGTACCACGTGTGATTTTGTTCAAATATTCATTATACGCATACATATACTATTTCATCGTAACGATATTTCATTCAAATGAAATTTCGATGAAAACAAATGACTACGATTATATTTATAGAACTATATATATATATATAATAATCGAGCGGAATAGAATAATTTTTATTCGATATTTTTTGCCCCTTTTAATTTACCATTAAAATATATCCTTTCGATGGTAACACATTTATAAAACGATACACGCGAGAACGAGCATGTTCCTAATTTTGTGAACGATTCAACGATTTCCGAGGACCCAAATGGGTAATTATTATCTTTCCGCCGAATTGAGTTACACTCGACCAGATTTGTATGAATCACTCGATTCATACCATTAACCAGGATTTCGTCGATCGTAGAAACGAGAGAGTCGTCATTAACATAATCCCACGAGACTGGGTGGAAATGGTAGAAAAACGGTATTGCGTTGAACGAGGCTTGAATCGTTGTGGGGGTTCGATGCGGGATACGCGTGGGACGCAGATGGAAGACAGAGAGGTGGTGCTCGATAAAATTTCCCATTGTATTCAGAGGGAGAATAGGATTTCAGTGGGGCAGAAATTGAAATTGTTACAAGGTACACGGCGAAACTGTGGAAATCGCTCAACGATATCCAGACGATATCGATATGCATTTCCGTAGGAACGGGACGAAGGGATTGGCAACCGATAACGAAGCGTCGACGAGTTGTCGTGAAATTAATTTACCGTCTCTCTCTCCCTCTCGTCACGGTCACGACCGTGTTCGTTACTTTCGGAAAGGTCTATTTAATGGAGTTCTATCCCAGACTAATCGAAAAAATGGAAAATCCGTAAGCGTCCGACAAAAAAGAAACACCGTCGATGGAACCGTCTGCTGCCATCGAGTATCGCGAGAAAAAAATTTCAATAGCTGCATAAGTGGAAATGGGCGAGAGAAGAGGCGACTACCAATCGAATTCCTGTATCTCTAGAAAATACTTCTTGGAGGAAGATTGTCGATATATCATAAGAGTTGAGCACGGACTATCCATATCTTAAAAATTCTGGAAATTTCAGTTTTACCTATCTCTCTTTTATCGATCTCTGTCGCTATCCGTCTCCCCCCTTCGATCGTTTTCCCATTCTCGATTTTAAAAGATGAACGGATAAACACACACACACATACACACAGATACATGCACGCGCGTACGCGCGCGTTTCTTTCGGAGAACGATGGTCGATCTCCTCAAGGTACGAAGTCACGGTTATAAAAGAGCGAAGAAGCGACTCGGTACGCGAAAATATTCTTTACACGTTATTCCGTGTGTGTTTATTCAAATTTATTCAAATTCAAATTTATGTGCGCAGTATCTGCAGCGAAGCACGCGTATGAATGCCGTCGATTTAAATAAGCCTTTACGGCCAGGAAAATCTACTAGAATTTTTTTCAAACATCTCACATTCCTCGAAATTCCTTTCTCCCCTCCGCGAAACACGATAAACAAAAGGATCGTACTTTTAACAAAAAGGGACCGGAGTCCACCGCAATCTCTACCACCAGTTTGGTGATTCTCCAAAATTTCGTACGTTCCAGTCACAGCACGTACGTTCAGTTATTTGATCTACCCCTTAGATTCGATTTGGCCGAAAAAGCACGAGCAGCGATACCTTTCGACCCGTTTTCTATCGTTTTACCTCGTCCGTGAATTTATAGTCGTCCCGGAAATGAACGGGAAGAATGAAAACGGGGGAAAAAGAGAAAAGGGGGAAGGAAGCAAAGGAAGAAAGAAAGAAAGAAAGAAAGAAAGAGAAAAAAAAGGCAGAGAAGGCGCTCCGGTGCAATCAAAGGAACAAACGGAAAGCTTCGTGCTGCGTCGCGTGGTGAAACGAGAGAGGAAGAAGAAAAGAAAGGAAAAAAAAAAAAAAGAAAAAAAAAGCGCAGTGAAATTATGGTGTAATACCAGTCGGCGTAATACGTATTCCGCGCCGACACGCAAAGCGAACCCTTAAATTCGTCGGTTCCTTCACCGTCGGTGGCTTCGTTGCCTTGTAATTTCGGCGGAATGCATCGCAGAAAGATAAGGAAATCGTAATTGAACCTTTGAACAATGCTCGCCTGCAATCTGACGTAAAGGAAGGGAAATTGACAAAAGCTACAGCTTCACGAAACTCTCATCGTTTCTTCCGAACGACATAAACTAATCCACGATCGTTGCAACTTTCGTGCACGGGAACACGAACTGTATAATCGTAACTAGAGGGAGAGGGAAGGGGGAACAAAATTCACTCAACCCACGCGTTTTTCCTTTCTTTCCCCGTTTAACAATCCTTTCACGGCGAATATCTGGGAACACGAGGAGCACGATCGCTCGAGCACATTTTCGCAAAATCTACCCCATTGTGATCCACTTCTTCTGTTTCACGACAGAATTTTCCGACCGGCTCCCAGCAGTTTTCCATTCGTGCCGATAGCTCGCCTTTCCGACTCGATGTCGATTCTTTCCTAGTGGATCGTATCGTTGATTTCGGCATTGAATTCACTTCGAGCATCGGCCGGCTCTCCCCTTTCAACCGTTTCGTCCTTCCATGACGGGATTTTCCACCGATCTCGGCAACAAGCTCGAACCCTCCTGTTTATACGATTGCCGGCCTCTACCTTCGCCTCGTTTCCCTCTCCTTGGGAAAGAGAATTTCCGATTCGCCGACATAATCTTGAAACCCGAGTGTGCAGTCGATCATCCCTCAAACGCGTCACGAATAAACTTTTTACGCAAAAGTCTGTCCGGTTAAATGTTTTAATAAACCGAAGAGCGAAGAACGAGCGAAGAAAGGGAGCAAGGGGGAATTTCATACGAATATTTCACCATTATCGCCGCGCGATTCGTTAATTGATCGAATTAAAATTAACGGTCGAGCAAATGGAATCGGAATAATTAAATATCGGCCGCGTTTAACTAATTCAACGAGAGTTACGAGAGAAGAAATGAACGAACTTGTTTCCCCTTTTTTTCTAATCAAGAATGTCCGTACTTCTTCGTAATACCGGGAATGGAAAATTCACCTCGTCCTTGGCGAGAACGAAGAAGGAAGAACAAGAAGAAGAAGAACTCGATTAAAATATTCAACAGCATCGCGTCGTATGGACAATTCAATTGTCTTAATTTTGTCTATCTACTCTTTGCTATCGAATGTGATTCCGAAATTAAAGCTATTTCACACTCTACGATACACCTGTTTCTTCTCCCTCCCTCCCTCTCTCTTTCTCCAAAAATTTTGCAATTTCGAATCTCAAAAACGTTCTCGTTTATAAATATAATACATTAAATAACACCATTAAACTGTTTCCATTCCTTTCAAAAAAAAAAAAAAAATTGTTCAATAGGATTAAGAAATAAATATCGAGAAGCTGATTACCCAATAGCGAGGGGGGATCATTTGCACGGGGACAACAGTTCGCACACGGCGCAAGCAAGCAAACAGCCGAAATTAATCCATAAAGTATCCAACAGCCGGCACACGGCTACGTTATCCAATCGTAGAGTTAACTCCGGTGCAAGCATACCCGTTTCCACAAATCAGGGCCACTACTATCCGAGCTTCGTTTCAATAATCATCCCGGAAACTGCTAAATAACTCAATAGTTTCGGCCAGGCTTGGCCGGGCAGATTGCACGGGATAGTCGGGATTCACTCGTTGTGCAAAGTTGAACTCCTGGCCGGGTTCAACCGGGGGAAAATCGCGATAACACCGGGGAGGAAGCCGGGGTTACTCGTTACGGGTCTCAGCCCTTATGCTTCCTACGGGGCCGGAATATGGGCATATTCTATTAGCAGGATGGTTTACACGGTTGCCCAACCTCGTAAATAGAGTCGGTAAACAGATTCGCGTACCAGCACATCGCGGGAGACCGTGGTAACTTGGCAACCGGTTCGTCCGCCAATTTCATCAGCGGCGTATCAACGATGCATCCTGGTGAACGAGGGTAAGACGGTACAACGGAACCTCCATCCATTCGTCTTCTCTTCTTCCCCCTACGGTGACAAATTCTTTCTCGATATCACGTTTCGACAGAACGTGTCGTCCTCCCGCTCTCGATTTTCGTTGTATCCAACGGGGGAAAGGGAAATGATGCTCTCCTGTTTTTTCGAAAGTCTTTAGCCGGAAAGATCTTCGTTCAGAGTCGAAACAGATTCGAGAATACGTAACAGGGATACGAGACGACTTCCACTCGAGACGAGAATGTTTAATAGAATAAACGCGATACACATACGCGGCAATTATTTGAAATATCCGAGTGGCGTTTTATTATTCCGGAGATCGGACTTGGGAGAGATTAAAATGCAGCAGCTGGAACCGGAGGGATTCGTTCGAGAGTCGAAAGTTCGCTTAATAATTGCGCGTTCCTTGCCGGGGATAAAACCGGTCATCGGAACGAAGAGGAGGAGGAGGAGGAGAAGGAGGAGGAAAAGCGCATTAATCACTGGGATTGTCTTTAACCGAGCAGATTACTCTCCAACTTTCTGTTAATTACGCGGTCTCCGCCATCCTCCTACTTTTTCACCGTGAAAATACGCACGCTCGTATCTGTCAACACCGCGATTACGATTTATTCGCGTTTATTAACGAAATTTCAACGAAATAATTCAATTAAATAAGCACAGATAAGAGCTTAAGAATCTAGAAATTACGCGACATCGTATAATATAATAATCGTTGGTCCATTCTTCTTTCTTCTTCTGATATTATAGCAAGTGTTACAAGGTCACGTTGCGTCAGCAACGTTGAATATTTATCCTAAATGGAACAGGTGAGAGGAAATTATCGTGTCGTTAATGATATTCCAAACGTGTTCAACTCGTATCGATGATCAAACTTGCCGCGTTAAGAGTAACCGAGTTTGTGTAACGCAAGTAACATCGCTAATGCATACGATATCACGAGTGCAGATTAAACTTTTCGAAGACCATTAGCGGTGCTTTGGAGGAACCAGGGTATCTGAGACCGAGTCAACGGTTAAATTCACGGATGTCCGGGATCTCGCGAGGATGTTCGAAACGACAGTATAAGTACATCCTCTTGGGATTCGAACGTGAATATATTTGTCCTCTTCGTTACAAGATTCGAATAGCTCGTAATATATATGTATAAATCCTTTGAAAGGATTAGAAAAATTACAAATATCCCGATTTTTCTTCCACCTCCCTCCTTTATTACAAAATTTGCAATACGTGAATACAAATTTGTTACGCGCACGTATTCTCTCTATAACGTTGAATAAATAACGGGAGTACGATTGCATTGTGCATTTTCCGCGCATTCATCACGTTTGCCTCGTAAAATTTGCACAGTTCATCAAAATCGTACTACCATTCGAAAACACCGGTAACAAATTCTTTGTGATATCGGTACGCAGGTAACAAAATATCTCCGATATTTGTTTTTCGTCGATGGAACGAAACAGGATGGAACTGTATCGTTCGGTTAACGCAAATCGAATCACTCGATTCGAAATCGAGCATGAATCGACTGGAGGAAATTGAAACCAGCAAAGTTGCGTATAACACCGGCAGGGTTACACAATTTATCGCGTGCAGAGAGAGAGAGAGAAAGAGAGAGAGAGGAAACGACGCGGCGACACGTTCTCGTTATATTCGTAACACCCAGCGAAAGCTTCCCTTCGTTCTTTCGCGACACGAACGTTCGAAACACGATGGACGAGCAAGATGATTGTTACGAGTTTCTCTGTTTTCCACTCCCAACGGATCCATCCCAGTCTCATGCAAATTAAGCGTTTATTTAATCGCGTTACGGGAAACAAGGTTTTCACCGGATATCCCCGAATGAATAATCGATGAAACTTGCAACGAAAGCATCCGCAATTTTCATTCTGCCGGAGAATTTCGCCCGGTAAACAGGGACGTGCTTTTCCAAACTGGGAGAAAACTCCGTGAAAACGGAGGGGATGTTTGTTCCGTGAAACGGTAAGTGACGGGAGATCGGCGAAGCAAGAAAAGTTGCAGCCATCGAACCGACTTATTACCAATTTATCATGGGTGGTGGAAATTAGAACAAGAAGCTTTGGCCGGAATCGGTGTTCCAAAAGTTTCCCCTTCGCGCCGGTTGAATAAGGAAAACGGCCAGTGCACCTACGTTGGCCCGCTTACAAAACTTCCACCAACGCTTCTCTCCACCGACTATTACACTCCGATGAAACATGACGACTGCTCCTCTCCCCGGCCAGACACGGGTCATTTGTTATTTACCGACCATTACGCTTCCACGTGATCGAAATCTCCGCTTGCTTTTTCGAAGAGATCGCGCGCTCCGATCGATCTCGAGGATACTTTTCCATTCCCTTATCGATCGTATCGTTCGTTAAAATATATATCCTCCGTACGGACGACAACAAGTATCTCTACTTGTGCTGTTTTTTTCTCCATTCGTTCCACTTTGTATCTATCTGTCGAAGCGATCGTACGAATCAACGCTGTTGGTTCGTTATTTCCAACGAACTGAAAACGAGCCCGATTAAAATGACGATCGAATATGAATCCGTCCACGCGGCGGGATCTTTATGTATTCAAGCGCATTAATCCGAATGAATTATTAAATGCGGCCACGCCGGACGGTCTCGCGCGGAGCCACGAATAAACGGCCATGAATATCCGCCCCCTCTCGAGAAGTCGGCCACGCCAAACAAAGCCTATTTAGGGACGAGTCGAAACGGCCGCGAATCCGGAACGTGGAATGCCTCTTCTCGCTTTTGCCCGTCCATAATTCGCCGATTCGAAACCGATTCTTCCGCCCGGCCACCCCTCGCCATCGAGAACTCGAGTACCAACGGATAATCAAAGTTCCAAGGGAACCGTAGACACTCGAGAAAATGAACTTTGGAAGCCGGTGTAAGATCTCGAGTATAACCTCGTACCCCGGACTTACTTCCATTCTTCCCCCATCTCTCTATCTTTTCTCCTCCTTTATTTTTTTCCTTCTCCTCCTTTCTTTTCCAACTCTCTCTCTCTCTCTCTCTCTCTCTCT
>NW_006263358.1:301981-302239 GCF_000469605.1 Apis dorsata | reverse complement strand
CTTCCTTCCTTTCTGTTCTTTCACTTTTTCCCTCCGCTCTTCTCTCTTCGCCATACGAGGGGAAAAGGGAGAAAGAGCACGAGGCGCGAAGCTCCGTTAAAGCCTTCGCTTTAAAGCTTCGCAACTTTGGCAGAAAGTTCGGGCCAGGTTCGAACTATCGGGAAAACCTCGCCGCAGTATAAGCCTCGACCTTTCCGATATTATTATTGCCCCGGGCGAGCCTTGTACTTTCGGCGTCCTCGTTTTTCTTCCCTCCCT
>NW_006263358.1:297708-301805 GCF_000469605.1 Apis dorsata | reverse complement strand
TTTTCACTTACTTTCGACCCGCAGGACACGTACTGTCCCCCGGGCTGCCACATCCCGAGCTGAAATTCCAAGAAATTCCGTGGTTTCCCTCTGCCCTGTCGCGAAATAGAAGATCGTCCCGAATTAATCAACGATTTACGGAATTTTTACCCTCCGCTCGATTATCGGGGATAATGATCGGGGAAACAGACATTACAGGACACAGGGGATATTATATCGCTCAAGGTGGTCGAGTTTCAGCTTTTACAGATGTATTATTACGGGTAATAAATATCGGCAGGCCATTATGTAATAGCTCTGGTTATAATTCGACGTGAAAAGAATATGCTCTGGTTGCGTATTGAATATGAAAAGGGAGGCGAGGCGATTAAAAAGCATTGTCTCGCGTCGCGCGCATCGAGAGTGCACCCTCCTGCATTCGATGAAAATGAACGTATTCTCTTGGGCATCGTACACTATGCAGCGGTCCCCATTCGGTTTGCATTCGGTTCCACGGGATAATAGCCTAAAGGTACATAGCACGAGCGGTTCGAGAAATGGAAGAACAAATACCGTGGGGCACGTAAACGATACACATTACGTATCTACGTGACTGAGCTACGACCCATAGAAAATGTCGCCAACAGAGGCATTTGTGGGATCAGCCCGGTAGATAGATATTGACTGTCATGCGATTCGTTACAAAACACTGGAGGAAAAATATATATATATATATTTCTTTATTTATTTTTTTTTTAAGTCGCTCAATTAGAAATGATTAAAAAGATCGAAGAAATCAATAGACGAATAGTGTTGTTAATGCAAAAGAGAATATTGTTTCCATTTCTATGATTATCGATTTTTCTGTCGTTCATCGGATAATAAAAACCCGCCTTGTTAATTGATAAAAGAAGATTATCAATCAACTTTGTAATATAAAACGATACAAGATACACTTAATGTTTTTCTACTTGGAATATTTTCTTTTCATTAATATTCCTACCTCTCTCGGCTTAATGAAATATATCGATTGGAAAACCGTTCCTGTGCGCATCCTGTGCCTTGACGCATTCCATCAAGATCCATCGTTTGTCGGGCCAAAAATTTTGTAACAATTTTTTAACAAGTAACGCGAGCGCCTGTGAAACTGCGAAAAGAACAAATTTCAACAACAATGGCAAAGATGTTACAAAAAAAGCTCGAAGAAGCTCAAAATTGGAAAATTTAATATCTCAACAATTAACATCCCCTTTTCGTATCGAGTCGCGATTACAATTTCTCCCGTAGATACGTTTATACAATAAATTCGAACCTCTTCGAACTCGAGAGTTTCCATTCTCTCAAGCCTTTCACCAACGGCGAAACATTTTCCTAACAATGCGAATCGCACGTGCCTGGCCTACCTACGATCCAGAAATGCTCGTTCCAAGTGGCTCGCTCCACCTTATACCTCGTACCTCGAGGGATCCGTGGATTCGTGATTCTTCGAAGGAGATGGAAGCGGGGCAGCAGGCAGGCAGGGTTACCATTTTCGCGAGTATCCCTCCCTCCCGCTCGGGAGAGCTGCGGTTGGGAGATGTTTAATGCAAACTCATCGATTCTCCAAACCCTCGGACATTTTTCTCCCTCCCCCTGTGCAAGCCTCTCTAAGGGATTCTCGCCAAAGATTGCGGCGAAGATTCTATGAGTGATGGCGGCTCATAAAGTCGGATGTGGGCCGTTCCCTCCACCTTCCATCTACCATCCTCCTTTGCCTTCTAAAACCACCCCTTGACCCGGCCACTCGAGTCACTCCGCCCATTTCTTGCGGCGGATCTCTCCGGTGATACATCGACCGGAGAACGACACTCGCGCTTCTTGATTAGCCGCATCATTTTTTTCCTCCTCTTCGTATAATATCGCGTTTCGTTTCGAAAAGAATGGAAAACGATTCTTCGACTTATATTATGGCTGAAATGAGATATTCTCCGCTCCTCCTATTTCTCCGTATCCTTACTCGATCAGAATATCGTTATCGTTTACGAGGATCGTGTGGATATTATTCGATTCGTAAATGAAACTGTCAACGACGCGACCAATTTCAATCTCTGAAAAAAAAGTTTCCAAGTTTCTTTCGAGAAACGTACGACACCGCGTGCAACGGTTGACAAACCAACTTTACGATCGGACGACCACTTTTGGCACGTAGAACACACTCGTGTAATCTCCGATAGTAACGAAATCCATCGAGCTGGAATCGAGCTTGTGTATCCGTACACGCTACTCCGTACTACTATATACGATCCGTGGGCGAACGACGTTTTACCAGAGTAATCTCGCGGATCGCCAGGGAAAATATTTACAAGAAATAGCAGGGGATATTTTCTTTATCGATGGTCGAGCACATAAACCGCGTCTTCCGCGTCGCTCGGAAGGGGTACGTGATCGAAATATATCTGGACCGTGCCACCCATTCGCCCAATTCGAAATATACGATTCGACCGTCGCGTTTACAGCGACACCCAAAGTTTTAGGACGCTCCTGTTCGTTTCCACCGTGGAACGAGGATCGATTTCGAGGATTCGCCTCGTGAACGAGCGGCATAAACTCGGTGTCGGAAGGATTTCCAAGGGGGCGAAACGCGTCGACTTGGAGGAAGAATTCACAGGGAGCAGACGTTTCTCCGCGAGGCAAAAACGACGCTTGTCGTGCTTTTTCCCTTGGATCGTCGCGTGTCCCCAACCTCCCTCCCCAGCCTCACCCTTTTCGCACCGCTTTTTCCGCAGTTGGCTCCGAACAACCACCATCGTCTCACGCGGGCAAGAAACACGATTTATACAGGATTTCTGAGGATTCCTTTTAATTCGGCCCATGATTTATGAATTCGACCCGTTCAATCTCTCGTGGACGCGTTGAACGCGGGGGAAAATAGAAATAAATATTATTGGCGGAGATAAGAGTTTCCACCACCAGAGTCGTGCCAAATTTTAAATCAGTTGGGTACGAAAAGCACGAAAATCAATAGGGGCGAGTTTTATGGACGGAAGTAAGACTGTGGGATAGTTAAAGCTTGGAACGAGCTTGCCAAGGAAGGCACCAGACCACGAACAAAGTCCCGAGTTTGGCCATTTTTTACCGAGTATCGTCCAAAATCATATCTCCTCTCCCCCTTTCTCTTTTTATTTTTCTAGTTTATCTCGCAATCTCGTCCATTCTTTCTTTCCTTTCTTTCCTTTGTTTCGTTATTATAAAACAGAAAAATATCGTTGTTACTTATTACACATATCGTAATCGCTCGACAACAAATTGCGATAATATTTCCAACGGGGGATAATTCAAAAAAATTAAATCAATCTCCATTATATCTCGCTATTCGTTTATTTTTCCAAGAGACGAATGGTACCTGTCGTCAAAGACGAATCGTTATCAGAAAAACTTTCCTCTCCGGGAACTTCTTTAGTGACCCCCTGAGCGACATAAAAATACATCTCTCTTTTTTCCGGATAAAACACTTTTCAGGGAAGGAAACGAACGCGTCTTCTGTAAAAAAAAAAAAAAAAAAAAAAAGTTAGAAAAATTCCTCCTCCGAAAATTCTTTAAAAATTCTTTCTTTCGAAAAATCACAAATCTCCAAGTCGCCTAAGATTTATTAGACGAATACCCGCGTGCAATTTATCTCTTTTCGACAAGCGCGCGCTTCGATTCTCTTCGATTCTCCAAATCAGAATTTTCCAAGATGCGACGGGAAAGAAGGGCAGGAAAAAAGAAGTAAAGTCGGGGAGAAACCTTCTCAAACGAAATGCTCAGAGCCAGAGGTGTGGATTACGAGCACGCGAGGTTAAGCCTTTAGGCAAGACTTTAGGAATGGCCGCGCATTTTTACGCCGAGCGACGAGAAGAAGAAGAAGAAGAAGACTCTCCCCTTTGAGAAACGGGGAAAAGAAAACGAGTAAATATAGGCGGCGGCGGCAGCGCCTGCTTTCCTCGCCGCGGTTCTTCGCGGCCGGGTGAAGCGTAAGCGTCTTTAGAAAATACAACCCTTGCCCTCCTCCCCTCTTTCTTCCTCCCTCTTTTCAAAACACCCTTTTTCTCGAAAGAGGACCACGATTCCTCCTCCCCAGTTCGAACCCACCGCCCTTC
>NW_006263358.1:292317-297557 GCF_000469605.1 Apis dorsata | reverse complement strand
TTTCACGGGGCCGCGTCTCCTTCTCGTCTCCTTCTCGCGCGTTCCACGGTGTTCGTCCGATGAAAAGGGTGCACCGTGCACCTCGTTCACTTTTCTGGCATGGAATCTCGTTGGGGCACGAGGGCCGGCAGCGGCACGACGACTCTCCATCATTCGATCCCTCGAGATAAATAGCCGCTGCTGTTTTAAAGACCACGTACGCGGCTCGAGTCGTGGTCGCTCGGCGAAGAAAAAGGGGTGGATGGGGTACGAGACGATACGGCTCCGTTTCGTTCGGAATAAATAACGAATTATCCGAGGAGGGGAGAGGGAGCTTTCCTTTCTTTTTTATTTTCTCTCTTTCTTTCTTTCTCTTCTCGGATCGATAAATAAACTCGGACAAACGGTGAATCTTCCGCGGGGGTGAGAATCAGGTCGTTATAAATCAGTTGGCTTTTCGTCGCCGGTGGATCAAGGAAACGGGCGAGATAAAAGAACTACTACTTCGTACTAGTAGTTGGCCCGCTTGTTTTTTCCCCCGTTCCATTCGGGGAGGAAAGAGGGTTGCGAAAAGGTGGCTCGGTTTTTCCCTGTGCTCCCCTACTCGCTCTCTTTGTTCCACGAGGAGGGCGAGAGATGGAGGACGCGGCGAAGAAAAGGGTGCTTCGCTTCCTTTCCTGATAACACGCCCGTCACCGCGTTTCTCCGACACCTTTAAAGGAGGGGGGAAAAAAAAGTTTGATTAGATCAAGGAAATGGGTTGAACGTTGGCAATTTTGTTACAGTTTCTCGTTCCAGGTTAGGTATGCGTTTTGTACATGCCGATGTGTGTGTGTATGTGTGTGTAATTGCGTGCTCGAGAATGTTTTTTAACGACAATTTTCTTCCGTTCCGTGAAGATAAAGATTACGCAAGAGATTGTTTCCGTTGTTCGGTTGTTTCGTTCATTGTTGGTTTTTGCGGAATGCTGCCAAGATGGAGTTGTTGGTTCGTTACGACTACGATTATCGCGCGTATAAGCGCACGTTTAACACGAACACTCGTTCCAAATTCGCCAAAGGCATTGCTCCTCACGGGAACAAAGGTTTCTCTTCCGCGTTCTTCGTGTTTGGAGAGATCTTTCTCTCTCTCTCTCTCTCTCTCTCTCTCTCTTTCTGCCCCGTTATTAAGAAATTATCGTGCATTTCGAGTTTAAAAACGATAAAAAATTCTTAGCGAAAAATTGTTAGAACCGCGGAGAATATTGTCTGGGAACGTGCAAACAATACGACGCGCATAATTCCTCATGAATATTAAATTGTTTAGAAATTAAATTTATTCAGGCGGGAGAGTACAATGGAGAAGCCATTATTCTTGACACACATCTATTTACATAAAACCTCAGCCTACGAGGATCGAGACGATCCGACTGAAAGGATTTTCACGTCTCTTTACCACCTCCCCCTCTCGTGGATTCGAATTACTCGAGTTAATTATGCCAGCCTCGATTAACGCCTGAATACGTAACAAGTCCCCCTTTAAGATTGAAAGAACAGATCGTTGAACTCGTATACGCCGCCGCTCGTCATTCCGTCCTCTATCTTCTAAATCACGTTGTCCGATACGAGGAAGAATAAATCAAGATAACGAAACGAACGTAACGTAAGATAAAGAAAACTTATTTAGAGTAAAAAAAAAAAAAAAAAATTATTTAGTTCGTAAATCATCTCTGAAATACAATCAGCTAAAAAATAATAGCAGTTTACGACACGACAATCACACGCGACAATTGCGATACCGTTTAGAAGCAAAGCATAAAAATTATTGTCACGATATTCGCGTGCTCGCGTGGGTCGAAACGTGCCTCCATCGCGAAACATGTTGCAATAACCGAGTTAAAACGAGGACTGGTTTTTTAAACGGACGATTCGATGCGTGGCAAAAGAGTATTTGCCATTCGTCGGCTATATATACGTATATATATATATATATATATACATGCAACTCGAGATGCACAACTCGATATTTAAAGTTCATCCGCGTTTACCAAAATTTTCGCCTCGTTTTAACCACTAACAGACGCTGACCCGTGGCAGATTAAATCGGACAAAATGTTTCCATCTTCGGAAACTGTGCTCGCACAGGTTTTAATTTCGTACGAATTCGTTACGATCCTTTCGGTTATTTCTTGCGTAATCGCGATCGTCCTTCGAATCTTCGGATACTAGGAACTCTGTATTTTTTACGATATATAAATATATCCGCATATAACGTATATAACGTAACACAGAGAAGACACAACTTGTTCGAGAGATTTCACGTAGTAACAGCGATTTCGATTCTCCGAGTCAAAAGTTCAAAGACGAAGAAAACGAAGGAACAGTGAATGAATTTCGAAACAGGAAAAACATTTCTCATTTCATGTTGCCGATCCATAATTATTATGTAATTATTTCATCCTCGTTGAAGATAAAACCGCTAAATGAAACACTTTGTTTTCTTCGAAATCGATGATGATGTCACCACCCAGAGACCTCATTTACGCTCCGTCTCACGTTTCTAATAAAATAAATCGCTTGCGTAACATCGTTAGAAATGTGAATCTCGATTGGCGCGTTCAACAGTTTGCGAGAGTATCGCTCGTTCCGCGATCCGGCCGTTGAATAACATCTGGGAGGGGGAGAGAAGAATTCGTACGAGAAAAGAAGGGAACGAAGGGGGCAAAATGATTAAATTGCCGCTCGCGCACGCTCTCCCTCCGGTTATTACGAGAGAAGGGATTCCATCCAACCTCGTGCCTCGCACGCCACGTACCCCCGATTTCTCTAAACTCGGGGCCAATTAATATTCTAAACACGGCGTCCGCCCTTCCGTAATCGTTCCGAGTCGCGAAAATCCAGCATCCGGCAAGTTGCGAGGCGTCGAACAGATTACAGTCGGTTAAGCTTCCTGGGGATATCGGAAGATCAGCGCGCACGACGAAATAACAAGGNAGCGAAGGGAGAGAGGGAAGGGATGGAAATGAGGAGATCGTGCGANGAGAGAGAGAGAGAGAGAGAAAGTTTAATCCCATCGTCATGCGTCAAACTGCGCCTTAATTACGTGACAAAATTTCAGCAGAGCGTGGAACGACGACCGAAACTTTGGCGGAATAACGCGATGATTATTAAAGCCTTTGCCGCGGACTCCGATAAACCTTCGATCGATGGCAATGACGCTCGACGAGTAGCCCGATTTTAACGACAACCTGCCCGCTTCAACGACGACCACCAGGGCCGACCGGGTTCCTCTCGGCAACGCCGGCCAACCGGTTTATCCCTTTGCCCGGTGCTTTAACGTGCGATCAACCCCGCCTATAGGTCGCTGGCGACAAAGTATGCAAATTGAGGAGGCGCGGATTGAACGCATATTCCGTTCAAGGAAGGAGATGACCAACGGTCGACCGATCTCCGTCGTTAAATATCCGCTTGTCAACGAGTTTTCTTACACGCATTGAGATAATAGGTACGAGTGTTTGTAGACACGTGTCGTGTTTCTACAAACCGAGGTCAACCATTTCGAACGTACTAGGCTAGTTTTCCAATTACGAAATGACGTCAAGGATCAACTGCCTGCTTCATTTGCCGTATCTCATGTCGAGATGATGGTGAAGACGAATTATATTTTATTCGTACCCCGTTCGTTAACGTTTGTAAGTGAGAGGCGATCGGATGACGAAATTTTTACAGAGAAAGAGAGAGAGAAAAAGAAGAAGAGAATCCGGTCGTCGATACAACGTTCATCCGATTGATCCGCTTGGTTCAGCAGGAATTTGGAACGCGCGTTCCAAAACGAAAAAACAGAAAGAAGAAACTCGAAACTTTGTTTATTATTCCTCGTGAATTTATGCAACAGGGAAAAAATGTTGAAAATATCGCTTCTTCCTCTTTCCTTATTATATAAAATTTACTATTCAAAACAAATTGATAGCATTGAATTTTATTATTTGTCACGAGCGTTAAATTCAATTACACGGCACATTGTTGCATACCGGTAGGATTAATTATATATTCATGGTGGAGGATGGAGATATGCATTAATGTCCACGATCGCGTTGTGCAAAGATGTTGCGGAAGTTTGCACAAGTTGTTGCGCGGGAATATAATAATCGAGGCGAATGAACGAAATCGGTTAGCACAGTTTCGGTCCAGAGATATTAATCGTGGATATCGTGGATAATCTCGCGAATTTCGGGAACGCGCCTCTGTCCATGGTCTTCGACTCGACTTGGCCTGAATTATATCCCATCTCGGTTGGTGAATCGTGAAGTAAGATGCAACGGTACCCGGTTGCGAGATTTATGATAGTCTCTGTTAACTGTAAACCGTAATAACGTGGCCACGGGAGGAACGGCAAAACCGAATCCGGTCGCCGGTTGTTTTTCGTTTCGAATTCTCCGAGATGTTAGATGAAGATCTAAAGGCAATATTCGAAAAAAATTCACGACGGAAGAAGAAACTTACGATGCGAATTTTGCATTATAATGTTATAATGTATTGTAATGTATTATAATAGTAGTGAAAAAAAAATATTAGCACGCAATTATTATATAACGCTAAAAATATTATGCACGAGAACAACGATGATCTTGCGAAAATCCAACTAACTTCCTACCAATAAAATTTTAATAATTCCGAATCATATATCTTCGATTACTCAAGAGTATATAAATTCATAGAGAGTATAAATTCATGTTTATGATGATCTTGACTCCCAATGTCACAATTCTCGATGACTTTCACATCTCGATTCCATGATCTCGAATGATAAAAATGATATTTTTGTAAAAAAAAAAAAAAAAAAAAACACGTATTAAATCGACAACGATATAATATTTTTTTTTTTAAAAAAATACATCAACGTTATGTATATATTCACGATAATGTTGAATTGAAAATGTAGAAATTATACGACAATCGTGTTTCGTTCAAACATATTAGCTTCGATGTCATCACGTTTTAGTTATGACCGTTATGGTTAAACATTATTGCCAGATGTGGATCGCATCGAACACTCGCCAAGAGATTATTAGGTCTGTCATTAATTTCATTGTCTATCACAATCGATATACGCGTACCGTGGAATATATCGAGTTACACCAATTCTCCGTTGTATCGCAAATTTCGACGAGATCATTTTAACCGTGAGAAATGAATACGAACGTTCGAGTAAAATCTCTCAGGTTTAAGCAATAATTCATTTACATTTCCATTTTAAAGAAATTTTGAATTCGAATGTCCCGT
>NW_006263358.1:284447-292248 GCF_000469605.1 Apis dorsata | reverse complement strand
ACAAAATCGAGTTTTGTTGAAAATTAAAAAAAAAAAAAAAAAATTACCGAAATTAAACGATAACGCGCTTCTTCTAAAGTTCCTCGAACCACGAATCAATCTCGAATTCTACCGATATTTCGATTTCGTGGTTGAATAATATTCGTCGATACACATCTTCCCACGTTTCGATAATTGATTCTTGAATTAAATCGATATCTCGCTCTAGCACTCGAGGCTACCTTCGAACGGCATTATCTATCGCACGTGTTGCAAGAGACAGTTATCGATATACACAAAGCAGAAAGGTCTTCCCTAATTCGAGAACCCTATTCAGAGACATCGCCATTTCCGGGATCTCGAATCGAGATTTCGTGGCCGGGATGGTTCGAAGCGTGATTCGACTTCTAAACTCGATAGCGATCGCTCGAAATTTATTTAGGCTTCCCCTAATAAATTTCATCGTGTACAAAATGATCTGGGGATATCTCACACTCGTCGATCCTCGCCCATATAGAGATCCGTTTCGTGTCCGAAGGGGGATATCGAATTAAATTTTCCCAAATGGGATTCGAGACTATTACGGGATATGATAATTATGTGACAATAATGATACGATATGAAGATTATAAATAATAATTATGATGGATTCATTGATTTTACGTAACTTGTTTACAATATCACTAGTACAAGTCATCGTTACGTAAGGAACAAAGAATAATTAATTTGCGATTCGGATACAATAGTATACGGATTAAATAGTATTTTCACGCAATTGTCTCGTCAAATTTTGACACGAAAATTTGCGAAATGAAGAATCGCGCGAGAATACGATAATACAAAATACAAGAAGTAGAAATAATAAGGCAAAAGTCGTGGATGACCGATTGATTCGCGATGGATGGACTATTCTCTTTTATTTCTCACTTCGTCCATTGTCTATGAGAAATTAATTGTCACGAAGGAACGCGAAAGCCCGATATTCCACCGATTTTCCATCGATTTTCCACAGATTTTCCACCGGTAACCAACAATTTTCTTGCCTTCATAATCTAGAAATAAATTCATCGGATCAGAAACGAAGCAAGGAATCTTCTCTGTTCGAGTATAACTTGTAAATTTGAACTACGCGACGATACGTTATCGCTATCTATTTAATTGTATCATTAACATTTTAGGAAACCTTGCACTTTGGAGTTTTTTTTAATTGCTTAAAATAAAATATAAGCTGAATTCGAGTTGATTATTTGTTTTTTACAAGATACCGAAATATCTCGATGCTTTTTTTTTTTTTTTGGTCAATATTCATTGATAATGATTCGAGTATCATTCAATAACCAAAAAAGAATAACGAGTAGCGGCGGCAAGCTGCTCGTTTAGAAGTCAAGTTGCAAACACGATTTTATCAACTTCTTAACGGAGTCGGGACAATCCCATTGTATAATGCTCATTCACGCAAATGATCATATATTAATCTTAATCTTGTACGAAAAAATAATTATTCTTAATTAATTTAATTATGTATATCCATTCTCGTCCAATTATGCAATAATTATTTACATTACAATTATATATCTGATCGCTATATTTGTACGAAAGGATAATTTAAATTTATATAATTGTCGTGTATAATTACATAAAATGGCGCAATAAAATAAAAATAATTTTCCCAGAATATATGACATACAAACCATTTTTATCAGAATTGTAGATAATCAAACATACGTAACAAGAGATATGGAACAATTATCTTTCTTCTTCTATTTTCTGTATGTACATCATCGAGTTACGTTATCTAATCGAGAAGTATTTAATTGTAACTGACTTTTAATAAATACCGGTTGCAAAAAATATTACAATATATAAATTATCGCGTTCGTTCCTATTATTCGGGAAAATATACGTAATCCCCCTGGAAGGAGGATGCAAAAAAATTTTCGCGAGACGAAACGTGAAATTGAGTGGTTCCGAAAAACGAGCAGCCAACCAGCCCCTCCCCCCTCGTCGAGGCTTCTGTTTCTTTTACCCATCGACATCGACTGGAAATTTTGCAGACCCGGCAGGGGTGGTGATTGGATTAACTTCTCGAAGAAGGGCGAAGCAACGATAACGACAGAAGGCGGATTCCTCGAATAAAGTTGCTTCCCAAGCATGGAAGCAAAGATCGTAGCGAACGATCACTTGGAAAATTTTCAACGTGTATCCCCGTCGTTCCGCGTATATATAAATGGAATACGAATAATTCCCATTTTTCTATCCCAATTAAGACCGATTCTAATCCAATAAGACCTTCACTTCTTCTTCTTCTTTCTTCTTTATTCGTGTTATTACTTTAAAATCGTTTGATTAATTCTCTCGGCCTTGATTAATTCTTACAAATTCTCGATAAGATGCGATAAATTAATCCATCATCGTGATAACGATCTTCATTATCATCATCACGACACGGCGAATATCTTCGACTCGTTTTCTTCTGTTCACGCAAATCCTTCGCTCTCCATCCATTTGTCTACATAACTAGACCCGGAGAGGAGAGTATTCTCTCTTTACAAAATTCGAGGAAAATGTCGGAGCGAGCGTTTTTCGTCGTCGTACGAGGAGCAAACGGACCAAGAGTGCCGTAGGGGAAGGTGTAGAGAGGCACGAACTCGAAAAGGACCTCGTCTCGGCGAAAGGGGATGAAGATGAGAGGACGACGATGCGAGGAGAGGAGGGAAAACGTAACGACCGTATTCGACCCAAGTGCACGCGATCGCACGTCGGCTAGCGACGACTTTGGATCCAGCTTTTATTGATATTTGAACGCCGATATTCCAACACACAAGGCGGACCATCATCGTCCACCTATCTCGGGATCGCGTTCGATGATCGCGATAACAATAAAGGTTTATTCGTATACAGTTATCTCCGCGTGATAGAGGCAAACAGGTGCAAACAGTTACAAAATAGTTGGTGCGCGGCATTACGATACAACATGAAATAACGTTACTTTTACCCGTTCCCCGACGATACTTAACGGCTCGAAATTCCGGAAGAACGGGTCTTTCTTTCTTGATCACGAATTATTCCTCCTTGGTTTTCCTTCGAGACGAACGATTTATTTTTATCGTTGGAATTTAAAACTTTTTCTCGATTATGTCCATTACGTAATAATACGAGAAATAATAGTCGATATAACGAGATAAAACTCTATCGTGATCTCGATTGCCTCGTTGTAACGGAGAGACATTGGTATGTGCCGATCGCGGCCTTCGAATTGAAAATTACACCTATCGCTCGATTATAAAATTTTTTACCTCTACAATTATCCACAATTGTGATTTTACGATAAGGTTATAAGAGTATTATTATATATAAAAAAAAAAAAAATTGCGTATCGGATAATAATTCAAGTGATAATCGTACGCTTTATTTTTAACGGATTAATATTCAAGGTGAATGATTATAGGCAATAAAACGAAGAGTACAATTAAAGAAATAAAATATTAGAAAGAATTGGTCTGGTCAATTCCGCTCTCAATGAATATCCCCATCGTCCATGATATTCAATAGACGTCCTTGGTAATAAGTGGATAATTCGCTGTGTAAATGTATGAGATTTACTTACAACGATGTAACAATTAAATCATTTCTCTCTTCGAGTTTTTTAAACCTTCGAATATAGAACCTTCGATAGATAGATCTCGAAAGAAAAGATTCAGCTATCTCAATTTTTTCCCTCCTTCTTCTTCTTCTTCTTCTCCTCTTTTCCTTTTCTTATTTTCTCCTCGATCGATGATTCGATTACGCGTATATCGCGGCGTTCTGATAATAATATTTATATTATTTTTCTTTTCTTTTTCTTGTATCTTTCAATTTCTCGATATCTACGAAAATCTGTTATTTTCAAACGGAAATTCCTCTTTGTTATCGCATTTTAGAAATTGCGTCGTATATTCAGTCGGTCCAAAGCGTATATTCGAAAGACCATGTTGCAATGTCAATAAATCGAAAGGATTGTAAATTTCCTACATGCACGGCAATATAATTTTTCATTGTGCAGTGTCGGTAATATACCGCAACAACAGATATAAAAACATGACCGATAAAAACTGTGATATTTCTTTTCTTGCCTCGATTAATACCAACGTTGCCCGATGGAATAACCAAGAATTTCCTTCGTTCAACGAAAGTCGATTTTCAAGGTAATCAATCAATCTTTGAATGTTAAAAATCCCTTATAGGCATTATAAAATAAATAATCATAATTGTTAAATTAAGTTCGCGTGTTAATCGATTAACATCACGGACAATTTATATTTTTAACGATTCATCGATATCGTACGATGAGAAAGAGAGTGAGAGAGTGAGAGAGGGAGAGAAAATATTTAGATCCGTGTATGCGTATAAACGCTGTAACAAATGCAAGGCTATCGCAAGTTAAATAATGCGTGGCATTTATAGTGTATTATATAACGACGATGTGTAGCGTCTGATATTCATGTTCGCCACGGTATGGATTCAAGATCATGGATGTCACGTCATGTACGTTTTCATTTTAACGTGGAAAAATATCTCGCGTAGAAATTCGTACGTACACGTTCACAAGTAATTAAATTCATGGGAATTTTTTATTCAAACTTGTTGAAACGAATAAGTCGACGTATCATCCTTTCGAATTATTTTAATACTGTTGCTATGCGAGTCGCGAATTAGTTAGAACCGATGGAATCGATGAAGAAAAATTTTGACGATAATTTTTCCATCTTCTCGAAACGGTTTACGTTCGGTTGGAATTGAAATTTTCAACAATCACACCGGATGAACGCGATTCGCGGCAAGTGATCGTTGAATAATGTAAATTGAAAAGTGGACAGTTCTATTTAATCGGCTAATATAAATAAATCGGCTAGACTGCGATTGATACGAATCGGCTGTATAATTTTAGTCATGTGCGTTCGCGATTTAGGCCAATCGAATGCATATTTGGTATTGGCATTATCGGCTCATTTTCTTCCTAGAACGAATAAAAATAGTCGGAACAAATATAACATTTTGCGTATGTTTAACATATTTAAACATCTATTATCGCGTGCATATATTTTATATATATATATAAAAATCTACTTCCTAGATAGATTATCAAAAGATTTAAAGTCTTTGCTTAAAATTATTGCTTTTTTATCGCTGCGATACAAACGCTAATAACACAATTTCTTTTCGTCTTGACGCGTTTTTTATTTTATTTGACAAACAATCGAAGAAAACAATCAGTCGACGTTCGAGCAATAATATCGAAATCTCTCAAATATTATATTTTTCCTCTGAATTAACCACTTCTTAATTCAATTATCGCAATCGTCGCGATGATAATATTCTAAATTATTTAAAATTTTTAACACAATATTATGTTTTATCAATTCGAGTATTTGCTGTGTCAAGATGTATGCACCGTCGAAGATGATTGATTGCAAACAGAAATACTACACGGAAATAAGAAAGAGGAATTAATTCGATGATCGTGCAAAAATTCTCGAGAGGAAAAATATTAATTGTATTAATTGTATGTCTAAATATGTCTGGTCATTTGTTATTACGAAACCGTTTTTCATGACAATGATAATAGAAGTACTGTCACTCTAGAAGATTATCCGAGACTTGACTTTTTTTTCAAACGCGATCGAAGTATTTGTTGTCGGATTATGTAAACGCTTCGAGCTTTGGCGCCGATATTGTCTAAATAATCTGAATAATAATGACATCGTCGTAACATTAAAGAAATCTCTTGAATCCTTTTTTTCTTCTTCTTCTTCTTCTTTTTCCTTCCCCTCCTTGCAAACTACTTGCCAAACGATCAAAATTACAATACACGACTATATTCGCGATCCATTTATTCGAAATTAATCGTGAAATGGATTTATTTCAAGGTCGCGAAGCTAAGTTAATTTTATCTTTTATCTTTAATCGATAACTTTTCATTAGGAATCGAGGAAACAGAGGCAATGTCGCCAATGGTAAAGATGGACGATTCTTGCATAAAAATGACTCACGGTTATTACAATCAATCCATTGAAATTCCGTGTATTGAAGCTCAGTGTCGTCGTTTCAAAACTTGTTTTATAACGATCGGAATGCAAATCATAAGCGAACCACGATGAAAACGCTGATAACTCGTAACTCATAATAAATCCGATATAAATTATGAAAGATATGGGAAAATATTTGTTCAGTAACGATAAATCAAACGCCGATTTATTATCATTGAGTAGATAATGGCGAATAGTGTTTCGATTTGACATTTTCAAAAGATCTCATAGTAGTTGCATATATCCAAAAAATATTTATTCTTTGTTCCAATAATTCGTCAGCGATATATATCTTATTTGCCATTGGAGTTAAGAGACGCGACAGATAATCACAGTTGGTAAAATTGGACGTTCGGATTGCCGAACAATCGCAAACACTGATTATTCGTAGCTGGCGCGTAACGCTCGAGAAGTTCGAGTAAATAATATAACTGTATCAAATATAACTGCCATATAGGTATTAGAAAACACGCTTCTTTATGGAAAAATAAATTTCGTGTATCCTCGGTGATTGCTATCGAAGAACATTTTAACGATAGGATACATCCGCGGAGGAGGAGGGGAGGGGAGTACTCTAATCGGAGTATAAATAATGTGTGGACGTCTGCATAAAACGTGACACGTCGATTCCGTGTGGCTCATTCCGTATCAGACGTCCACGGTGGCAGTGTGAAGTTGAAATTATTCTTTCTTTTGTGTACAATTTCCTCCGTATCTCTCGCAGGTTAGTGACGATGAAACAACATTTTCTCGTTCCATTTCCGCGTATATTATCCGCGCACCCGGATAAATTCATTGTCAACGATTCATTAGTGTTACGAAGAAAATTAACGCGGAAAAAGTATTCCGCCGCGCCTCGTTCCCTCTTCGCGCCCGTTGTGCCGCTCTCGAATAAAACCGTTCTCACAATGGTTAATCAATTACGTAATTTAATAGTGATTGTATAATTTAGTGGTTCCATCGAAGAGGATTATTATTTATCCCGAAATTATTCCGAAGAATAATTGGAAATTGATCGAGGTGAAAGGTGGCTTTGGTTACTCAATAAAAAAACAATTAGATTCCGTTCGTAGATCGAGCGTAATTCATCGTTAATTTACATCAATTTACGCACTTTAACGTTGTATCTAATTTTGTATTCTAATTTCAAGTAAAATGATCGAAATGGCGTAAAATGATCACGCGTCACGGTCCATCGGGAATCTAATTGAAACGAGATTAATAAACGAGGATCGTTAATCTCTCTTAACTCTACTGGCTCGCGAATATTTAATACACAACTCGCTTTAAATTATTATTCGTTTGTCACAATTATTACAAATATATATAATGTATATAATACAACTAAATGGCCCAACGTTTGATCGTTTCAATTAAGTGAAACTTTTTTTATTGCTTCACGCTTCGTTCCAAGGCTCCGGTTAGCTTTTTATGGGCCTAGACAACGGTTAGAATAACGGTTGAAGAAAAAAAACGTTTGACAAGACAAATATGAGTAATTCAACAGTAGATAACAAGCAACAGTGTGATTCATTCTAATTGTAAGTGCTCTCCCGTGATCTAAAATGCGTTCGATAACCTCGATAGTGGACACGTTTACGGCTCAATCTTTCGCGACTTATCGATTCGAAAGAAATCCTGTATTTTTCCAAACATGTCCGAACGTTCCTCGTTCTCTCTTCCATCTTCCTCCCGTCCTATCAATCGTTCCAACCGATTCGTTAAAACTCAAGTTAAACATCCGTTTAAAATCCCTC
>NW_006263358.1:283358-284345 GCF_000469605.1 Apis dorsata | reverse complement strand
TCCATCCTTTCCCGCCATTAAAAAAAAAAAAAAGAAAAAAAGGAAAAGAGTTCCCTCGCACTTTCGATTCAAATCTTTCCGCCGTTCTCGCTTCCCACGAAAATTTCCCTTCTCGTCGACGATCGTCCTTGTTCGAGACGAAAAGAGAAAAAAGACGCGTTCCTTCGTTCCCGTTCCCAGAGGAGATACGAGTCGTAAATTTCTTTAAAATACCGCGTTTCGAATCTCGAATCTCGAATCTCGAATCTCGAATCTGGAGCGATGAAACGTGGCGCCGAAAAAAGGAAGTGAGAAGGCGGAACGAAAAGAAAGACGCCTCGTTCCATTACGTTTCTAATTGAAACAGAAATCTCGAAAACGCGAGAAACGATTCCCGTGAATATCAAAGAATCGAAGGGGATCGGGAGGATAGAAGACGAATCTGTGAAGATAATACCTCTGTGTGTGTATGTGTATGTGGGTGTGCGTGTGTAGTCGAGAGTAAGGGAGAGAAAAGAGAAAGAGGTAGAAACGTCGAAAGGAAATGAAGAAAAGGGAAGGAAAAGAAGAGGGTGATAAATCTGACGGTGAAGAATAAGTTTGCTATAAAGAATCGTTTAAAGAATTCCCTGGCCCGCGTACTTGACGAAGACGCGACGATTTATTTCGTGGAAATTCTCCAATTTGGATTCTCCAATTTTTCAGAGAAAAATGGTCGATAAATTGGAATGGTTAAATAACGAATTCGTGCAAAGGGTCCTCCAGTACAACGAGTACGACACCAGCATCAATGTAACGAATATATCGGTGAAACCGGCGACCAGCAAAGGTGACAATTATGCCAGCGATATGTATAGGGTGACCGTGAAATACACGCAGAAGGAGGGCAAGACCAGGGTCAATAAGGAGACGTCGATCGTGTGCAAGTTCGAGCCGTTGGAGGAGGATCTACGAAAGGAAGCGGTAAATATTTTTACGGGGCAATTTCAAAAACGATTTACCTTCGAC
>NW_006263358.1:280250-280854 GCF_000469605.1 Apis dorsata | reverse complement strand
GAGAGAGAGAGAGAGAGAGAGAGATTCAACTAACCGCGCACAATAATTTTGAATATATTCAACATTGTAGAATTACACGTAGCGTAATTACCGATTAATCAAACGATTAATTAGAACAAAATAATTTCGATTCGCTAACGAGGTTATAGGTTATTTCTTATAATTTAATCGAATTTCGATGTATAATACTTAGCTAGAAACTCACGAAACCAAAGTTCAATATGTTTCGTAGGCGACGTAGAGAGTAAAAGTCTTAGATTTAATATCCACGTGTATGTTTGTTCACGCATTTCACGAATATTTTATATTCACATTCTTCGCCTACCAGACGTCCACCAATCGATGGTACAAATTTAGCAAATTATTATATTATATATATATTGTATATTATAAGAACCATTTATAATTAACAAGGTATTAACACCCAAGATCCATGTGATTGATAACCAATTTTCGTTACTTGTATTTACTAATTTTCAACGTAAGAAATAGATTTATTTCTTACGTAGACAATTGTTCTCGCAAGTATTGTATTGTTAAATATAAAAAGAAACGAGGAAAACAAAAAAAAAAGAAAAAAAAAAGAATAACGAATAAAAGACGA
>NW_006263358.1:275760-280074 GCF_000469605.1 Apis dorsata | reverse complement strand
AACTTTGTTAATTTTTTGCTTTATCTCAAAAAAAAAAAAAAAATAATAATACCGTCTCTCTCGTCTAATTTATGAGATTAAGTCTTCAATGAACCTTGCCCCATTTTTCCCTCCTCTATTATTCACACCGTCATTCGAAACGAACGAATCGTTGTGCTTAACACGCGTAAATCTTGGCCGGACACAACGGGATAAAGATTTAGGAGCGAATCGCGTTTTCGCGTCGCGAAAACGAAATGTGTCATGGTGTTTTGAATAAATGTACGCGTCACACGTTTCCTCCCGCAGCGTACCGGGTTTCGGCGCGAACAAAGAAGAGGCTGGACGATGAAATTGCCGTTCAACATACGTCCCTCGCGCCTCGCATACCTATTTTATGGATTAATTGCGGTTCCACGGAGATGGCGCGGGACTGACGGGCAAATCTGTGGCCGAAACCGGGGGAACACGGGTGAGAAAAATATAATATATTCACGGTATCACGGAGAAAATCGTTTCTAATTTTCGGTAGAACGCTTCCGATTAACGTGATAAAAAAAAAAAGAAAAAGAAAAAGAAAAAAAACGTGACTCTTGAAAATATTTTCGAGAAAAAGGACGAAACGGAGAGGAGGATCCGATAATTGCAAATTATTTTCGGGAAAAATATCCGAAACGAGGTTTAAATGAAGTTTAACATGGAGTATTGTTAAAAATGGACGATCGGTGTAAAAGGCATAATTAATCGACGGTGTGAAACGACAATGGAATATGAATAATAATTATCGTTACACGATGGTGTGGTAGAAAAATTGAAATTGAATATCCCGAAAATTATACCCGGCTCGCTTCGAAATTTTCAATATTTGCTTCGTTGCCAAATTAACGAACGATTTAATTCGATGCGGACGATGACACGCGTGCTCTCTTCTGTTATTCGAACGAGGAGGAGGAGGGTTTCGTATATCGATTTCATGGAGGGACACGCGATACACATGTCAAAGCGGACAACGTAACGAGCTTGATTCAAAGGATGATTCGTACAAATCACCGGCCGTTTGTACGGTGAAGCGATGGCAAAATCACTTATTTCAAACTCGAGCTCGGAGGGAAGTTCTTCAAACTGTTCAACGAGAGGAGAGTCGAGAATGATTCGGCGTATTCGACAACGTATCAAAGCGATTCTCCGCTCGCTTTCGAGATCGTTCGACGAGTATCTCGCGCAATAATAATTACCGAAAGTACTTTCCAATTTCTCTCGGGCGTCGATCATCGACATCGATCGATTCCATCGGATTTCGTCCAAACTCAAGATTTCGTTTCCTCCCTCCCACGCCTTCACCTTCCACGCGGAATCGCGAGAGATTATCGAGGGTAGCCCTCGACGATTTAACCCGAGGCAGGGGTTATCGACCTCCTCCTCCTCCCCCATCGATCGAGCTGCCAGAGATATTACACCCACGCGTGTGAAAACGCATAGATTCCACCACCGCGGCCAAGCATCATGGAGAACGCGATTAACTCTGAAAGCTAATTAATATCTTCCAAGCCCGGGACACGCGTTTCGCCTTTCAATTAAACCGAACTTGTGTTTGACCGTGAGCATATTTATGCACAAGCGTGTACGTGACGCGAAACAAACGATCGAATTAATCACCAGATGATTCGTATCTCCGATACGTTATATATATACATATATAGACAGAGATTATTCGCGGATTCTATCTTTTAGATCCAAGAAACATCTAGGTTTTCTAATCATATCTTGTTATAGAAAAGAAGAAAAGAAAAAAGAAAATGAATTTTCAAGTAACGATAATCAATCTTTCGTGAATCGTTGTATTCATCCAATTATCAATATCGTATTATATCGATCGATAAGAGTATTATAAATTTGTCCTTAACAAAAGATATTTATTTTCGAGTCGATGATTAATCGATATTTGTCAATCGATGCTGACACGATGATTTTGCATTTTTCCAAAGCCGAAATAAAAATAATCGTAACGTACTATTTCTTTTTCTTTCGTTCCCATTCAATGTCTCTTCTTTTCTTCCCTCCCTTTCTTTCTTCTTCCTTTGCATTATTGTCTTGCGTACGTAATTGTGCGGTTTCGAAGGGACAGGAGGAAGGGTGGAGTGAATTCCAGAGATACGACGTCGAGATGTACGTACACCCATTATCTCGTCTCCACGAATACCACGAATGTTTCGTGGAAAATTTCCATCTCCGCCAAAGGATCCAATTAAGAGGTATTTTTCGTGTTTTTCTTTTCTTTTTACTTAGATCGACGACGATGATTCCAACTCAATTTATAGATTGTAACCGGGAACCAAATCATTTTCCACGGACGACAGATATCGGCCGGCAATAATCGATAGGAGAGGCGGGTTGGAGAGAGAAGTTGGTGCCTCCTATAGGCCGAGGCCGATAGCGAGGAGACGGCAGACATATTGTCCAATAGTGTAAGTAATAGGCAATTTCGATAACAAATAAGTTGCTGCGGCAATATCATTAGTCAACGTCCTTCCGTCTTGCTATGCATTGATAAAATGACACCCCCGGCCGCGATCAGTCATGTCTCTCGTCGCGGTTCCGCCACGTAAAACGTGAAATCTCCGCGAGGAAATTTTATTAGCCGTTTTACCATGAATTAATTTCCATCACAAATCATCGCACGATGAATCGGTAGTTGGCCGATTCATAATACCAACGATAATACACCGTGACACGCGCTACTCCATTTTGCGACTACTCCATTTTTCTTCTTTTTCGAAACGCGTTTCAAACTTCAACTTCGAGAGAGAGAGAGAGAGAAATCGAGAAATGAGATTCCAGCGGACCGGCCGGACTGGAGAATTTTAACAACTCTCCGTAGATAAAAAGATATTTCCTGAACGCGAAAAGGCAGAAGATTCACGTTCAAAGCGATGGAACTTTGCAAAAAAAAAAAAAAAAAAAAAAAAAAAAAAAAAAAAAAAAAAAAAAAAAAAAAGAAAGAAAAAAGAAAACTTGGTTCTTTCGCAAAGTTCACTATTTAACCCTTTCCGCGATGGAAAGTCCGCGAGGTTTAGTGAAGCGGGAAATTAATAGAAAAGAAAAAAAAAGAAAGTCGGGGAGGGTGACGAGTTATCCAAGATAGGGATGAAATGGGAAGGGAGGAGGAAGGAGAGAAGTGGAAAATTACTGCCATTCCTATGAAATTGAAGCCACCTCCCCTCTTCGTCCGCCAACAACCCAGTATCTTTTCGCAACCTCGTATATTCTCGAGGCCTTTGTCTGACGCGGTATCACGTGTATAAAAGTAATATCTGGTATCCGAATACACGAATACTCAAACGAGTTCTTCGCGTTTAAGTTATAACGCCGTGCGTTCGTTCACGTACAGATCGGAGAAACAAGAACGAGGAGGGATGCTGCGTTTGTATTCCGCGTCTTCTACGCGAGATTGTCAGGGACAGAGGGTTGATAAACGCCCCTCCCATTCCTCCGTTTCGCACGAAGGTATCTCGACGATCCTCCACACACTCGGTCCCAGTGTTTCTCGCGGTATTCACAAACTACTCGGACACCGTCTGCCAACTTTGCGAGCCGTGGACCGGCGATGCTCTGATAGGAGGGAATAATAGCGACGGCATGGCGCGATGAGGATCGTGCGCGTTTTACAACGCGTGTCCACCGCATCGTCCACTGTTATTTCCTTCCCTCCCATATCTTTTGTCGATATCGCTTCGCGTTTTTCGTTTCGTTTCGCGTCACGTACGTTAAAGCGACGAAGTTAAAGCGATACGTTCGACGGGAAATTGAAGGAAGGAAGAAAATCCGGAACGTATCTGTCGACGATTCTAATCTCGTAGCGTACGTGTATGGGCGAGCGTTAAAAATAATTATTTATTTTCTATCATTTTCAATCCATGGTCCGTAATATGCACATTCGTTTTCAAACGATCCTCCATTGACCGATTCGATTATAATCAAGGGAAATCGGCGTCGTTACGCGCGCACACACACGATCGGGCCATCGTTCGCGAGGCACTGATTTCGGGGGCGTAGTAGGATGGATGGCTGCGAACAGGACAGCCAACGGGGAATGGCACGAGGGACAGGGGAGAATAAATAAACGCCATAATTCACGTTCAACAGTTACGAACGGTTCAATTCGCAATTGGAACCGGTCCAACCGGCGGGATGCGATATAAACGAAGCGTGAGGGAGGGAGAAGGTAGAGAGTTTAGAGAGGCGATGAGGAAGAGAGAGAGAGAGAGGTTGACGAGAGGGGTGGTGAAAGAGGGTGGTAGGCGGAATTACACGGTTAAGGGACAAACAGCTCGTCGC
>NW_006263358.1:267534-275541 GCF_000469605.1 Apis dorsata | reverse complement strand
GACGACGACGACGACGACGACGAACGTCCGTTGAAATTAATTTAAAAGGCAGTATTTCCCGCCGCGGGTCTCACACCTGCATAATCTCGCCTCCCACACTCGCTATTCCACCACCGTTCTTCATCCACGACCCTCTTCACGGCCCACCTCGTTCCCGGTTGAAAATAAGTGGATTACGTTAACTTGATAAAGCGAGGATCACGTTTTATCGGGTTAAAGAAAACCCTTTCCATCCCTCCCACTTCCTCCATCCCTTTTCTCCATTTCCACTTCCGTCTCCTCGCCTTTTAATCCTTTTTCCCTCGACGTTTCGCGTGCCACGATCCACCGAGCATTCTTATTCCTTCTCCTCCACTTCCTCCTCCCCGCACGCACAGTTCCAGCCTAGTTTCGCTGTCGCATTTGCGAACTTCCCTCGCGAATCCATCCGCTTTATCTAATTTGGCTTAAACGCGTTAAGTCTGTCTTCGCGCTAGTTCCACGTACGTACGTGGGGGTACACGCGTGTTTCCCCACAACTTTCAATCGAATTAAACAACGAGACGGGCGCGCATATTTCGTTCGAGTTGCGCCGTTAATGTTTAATTGGCCTGTTATCTCTGGTGGCCGCCACGCGTTTGTCGGGGCGGGGAATCTTCGCCTCCCGCGAGATACTCCTCCCCCTGTCTTTCGCGATTAATTAATCTTGCATACACTAATTACGATGGCGTACACCGTAAACGTTTAACGTTTTGCCAAGGAGAATTTTGCCAAGGATAAATTCCTACATCCTACGGAAGAACAACCGGAGAACAATACGGGCTCTTCGACTGGAAACGCTCTCTAAGCGACTACGCTTCTCTCTCTCTATCAACCGTGTTCCATTCTTCCTACAAAATTCTCTTTGTTCCTACGAAACTCTCGATACGATAACGATCCGACCGTTGTTCGCATCTTTCAAACGTATACATATATACCGTGAATATAAATTCTTCTCTTAATCTCCTTCTCGTTTATTTAACGCGGGAATAAATTGCAATCAGAATTGTTTCGACCGTGAACGCGATAATCACCTGTCTCACCCGTGTCGCGTCCCTTTTTGCCCCCTCTGGAGGGTGGCTAGCCAACGCGGACTTAGCCACAGAGGCACGCTGATGGAGTGCGCGTTACGTGCATCGGATGCGCGATTTCACCGCCGAGGTGGAGGTGGAGGTGGAGGTGGAAATAGCGCGCGACATCCAGGCGAAATTAAGCGTGCACGGTTTTTGCACACACGCGCGTGCGGCGACCGAAATTGAAATTGTTGTTTTGCAAGGTGAGGAAAAGGGGGTTGCGAAAAGGGGGTGGCAACAACAGCTTAACGCGAGCGTAGGAACGTTGAAACGGTGCTGAATTTTTCGAACGTACGCGCCCGTAATTTCCTCCCCCTCCCCCAACGGGACAAAACGATTACGACGAACCACGGAATATGTTAATAGCGGAGAAATGAAGGAGTCGGTGAATTAGAATTGCCGAAAATTTATAATCGTATTCCTCGTATAGCCTCGATTCGGGGCGTAGTTTTAATTATCCGCGTCCCGCCACGACTTATTCCCCGGTAATTCGCCCGGTTTTACACAATTAAACCCCGTTCCACCCCTCCTCGGCTCTCCCCCAACCGCTCTCCCTCTCGCCTCGAATAATGAATTCTATAAAACTTGGCAAATATTTGTCGGTGGTAATTCAAACAGCTAAACGATCCGTCAACCGAGTAATCCCGCAACCGAGCTTCGCCACCGTCCCTCCCCAAGGTAAATTGTTTTCCCGTAACGAGAAAGGGAAGGGAATAAAGGATTCGTTTCGTTTGAAGAAAAAGGTGGAAAAATTGTTGCAACCTCGTTGGAACTCGAGATGGATAGTAGGAGAAAAGACAGAAACACAAAAAAACGACCCTTACTCGGAAACTTTCGTTGTTATTCGTTTCGTTTAACGCGAATCTCGATATGGCATCGACAATGTTCGATTATGTGGCCAAGATAATAAATGTTAATAAAGCCTTTCGCCGTCGCTCTCCTCGTGCTTCCTGCAAACGTAACGAGCACGAGTCGGAACCGATAAAATAGGTGCTATCGTTGGAATACGCGCTTCGAGGATAACGTAATGAGATAAACCGTGGAAACCGAGTCTCTGTTAGCTCTGTTCCTCGAATCCGAATAAATGCACTTTTCCGGTTAATTTATCTCTTCTCGGCATCTTCTCTTCTCTTCAACCATCTGGTCGGTAAACAATACCAAGAAATAAGAAAAATTCTCGTCAGGGAAGAATATTTTCGTACTAATGTCAACTTTATTCTCATTTATTCCGTATGGAATGTCTTGCATTCGTTTTAAAATACGAATTATTTGGAAAAGCACGATCATAAATTCATTGGATCGATACCAACGGACTGTTCTCATCTTCGCTATATTATTGCGGAGAATTGTTCGCGCGTGCACATGCATCCCTCCCCAAGTCGAATTTATCGACGGTATAACTATCGGCGGTCGTGGCTTAAATGGCGCGTACAGAGGGATGAAATCTTGAAAGCAATAATATTCACACCCTGACCGGGGGTGCGCACGAACAGCGCCACTTTTTCGTCGATAATCCTCCCACCCAAGGTCCACAGGCCGATTCCCTATATTCCCAGAACCGGTCTATCTATCCTACGTGTCTGTAGGGTAGTTTATTATTCATCGAGCTTGCGTCCTCAGCGTGGATAAACGGCGCATTGTTTATGCATTAGCCTACACCCTGCCTCTGGCCATCTCTCGATCTGGCCATTGACTAGATTCTCCTCCCTTTTCTCTCGCCCATCAAACTTGCTCGATTAATTGTGCCTATGTTTAACGCGTTATCAAAATACAATGACTTTGATCGGCCGACTACGATCCCTAAGTTTTATTTCCTTTCTTGTGACAGATTTTTCGAGGGAAATATCAAATATTGGCGGAATATCTAAGAGGTATTTCTCTCGAAATCGTCTTTTTACGATTCCTTCGTTCCTCGATATTTTTCCTCCTGTTTATTCATCACGATAACTACTTTTAAGATGGAGGAAGAGTTTTGAGAATCATTCGTTAAAACTTCGAGAAATGATCCAACGGAGCGGTCTTAATGATGCTTCTTGCAGTCCGTGCTAATATACTTCTTTCAAAAGGAAAAATGTTATTTACGACGCGTTTCGCGGGAGGATAATGAATGAATCCGGAGCGAAAATTGAATGGAATAAAGTACCGAACGTTTTTCCGTCATCGTTTGAATCGGGCTTCGCGCAGATAAGAAGCGAAACGATTAATCACGAATTTCTGTCGCGGACAATCGGACTACGAAATACAGCCGGGGCAAAAGGAAGCAGACCGCGTCGTATGAATAAAATAACCATTAATTCGAACCTGGTACGCGGCAGGCTAGATACAATTCCAACGGAGGAAGGGGGGGAGACGAGCCGCAATTGCGAAGCTCTTTTCTTTCCCGACGAGTGTCCCCGACTTGTGTCCGAAAAATGGGACGAAGTTAACGAATAGTCTCCACCCGTTCGTGTTCACGCTTCGATCCTCGAAGAAGAACGCATTCTCATTCTCATAGAAATCGATCAATCAAAAAATCCAAAACTTCAAACTCGTCTAATCTTAAATTATCTTAGACCCGATGCAATTCCCAAATCGTCTTTTCGTTTTGCAACCACAATTCATCTAGCGACGAAACGTCAAGAATTTCAGCTTGTTCCGTTCCAAAAGAAAAGAAAAGAAAAAAAAATGGAAAGGAAAACAAGAAGCAAGCCGAACACCACAGCTCCAGATAAATTCGCTTTATCAACGCCACGGATGCTACCACGAATAACCGCAAAACTAATATTATCATCGCTCCAACAAGTGGCGGCGAGCGTGTCGTTTCGCGACAACGATCCTTCCATAATTTCGCGACCTTTGTAAAAATATCCGAGCGAATATGCAAATTCTCGATGGAGTTCAAACGGTCGGGTGTAGAGTTGGCAGAAATAAGCAGGGAAACGTGTCGCGAAACGCACGATGCGACGAATTTTCCTTCGACCCTGACTCTCTCCTCTCTCTCTCTCTCTCTCTCTTTTCCCTCTCTGTTCGCGCAACGTGTTACACCTCCAACTTTTTGCCCGGCCGTTCGGATACGCAACAACACAATCTGGCTCGGCACGGGTCTTGGCAAAACAATAGTTTCAACCTGTAATCCTGGACCGTGTTTTAATCTGAAAGAACCCTGGTACGCCGCTGATTGCATTGCATAGTAATCTTAGTTTTTACCGTATCCTCGGATTGCCGCAAGGAGTACCCACCCCTCCCTCTCTCTCTCTCTCTCTCTCTTTTCCCTCTCTGTTCGCGCAACGTGTTACACCTCCAACTTTTTGCCCGGCCGTTCGGATACGCAACAACACAATCTGGCTCGGCACGGGTCTTGGCCAAACAATAGTTTCAACCTGTAATCCTGGACCGTGTTTTAATCTGAAAGAACCCTGGCACGCCGCCGATTGCATTGCATAGTAATCTTAGTCTTTACCGTATCCTCGGATTGCCGCAAGGAGTACCCACCTCTCCCTCTCTCTCTCTCTCTCTCTCTCTCTCGCCCTCCCCTTCGCGCAGAGTGAATATCGGGGTCGTGAACCGCATTATACACGCCATCGCGTATAATCGCGGCCAAGAATGGAAGGATTCGAATGGAAGGAAACAGTGAAGGGGAGAAAAAAGAAATTTTTCACGGTAATATCTGGCGATCCTGTCATCGATGGCTTTCATAAATCGACCATGAAATCGCGATTTCTGAACGACCATTTCTATCTGATAATCTTACCCCGGCTCCATGGAGGTTACTTTATGAACCGTATTGGAATCGATTCTATTCTCACGGCGAGAGATTATGATTACGAGAGGGAGAGACATGATTTCGATTGGAATTGGAAAAAAAAAAAATACGTATTCAGCATCGCAGCGTGCGACTCGTGATTTTTAAAAACTTCGAGATATATTTTTATACCTCGTCTTCGAGGGAAATAGAAGCAGCAAAAAAAAAAAAAAAAAGAAGAAATATACGCGGGATTTAACTAGAAAAGCAACGTACTCTGGGGAGGAAAAAAATGCTTATTCCCCGGCTAAAGAAACCGCGAGAACGGTCGCGATATTGGCTTTTTCCGCTCGAACGTAATCAAGGCGCAAGTGGTACTCGAACAACTAGACGACACAAGAGGACCTTAACGGAAAGTCGATGTTGGTACACGATAGGGAACAGAGGGGAGAAGTGTTCGCGAGACAGCATGCATCGATATCGGTTTTCAATGAAACGGAAACTCGAAACACACCGTGGAATTTCGTCCATTAAATTCGCGATGACGAATATGGGAATAGAATTTATCGCATCCCACCCCTCCCCTTTTATCCCACCCTCGATACCATCCTTTCTTCTTTTCCTTCTCTTCCTTCGTCTCGTTCGAACCGCGAAAACGTTCCACGGTAATATCGCGCGATAAATTATCGCCGCTTTAGCGAAGCGAAATCATTTTTCCCCGGCAAAGGGCCGCGAAGAAGAAGAAGAAGAAGAAGAAGTTTCAAACCCTGTGTAATTTCCATGTATCACGGGCGAGAATTATTCTAAAAATCGATCCTCCACCACCACCACCGTCTCGAATTGAATACAGGACAGAAAAGGGATGAAATTGGAAATTGGTATGAATGAAACGCTACCGATGAAATAAATTTCCATGGAACGTAGATACGCACGATTACGAGAGGCAGTCGAGAGCCGTGCCAATTATAGCATATTTAATAGAAATTAATGGAAACATCGGGGGACAAAAGGAAACGGTGTATCGATCCAGGTATCGAGTTTTCGTTTCGAGCTCTCGAAACCGGTCATTCGAACGATCAGAATTCCCTTTTTAAGTAAAGGCTTGCTCTTTTCCCCTTTTCCCGAAACGAACGCGAGCTATATAGTATTGTACAACACCTATTTCGTGTAAACTCATGTTCGTTATTTTTTTCGATTCGTTTGAGCACCGAATCTCTCCTTCCTGGCTAGAATCAAGATGGAGGCCAATTTCAGAAAGAAGGTGAACGGGGCGGTGAATCGAACGAAGTGGCAGACGTCAAGCCGTCGGATGTCAAGCCGAGTCGTATATAATTACATCGTTACGTGTACACACATCGGGTGGTAAGTCTTCTTGACAGACGCATTCGCATGCCGCTTCGTTTCCACGCGAGTTACCGTTCCTAGAGATTTCATTACGCCTCCCTCCGGGCCTCATAATTACGAGAAGGATGGATAGTCGTTAATTACATAGAAAGCCGATGCTTCTCCTTCGTTCTCCTTTCGTCGCTATCTAACCAAGTTTGTTCTAACGTGTTCCATGTGCTCCCTTTGAGAATTCTAGCGAGCTTTGCGCCAACGTATCGCCATCGATAAAATCGTATCGATTTTAACTTTCTTTTTCTTTTTTCAATGCAATCGGTTTTCTATCTTTTTTCTTTATTCCTTTTTCCTCCAATTGCGATTTTTATAACATTCGAATAATTGAAGCTGCGATCCACGCGTAGATTTTTAATATCAAAGAATAACCATCACTACTACTATTACTACTACATTCAATAACGGTATTTCAACTTCGAGGATACATTTTCGAAATTAATCGCGAAACCGATTTCTGTACGAAACTATCGCGACCGAAAGAGGATGGGAAAGTCTCTCTGTATATAATCTACGATTTTCGTGGAAAAGATTTCAAGTGGAAAAGTTGGCGAGACGTTCCTCTCTCTCTCGTCTTTCGTTATACTTTGACCCATATTTCCACGACGAGTGTGGATAAAAGTTTCATTAAAGAGTTGATGATCTTGATTTCGATTATTTCGCTTGTATAATGTCTCCCGGAAGAGTGTAACGTCTGGCAAGTGGTATACGTTTAACCCGGTTTCCGAATAAAACTCCAACGACCGGCTTATAATTGCTAAGTATTCCGCTCTTGCGGTTCCTTTCCCCTTTCACGTGTACGCGCGGGCATGATCCTTCGAACAAGCCAAACTTTTTTCATTATCTTTCGCGTCCTCGATATCGATATTTAAACCGTTCAAGAGGGGGGAAGAATACTCACCGGTACTTTTCACGGTAGGCGAGGCGGATGGCTGGGCGAAGAGGACGTGCGTGCCTCCTAGAAGGGCCAGCACGACGCGAAAAAACTTCATATTGATCATGGTTGCGTCGTTATTCCATGGAACACCTGAAACCAACCGAGAAAATTATCGGTTAATACGCGCGGTTGCATTAGAGATACAGACACATCCACCGACGATGAACCCTTCCTTAAAATGGAACACCGTTTATGCATTAGACCACTTCCTACTACCCATTTGCAAACCGCCAAACTGTAATTGCGTTTACCGCTACCATTATCGAACCTCAAAATTTTTAACCCTTTAGTAGAGAAGAATTCGTTTACAGAAAATGTTCTACTCTCTGAGAAAAAGAAAAAAGAAAACCCGATCTTAACCTGGCACGCATTCAATTATAGAAGAACAAGACGATGCAGACAACGCTCGTCCAATTTAGATACGAGACCACGTCATCTTAATATCCCTGTAGTGTTCCCAAAACCATAAGTCAAGATCACTCGAGGCGAGCTCTGCTTCATTTCCCGAATTCGTTCTGGGATGCGCCGCTTCTTAGAGAACACACAGGACTCTCTATCTCCGTAGTTCAGAAGCCTTTCCGTCCCTCGAGTCCATGACTACAGCTCCACCTTCGAGGGAGAATTACTCGATTCTCCTCCTAACGTTAATATGCCCTCAACCCTCTCCTATCTACGCTTCGTTACCTACGCTTCTTCTCAGATACGTAAGCATTCGACAAAAAAAAAATATCCTCGCCACGAAACAAATCTATTTTAAATCCTCGTATTTTTCCCCTGCCTCGTTGCGATCCGAAACGTGGTGTTTTCGCTCGGCCTCGACAGTGTAGCATATTAATTTCCGATAAATCAACCAACCCCTACCA
>NW_006263358.1:266369-267485 GCF_000469605.1 Apis dorsata | reverse complement strand
TCTACTCCTCCAACCCCACCCACCCCTCTTTATCGAAACGCCACAGCGCCGAGCCGCAGCGATCCGATCGCTGTATCAAAATCTCATTTAGCTCAGAAACGGTTGCCGCGGCTTTTGTTTTATTTTTGGCTTTCCCTTCTCGCCGAGAAGGAAGCCGAAGCAATGAGAGCTCGAGGATCGGTTCGAGCAACCGGCGTCGAATTTCGCAACGCAAGCTATTCGATATTCCCCTCTCTTTCTCTCTTTCTATACGCTTGCCCTTTAATTATTGCATTTTATTGTATTTATCCCGGGATTCTGATTTTCATTTGGAGAACATTTCGGACGCGTGAAAAGGTGATTTGATACGAAACGAAAGGCTTCGAAGATATCTTTCCGATCGAGAAAACGAGATTTTTCTCACGATTTCACGAGGATGGAATCGAACGAAGCGAGAAACAAGGAAAGAGGATTTAATAAACGGAGGAGGAAAGGGAAGAAAATTCGTACATTCCCGGGCAATAAAAATTTTGCAACCGAGTTGAATGACCACAACTCCATTGCGCTTCCCGATTCCTCCTCTTTTTTTTCGCCCTCCATTTCCTCTCCCTCTCTCGTCTCGAGACAAATACCTTACTTTTCGAGTATCTAGCGAATATACCACGCTCGAAAGTTCGGACGAGATTTCCACGCGATGCTCGTGGACACTCTTATTCATGACGAGTTTGCTCGACCAGCTATCTGACACAGCTCCTCCAGCGCGAGCAGGGATTGCACGTCGGACGATTTATCACGCGATACATGTCCGAACCGAGATAGGGGCGTAGGCAAAATCCTTCGTGGCTCTCCGGGATTGAACAGGATTGCAGCTTTATATTTTGGAGGACGAGGGAACGGAATTAACTGCTTCGCGCGCATAATCTTTCGAGTTTCGTTGAAACGTGTACTTCTTCACCGCTACTTGATTTCTTAAAAAAAAGAAGAAATATGATATGAAGAATAAAAATTACAAAAAGGAACGATTCTATATATATATGTATAAACCGTTGCTCGAACGAGATATTAAATTGGGGTAAACAAAAACGAAAGATAATCATTTTACGAGGAATCGTAAAATACATTGTGCTCCGAATATAA
>NW_006263358.1:258017-266364 GCF_000469605.1 Apis dorsata | reverse complement strand
CTCTTACCCTTTTGCGCAAACAGAAAGAAAGAGAGAAGAGAGGAAGAAAGNAGAGAGAGAGAGAGAAAGTGTACACAAGGAACAAAGCACGTAGAAATAGCACGAGAATGGAGCGGAGAATATCAAGTTCGTTTCAAGATTCGCGAAATCTCATTTCCAGCGTGTTCAAATGGGGAGGGGGAGAGGCGGGTAAATGGGGAATGGAAAGAGTTCGTTATTGCGGGATCGCGATCAAAGAAATCGATGAAACCGATCCGCGGTCATAAATCATGGTTCTGCGAAGAAGGTGGGAAAATAAATGTCCTGCCTGACTGGCGTTGAAAGACTTTGCGGTGTGGGGAGGGGGGACAATTTACGATTAAGTCGTGTGACGTATCGAAGGAGAGCGTTCGAATAAATCTCACGTCATTTAGCAATGGTTCCACCGTTGGAAAACGCAAGGTTTCACGGTTGTTCGAACAGGATTCCATGATAAAGAGAATTCATGATAAACGAGGAGAGTTTGACCGAACCGTTTAATCCTGTAATCAACGATCGCGAACTCTCTCTCACTCTCTCTCTCTCGATGGTGGTCGCGTCGTGGAAGAAATTTCAGTCGCGTCTCTGTGGGAAGTTCGTTTCGAAAGGAAAGTTAGCGGTGTACGTTGCCGCAAACAACGTGGAACGCCTCTTAGGAATCGCTTTGTTATCGGTTTATACGTTTAGAAGTTTGCACCGGCACCGAAAGTCCGCAAACTTTATCTCATCCCGGGAAAGAATGGGCCCCCGTACGTCTTCGGGTAATGTTTATCGATCTTCATTTACAACTTCCTCCCCGGTGATGCGGTTCCGTATCCCTTGCGTGTAAGAATACACGTTAACTCGATTCGTGGAACAACGTGGAAGATAATATGTGGAAACTTCGAGAGAGAGAGAGAGAGAGAGAAAGAAAAAAAAGAAAAATCTAAATCCTCGTGCAAACTTCACTAGAACCGGAGAGAATGGGACACGTGGTGCATCGAACAGGATCGGGGACAAGAAGAGCGCTCAAGGAGAGTGGAGCACAATAGTTGTTTCAAAACGAAGGGAAACGATGGGTATCGTTGTGCTACTGCAGCAAATTCGAGCAACCGTGAATAGGGGATGACTGGGTTCTTTGAAGCGTGCATTTTTCGTAAAATATTCATACACGTATCCACACCACAGCCCGAGTCAGATACACCGTAACCCATCCCCTCTATTACCTGCTTTCAAGTAGCGAAAGAGCACGAGAGTCACGACTACATTCGTGCGCGCAACCCTCTGCCCGACAATAGGTTCTACTAAACTAAAGTAACGTTAAGTCTCCTCCCTTATTCAACCGACACCCCCTCTCCCTCTCTCTCTCTCCACCCCACCCTTTTTTAACTCTATGTCTATCTTTCGAGGATCGACACATTGGCCAGGATTGTATAAACGACTGTCGGTAAAAGACTCCCGGAGCATCCCTGCTCGGATCGAATAAAAGAATCAAGAGCTGAAATTCGAGAGTCGGGTTACAGCGCGTTTCCGGCAAACCGCGTATCCCCGAGCCATGCTTCCGTGAGCTTTATACAAGCTTTATACGAAACACATCGATGGGATGTTTGAGCGTGTTCGTTTCCAGAAATAACCCTCTCTCTTTCTCCCAAATGTTACCCTAGTCTACCATTCGTTCCCAGAGCGTATTCGTTCACGAGAGGATACGAGAGCGAGGATGGGGTATCGCGCGATACGTAAGACAAGCTCGAAACGTTTTTCCTCGTAATTTCACGGTGGCGCTGGTTTAAACGGCGTAATCCTCGCATCGGAACGCGCGCCCTTCCACCGAACTTTAATGCAGATTGCTGTTTAAATGGGAACAATCGACGCCATTATCGGGATGGATTTGCAGCGATCACGGTACCGGGGGATAATTTGCGCGAGTGAAGTCTGCCCGAATATCGCGAATTGCGCATTTCGTTTGTTATTTCGATTGCGCGGACACGATTACACGAACGAGTTAAAATCATCGGATCGAATTGATTTCTCCCCTCGTTTTCCTTCCTCGTCGAGAGATATAAATTCGAGTCTGTTTCACGAGTGGAGGAAAGAAGACGAAGAGGTAATTCCCTTAAATTGGTCTCATAAACATTACGTCGTATCGTATATCCCGCACAATCGTCGTGATACTGTCGTGATACTGTCGTGATACTGTCGTGAACGCTTGCTTAGCGTTCCGTATTGTCAATTTAAATCGCTTTGGATCGGTGTCAAGCGTATTGCGTATTGCGTGGTCGCGCGTCTGCGATCGTGCAAACACGCGATCCCACGTCGCTGAAAATCAACATGGATTCTACTTTGCATATATTCGTATTTGTACAGTACTCGATACTAATATTATCTATACGTCAATCTGTACGCGCGACGTGTATCTTTTTTTAATTCCTCAAAGCGTATCAAGCGTATCGGCGTACAAAAACCTACTCTACTAAAAAATTGATCGATTTTGAACCGCGTTTACGTACGGGCTTTATTTTAAGAATTCGAAAACGATCTCGTTGATTAAAAAATAATGGGAGAAATTACGAAAGTACGAAAATTCCCGCGCGAATATTTTTCGTTAACTTGCAAATCAATCGATATGGGGATATTTATTGTAAAAAAACTCGGGAAAAACCTCGGCGTTAAATGAAATTTCGTAACAGAGAACGGAACGTTTAATTGGCATGTTACAAGTAGATACGAGCCGCAACTAATCCAGAATGTTCTCGCGTGCAACAATACGGTCCAATTGAAAAGAGCCCCCCTCAAAAGCGCGGCTTAATGATCACATCGTGAATCGCCGTTTCATTTTCGACCGCGAATTTTTTAAATCTACAGTGATTTGCAAACTCGTTGTTTGTCTTTTTTTTTTCGCCGCCGCGTACGAAGCTAATTACGCTTGCGGAAAGTTGCATTACTTTACGCACCGACACGCGGTAACGAAACGCTCGCGATAAAAATTTCTGCACAAAGAATTCTGTATAAAATATACCGTTCCAAATCCTTTCACTACTTCCGTCCCATCCTTCTTTTTTTAAGCGTTTAATATTCGCATTTATTTACTTCGTATATCAATGTTCGCAATAGGCGAATCGTACGTCTTTAAAATCGTTACTAGAATTATCGAAAAATGATAAAAGTTGTTTCAATCCGTCGACAATACCACCGTCCATTTATATAAACAGAGTCGATTATTATTGGAATGGAAAAAAGTTTTTATTCCGGTAGGATAAAAAGAGACAATAAGTGAAAATTTATTCCCTTTTTCCATCAACCGGAATAATTTTTTTTTTTTTCTGTTCAATTTATAAGTTTTATCATTCAATGGATGGATTTTAGAGACGCACGTTGCCGAAAGAAAAAAAACGACTCCTCCTCCCGGCAAAAATCGTAAAATTTCAATGTGTTCTTCGAAACGTGTTCAATCGATGGAAGATCGTGAACGAACGAGTCAATATTTGCCGCGTGTCAAAGGATCATATCGCTTCGAGTCGCGTGATTTCTTCCTCGATACGTAGGCGAACATTGGCGAAATCGCGATGTAGCGAAAGGGCAATGTAACAAAGTTCTCCGTGACTCGTAACTCTGTCAAATATATCTGGTTTATTACACACTTTTGCCCCGTATTTTAGACACGTTTTTCCACCGCGTCGTCGAATATTACGCGTTAATAAATATCTCGCGTTCCTATTAAACGAGTCGACGATGCTCCATCGATATCGCGATTTCCAATTTCAACGATCGGCGAGAGCGAGGAGATCGACGCGAGCCAATTATTACGAAACAATTCAAATTCCTCGTATCAACATTTGTCTCGGATACGACGACTACTAAACGTTTAATCATCCGTCTCGTTTTCGATTAACTCGATATTACCCCCACGGAGAGTGCATTAAGACTAGCAATTAACCCCGTAATCCGTCGTCGCGGACGGATTAACGCGCGCCAACGCTTTAATACTCGACTTGCTGGTAACACGATTCCAAGATCGTTGGAACGAATTCGCGACAATAAAACACGAAACGCGAGTAAGGGGGCGAGCAAGAGTGTCGCTTTCGACCAACTAACAAGGGATGTTAAAAGGGTTTTAAATAATTCCACGTCGCTCGTGCTCGCCCCCTTCAACGATTAACCACCGAGGCGGAGTGCAAACACGATTTTTCGAGGCGGGCATAAATTCGTAGCGTCTAGTGCACTAATAGTACACGTTGTAACGCGTCTCTTGTCGCAAGCGCGGTAACATCGGTCCCGCGTGTCGCGCATTAATCCACTTCAAAGCGAAAAGGACGATGTCACGCGCAGAGGTTCGCGGGATGACGTACCGTTTCCCTCTCCCCACGAGATATGGGATTCCCATTGATCAGAGCGGCGTTCACTTAGCGGAGTATGCCCCCGTCTTTGCATACGGCCATTGTCTCGGCTACGCCGCTAATAGGATATTCGCGGGTGGCCGGAATATCCCGGTCGCATGACAAATCTGCTAATCGGCCCTCGCCTATGAAACCGTATAGGGAATCGTTATGGACGCGCGCGAGCCCATGAGTGATTAGTTTGACCCGTTTGTGGCGCGCACGGCTTCCTGAATATTGAACGGAAACGGGATTATATATTCCGGCTCCAGTTCGCAACGCGCTTTCGCAACCCTCGACAATACGTCGCTTTTTACGCCTCCTCCTCGTCGTCTCTTGGTAGCCAACTATCCTTTCTTCCTATTCCGTTCGTTGAAAATCAAATCATTTTAGTAGGGAAAGGATAATATTTCCATGTTAATTAATCGCTTCTGATAATAATGGAGATCGATAATTTCGGTCGCGCGCCAAGGTGGACGCGAACTGTAAGATGCCTTATCTGGCGGAACAGCGATCGTCTAACGGAACATCGGGATCCACGATGATACATTATGACGCATGGTTATTGATACAAATAGCCGCGATATCGCGTGAATTTATTACGTGGGAAAATTATTCCACGTTGATATCGTTCGTTCCGTTCCTAGATCAACGGACAAGATACACGTTTATCTGATGCAGCCGAGCCCTCTCCCCCCTTCCCCATTTCGAAATAGAATAATTGCAAAGTCAGACGCGCGGTGAAAACGCGCCGCGGCTCGAATTTAACGCGGGAATATATCAAGATTACCCGGATGGCGGGAGTGGAAACTTTTAAGACCGATTTTTCCGCGTTGAGAGAGAGAGAGAGAGAGAGAGAGAGAGAGGAAACGAAAGTCTATTTGAAAGATTCGTTGAAAGTTATAAGAGGACACGCCCATGGATTTTTTCATTTTTTTTTCTTTTTACGCGACACGCAAAAAACGATTCCAATTACGGTGCGAGGGGAAAAAAAAAAAAAAAAAATATGGAAGTTCTTCAAAATTGGACCGACAAATGTTACACACACTCGCGAAAATAAATTCCAATGAAAATTTCAATTTCGTCGCGTTACCACCGATTCGTAATTTTAACCTCGATCGCGAAAAAGGGAATTCGTCGAGGGTGAAGGGAGAAATTGCGCGATTCCGAGTCGACCGATGACAAATGTCTGTCAACAGGAAAGACTGGAGAATTTCAGTAACCGTGGAAGCGTCGGTCGTTGATGATTCCCCAACGCTATCACTATTATCGAAAGCATTCGAGTTAACCGTGTTCGAGCATCCTAGGCGTCGACCGGGCTATGTACACAAGCATAACTACTTCCTCTCAACCCTTTTGTTCGCCGAGCTGTTTCCTCGACCCTTGCCCCCATTCCCCTTCGTTCTTCCATCAATCATTTCAGTTTCTCGCTAGATTCGTCCATTATACTCGCTTCCCTATCCTCCTCCCTATCCACCCTATCCATCGTTTCGAAACTCGTTTTCAAACTTCGATACTCGAAAACGCGAGCAATTTCCCTGATAACGTTCGCCGATAAATTTTTTCCCTTTTTTCCCCTTTCTTTCTTTCTTTCTTTTTTTTTTTTTCCTTTTCATTTTTTGAACAAATTTCCAAATCACGGGCGTCTAATATAACGGGACGTAAATTGCATCCTGTTCCGAAAGGGTTGCTTGTCGCGTTAAATTCGTAATCGGCGAAATGGTATTTGGTTGTTGGAAACGTGGTTGTGCGTAGTTTCGAAAAGGGACGTTCCTTCAAACGAGCATCGTATCCCGATCGAATGCACGGTAACAAGAATAATTCCACGTAAATAGGATTATTTGTCGGCATTCGTTATCAGTTAGGAAATTTATTCCCATTTCGCAGCGGCGATCGAGCCATTCGTTTCGAAAATTATCCGAGAAACATCGATATGGTCGAGTAATTGTGTTTTCGCGAAGGGATTATTAAATAAAACGAAACTAAAATCCTGTTTATCATGGCGGTTGTTTTTCGGAAAAATATCCGAGGGAACGCGGCACACCGCTGCCAAATGGGAACTGTTGCAAACACGGCGGATGGAATGGTATTCAAAAATGATCAGATTTCCCGGAGGACGGTATTGAATTTGATCGGACTCGCTTAATTAAGCACACATTGTGCCCGTTTCAATGAAGTTGTTCGCATTCCGATTATAATATAAAACATCGATAGACGAATTAAGAGGTCGAACCTAAAGGTCCATTTTGACCATTCTTTCGACGAGAAGTTAATCCGAAGTTTTCCACTCAATAATCGAAGATTAAGATTATTCTCTTGACCGCTCGTTAAGAGATTTCACGTGCGAAGAAGAGAAGAAAGGAGAGAGAGCAATTACTCGAGGATGACGGAGAAAACAAACGAGATCGATTAAAATATATTTATGACCTTTTCGAACTGTGAATTTTAAAACGACGTAGCAATCGTTTAACGATAAACATTTTTAAAAACGACTAGACAGCGAATTACGGGCTGTTTAACCATTCGATTCGGGTCGCGAATTCACGTCCATAAAATATCGCAAACATTTTACGACAGAAACACTCGGTGGCTCGGTCGTATATTTGCATTCGAGTTCGGACACCAAGTTACTGTTTCGATAAATTTTGTAGATGATGTCGATTTCGTCATGCGAACGCGCCGTAAATATTTGTCGAACGTTTTATCGAAAGAGTTCAGATTCATTTTATAACGTATAACTTTTTGTTTAACGCGAAAAATACAATATCCCTCCACCCGTCATCCTTCTTCCCCTTTTTTCTCTCTCTCTCTCTCTCTTTCTTTTCCACCCCTTAAATATCATTGTCTCCGTTAAATCCAGATTAAAGTCTCGCAACGAGGAAGACGTTTAATACCTTCTCCGTTCTCACTTACGAGGATTAGAACTTATAAATCGTGATGGTGCATGCGAGGAAAGATGATTAAAGTATCAAAGTATCCGAACTGCGACGTGGTGGGAATAAATTTAACGCAGCATTGTCTCGGAAAACTAATAACGCCCCGTCGAAAGCAGCCCTCAAGGATCTAATGCGAGTTGGAGTATCGGTAAACTTTATCGGGAAAGAAGACTGACTGAAATTTTAATAAAGACCTTAGGAAGTTTGTCCTGCCAGCTACTCCAGACTTTCCCCTCGATCACCACAATCTATTCCATTCGAAACAATATTTCTTTACGGGATTATCCTAGCCTCCTTATCGCCCTACCCTCATCGACACGATACCTCAACCTCGCATTCTTTATTAATCATTCCTCCAATTACAACTTACCCTAACTCGACCGTAAGAGAGTTACCGACGCTTGGCTCAACGCTCGCCTTACAATCTCGAAAAATATCTATCTATCTAAAAAAATTTCGCGTCGAAACGGAATATCGAAGAAGACGATACCAAACGCAAAACTTGAACCGTGAAACGAAATTGCAACGATAATAATAACAGCAATCCGTATCGGACAACTCGTTTTTATCAAATTTCAATAAAGGGAAAACGGGGATTGAAAAGAATCGATCGATACGCTGTACGATAAAATAAAAAGGGCGTAGAGTGGCTCGAAACTCACCTCCAATCGTATTTCCTTTGTTGCCCCGTCGAGGGCGAGCCTCGCCTTTGATACACCGTGGACCGCGTGCAGGGAGCCAGACAATGCCACGAAATCAAGCGTCGCGATTGCGGTTGAAACTCGTGCAACTCCGTTCTCGCACTCTCATGGATCCTTGACCGCCCTCCAACACCTTCACCCGACGCTCGTCACTTGGAAAACCTTCCTTCTCCACCTTCTACGTATCTCACGCACTTTCACAACCCCTTCCCTTTCTCCTTCGATTGATCCTCGCCTGCGAGTTGATCTCTCTCTTTCTCTTTCTCTTTCGTTCGCGTGACCGTGTCGAACACGAGCGATGTATTTTGCGTTACGCGACGAGCACGGAACGCGATGTAAC
>NW_006263358.1:247304-257833 GCF_000469605.1 Apis dorsata | reverse complement strand
GGTAAAAAAAAAAAAAAAAAGGGGAACGGCACACCGTTACTCCATTTTCGAGACGAGTAATATTTCCCCGTCGCGTATCGCGCGACACTTGTTGTAATTACGGGCGCAACGTGCGTGGAAAGAAGAAGGCGACGGTGAAGAAGAGGGAAGGCTCGAAGGGAGAGCGATGGACGTTAGAAGGAACGGGGGGGAAAAGTTTCAATTGCCGATCGATCCGGCGATCCGGATATCATTCGGTGAAACATACCCCGTGGCAGCTGGCGGTCGCAATTTTCGAAATATCCGACCTACAAATCATTCGCGCCCCAGTAACCAACCCGCGCGCACTTTAATTTCGTTCCTCTCCTCTTTTCTTTCCTCGATATTTCTCTCCCTCGCCCTCTCCCTCTCTCTCTCTCACCCTCTCTTGTTTTTCTCCTCTACGTCGTCGCGCTTCNTTTCGAAACGAGCGACGAGCGAGACACGGTTTTATTTATCGGCGATCAACGGGGCGGGGGGGATCGATGCCACGGATCTAACACTTGCACTGGTGTAATAATATTCATGCAGCCGAGCATGGTGCATCGTCACGAAGCGCGTCGTGCATTCCTTGACACGATTACGCATCGATGCGCGACGGAAACTTTACGCCCGTTTACGTCGTTTATTATATATCCCTTGATTCCGCACGGTCAGCATCCAACGATCAGATCGCACCGGTATCCATTTTTTTTTCCACAGTGGAACAGTCAGAGAAAGACAGGAAGAAAAAAAAAACACTCACTACGCAGTTTAACGAATAAAATCACGCACAACGTCGTTTCCCGTGAAACGAAATTCTCGCACGTCTATCGTCCTCGCGACTTTGTGCCCGATTACGACGATATTGTTATTTCCCCCTCTCTCGATGGCAACACCGTGCTCGAAAATTTCCTGGAATTTCTCGCTGCGAACTTTCGTATATATAAACGAAGGATTAAACGGCGCAGAAATTTTGTGTTTACAAAATCGAAACGAGCACGGGCCGTATTCGAATTTTCAAAACAAACACTCGCGTTTCTTTTATACGACACATATGCGTTTTCTCGATCTCGAGGGCGTGCATCGAACGTTCGAATATTCCTTTTTTAAATCCAGCATTCCTCGTGGATGGATCGTGTCCACTTGCCGCCGTTTTTTCCATTTTTTTCACACGCTCGTGGATCGCACCGTCACGTCACGATGCACCGTCGCGTTCGCCGGATGATTCTTCTTCCGTCTCGTGATCATGGCACGTCGAGGGCAAGGAGAGAATTTTTTTTTTCCCGACCTCGACTCCCGTTTTTTATCGTATCTCCACGGTGGCCACGATCGTTGGACGCCGCGTTTCCGTGGGTGTCGCGTTGAAAAGGGGGTCGAAAGCGTGGCAAGAATCGTGAGGACGGAATCTTTTTTCCCTTTCCTCGAAAAGTAGTCGCACCTTGGCGGGGGATGCGCGCGCGAAACCACCACGAGTGATGCTGGGCTCGGACTGGAGCCTCCGGCGTGGCGCTAGCGTCGCCACGACTCGGGCCAAAGCGGAATCACCACCACCCCGCGCCCCGCCCCGCCGTGTCCACCACCCTGATCGGCCACGGGGTGGTAACAGTGGCGGAGCCCGCCAATCTACTACCCCGCGCCTTCTTCTTCCTCCTCTTCCTTTTCCTTTTTAACATTTTCCTGAATTATGCGTCGAAACGAGTGTTTCGGACGGTGGAAAATTATCGATTCGAAAAATTGTTAAAAAAAATTGGAAAATCGTGGAGAGAATCTCTCTCGTCGGTGGAAGGGATTTATCGAGCGCGAAGACGTCCGTCCAGACATTAAACGCATTCCTCTCTCCTTCTCTATTATTTTTTCGCGAGCGAAGATTTCGCCATCTTTAATTTTATTTTTAACAATTCAAGTTCGAATTCAAATTTCATCTAAATTTCTAATTAAATTTCTAATTAAACAACGCGATATTGTCAATATACGTTTCATAAAGAAAGAATGTATTTTTACGTCGAGAGAGAGGGAGTTGGAATTGAATCTCAAGTTAATCTCAATTTGAGCGAATTTGAAGAAATCTTTATCCTTTCCATTCGTCTTATTTCTATTGTTGAAAAGACAAATAACGTAATTATATTTGAATTGTAGCATCCTTTGAGAAGCGGATTTCGCAAAAAGTTAATGTAACGGCAAATCTATTCAATAGTAAATATAGTACTTTGATGTAGTACGAAGAGATTACATATAATCAGATAGAATAAATGATGAAAATTTATTAATTTAAATTAATCGAGATCGAAATGTTGCATAGATGCGTTTTCATTTCGGATATTTAATTTGAGATTCGCTTTAACGATTCCTCTTTAAATTAGAATGGAGATGCGATAAAAAAATACATAAAATGTAATCATGTTTCAAAATTCGAGATATTGCGAGATCTTCAAGATCTTACGAGATATGTATACATGTGCTTCGTTACGGAATCGTTACGAAGAATAATACTACTGTAGATATAAATGATTCGGAGTTTATTGTAAAATCTTGGACGGTTCTTAAGGTTTCAAAACTTGACCGCAAAACTAAGCTGAAACTCAACTTTTCGCCCGAGAATTCAACTTAAAATTAAAGTTTAAAGACTTATAACTTCGTAACACGCCGTCCCGCTTGATCCCATGGGCGAGGATAGTTAACTCAATAGCCTATCTTTAAAACGTACGAGCGCATCGAGACCCCCCTTTTCCCCAACATAAAACACCAACGATATCGTGTGCATAATAATTTCGTGGTCCCTGGAATAATTAACAGGTAAAACAATGGTCGATAATAAACAACAATACAATCGATACAAATAATAATTTTCTCGACTTCATCATCGTCGGAATAATATTGAACGATTGCACACGTTCGTTGGTCAAACAAATGGAAATTCGGGAAACGCAATATTCACGAAACAACGTTTTCGTCTAATTTGTTAAAATGTTTGCATCGTTCATCCCTTCCCCTTCCCCTTATTTTTGCGTTTTATTTTCCTGTATTATTTTTTTTTTTTACATATAAATAAAAATCTTGAAAAAAAAAACGCCTCGACTTCTTTTTTATCACCTGTATCGCGAAATATTCGGTGTATCCGTGTGCCGCGAGCGTATTCCGTGAAACTAAGTTAATTAAAACGTGATATCAGATATCGGTTTGCGCGAGACAAGCGCAACTGCAGGACGATGGGACCGTGACGAGGGGAGGGGGGAGGTTGATGTCTCGTGCAAACTGAGCGGACCAACGAAATAACGATTGTGTCGTTCCAATGGTGGTAGTTATTGTTCTACTTGGGACATGATCAAAAAACCAAAAAAGATCGGATCAAAAAAAAAAAGAGAGAGAAGAAGAATGAAAGGAAACGAGAGAGAGAAAGGGAGAGAGAGAAAAAAAAGATCGGTCGCAATAACGAGGACACCGACCTGCACCCCATTCGTCTCTGTCCGTTCTTTCGTTGGAGGAATTAAGCGTTATAGCGACGTTACGCTAAGAGACATCAATTTTCGCACTGGGCTACATCCCGGATTGCTAAGTCTCCCTTTTTAGAAACAAAATAGGGGAAAAATCCAAGTAATAAAATTCCTCGCGATTGCAAAATTTTGCGAACAAGAGGGATAACACATAAGGGGAGTTCAAAGTTATCGCGACTCAGTTCGACGATTTAATTATAAATTCACTTTTTGGAAAGTCGATCGAAAGCAGAGACGGGAATTATTTGCCATGATTCGCGCGTACAATGACGATGAATCTTGAGAACAGAAGGAAAAGAGACGTCCCAAGCGGGAGAACGTCGATTAATTCTTATTGTCAGGATCGGGCAGAGTCGAAGGAAAATATAACATCCTTGGATGACCACCTGATCTCGGAATAGGATCGACTATCACGATCTCGATTCCAGAGGGACAATTGGATCGGTCGCTTCGCTCCAACCGTTCGAATTTCGGACCCAATCGGATTTGTACAAAGTGTTCATTTAAGAACGTAGCTTATTAAAAACCCTCCACCACTCTTTGTTCCCTCTACCCTCTACGCCTCCTTCATTCGACCGGTAATTTGAATTTTTTTCTTTAAAACGTTTCCAATTAATTTTCCGATTCCCAATTTCCAATTACTCTTTTTTTTTTTCAAACGACCACGCGAAGTATAGCATAAATCTAGGCTAGGGTAGAAAACGATGCCAATGCTCTAATTAAAATGCACAACCACGACACATCGGCATAAGGGAATATTGTACGCACGATTGTACAGCTGAACGTGGAAGGATCCTTCGACGGCGCGAAACTAGATTGAGAGGAAATTAATTAAGATGGCACTGTCCGGGATCAAACCACCCCTTTTCGCACACCCTATCTACCGACTTGTGCAGGAACATTCCATGCATAGCTTGCGGCTACATTTCAGGCTGCTACATCACCAAATCCTGTCCCTTCCACCGCCTTGCACCCTTTACCCAGCTAGTAGTAGACACCATTCCCTCGCTGGTACCGGAAACTGCGCACGATGTATTCGTGGCGCCAGGTATATCCATCTATATATTCGTGTTATACAACGATGATACTATCCATTTACACATTTCAATAACAATCACCTCACAGCCATTTCTCTCTCGTCCATGAATATTGCTCTTCGTTAAATCGAAAGATTGAAATTTAGACCCAAGTTTAGATCGAGTTTAAACGACGAGACTTATTCAAAATAATTCTGTAATAAGGATTACTGATAAACCATTCGTTCTCAATCGATGTAATTCTTCTATTATTCCTTTTCTTTTTTTCTGCCTTGCGAAATTTTGTTGGAAACAATAGTTTTTAATCTCTGATAAATTTCGCGAAAAATACGCGTCGGAATTGATGAGGTTCAAGGTAGGGAAAATGATAAATTTCAGCGGAGCAATTGTTTCTCGAGGGGTGAAGCGTTGCGTTCCAGACGAGGAAAGAAGGAAACTAACAAGGTGAAATTCCCCGCGGGTCGAGGGCATCGAAGGAAAATTTTAATTGGCATCATTAGACTCAAGCGAATAATTAGCGCTTGAACGATCGAGGGTTTAATAGCGAGCCGGGAATACGGTCTTTAGGGGTCTTTTCACAGCTTTGGCTCCGCGTTACGAACCGCTTCCATGGGTACGTTTATCCTAAACGGGGCGACGAACTTTCATCCTTGCTTATTAATATCGTTCACAAAGTTTCCAACGAACTTCGACGTTTTCACCTCGTCGAATCTAAATGCATTTACCAAGAAATATTTATTACCGAGAAACAAACGTCGATGAAAAGTATATTTTTTTTCTTCCGACCAAGAATTTATATATATATTTCGTATACACTCTTTTTCTTACTCGAGATTATATTATACTGGATCCATTGTTTCAAGTTTACGTACGTCTTAAATAAGTGACCACCATTCCTTCCTCCTCCTGTTGAATGGTAAGAAAGGTGCAGGTAACAATACGCGTTGAATACTCCCCAAAGAGGGGTATAACGGTATAACGGTGGTGTAATAAACCTATTGTCCAGGGTACAGAAGTTTAATTAACTCGGACGACAATCAGATCTCTGCCACGTGGCAGAGCATTGTAACGTTTCGCGAATTCGAGAGGGAAACCGTAAGAAACATCGATTACGATAAAGATTGGGCCGAAGATTCCAAGTTAGTAATCAAGAAGGATGGAGGGTTGGAAAGATGTAAAAGTTGGTTGGTTGGTTGGTTGGTAAGGGGATGGGTTGGCGTTTAAAAATCGAAGAGGCGCACCGAGTGTACGAAAAAGTCTCCGATCCAATCGACGAGGCTATCAGAAGTAGTGATTAAAATGGAGGGGTAGGTAAGTGCTTGGTCGGCAAAAGGGGTTTGAAGGTGGGTTGAATGGTGGTGGTCGGTGGGGCGTCTCGTTTCGGGCTTGGGGAAACGTAGATAACACTTCTTACCCGAGGGACTTGCCGCGACCCCAATCTCAAGTCAGATATTGTTCCGAGCTTTGAAAGCTCAAAAGAACTTGTGAAAAGGCATTTCGTCCCGATTCGATGTATTATACCGGCCTCATAGGTATTGTACCCGCCGATCTTTCCTTCGGAGACCGACCACCGGGGTAAAAGGGAAAAGTATTCTAGAAACTTGTTCCTAACCTTCTCCTCGGACGTCTTGGATAAGCGCCGATTGTAATTTATAATCGTTACACGTCATATGAGAAAAGTTTCGAGGGATGGAACGTCTTGGAAAAAGAGAGAGAGAGAGAGAGAGAGAGAGAGAAAAGGAAAATTTCCGTTCGTTCAAAATTTCCCCTCGTTTTTTCCCCGACTATTATGGGGATTGAATGGGGTTGGTTCACGAGTTTATCACTCGAATCACACGGTTCTAAGGTAAAACCGTAGAAAGGAGCGGTTCCGGGGTCCATAAGGAATAGTGGAAGAGGACAAGGGTCCGAGCCACGCGATAAATAAATCTCGAAAGCTGCACCGGCAGCCTGGTACCGGGTGGAGGTAGATAGATGCTGCTTTCACCCCCCTTTAGCGGGCACGTTGAACGAATCGGTGAGGGAGAGAAGTTGCTTCTGTATGTTCTTCACGGTGGCACCGTTCACTCGGAAGGATTTAGGGGCAGCCTTGTAACTGTACGATACGAGTCCTGTTCCACGAGTGTGGATGGAGAAACGTAAGAGGACGACGAAGACTTGGAAAAGAGAGAGGTGATTGGTCTAACGGGGATGAAAGAGGGTCTCGGGAAAGGCGGCCAACAGAGAAATCGTAACAAACTGCCTTGACGGGACGTAGTTACGCAATAAGTGACAAGTTTGTGTACTTCTCCGATCGTTGGATCACTTATGCACGAGTCCAAATTGCTTTGCCACTGCGGCACCCCCGAAACCGGAACTTACTGCCCCCCGTCTAACGTGTCCGGATTTACGCCACGGATTACGTAACTATAAGTAACCCGCAGTACGTAACTCCCCGTCTCTTCGTTTCGTTTCAACGAACGGATCTTTGAATCTATCCGCTTTCCAATTTCTTCAAATCTTCTGCGAGATAGGAGAAAGAAAGAAAGAACTTTTCATCTGGTTGCCTGGTTTAAACAAGATGATAGAAACTTTATTTAATCGCCGAGCTCGAATTGACGTATCGGTATCTCGGTGTGTACGGGGAGGGGAAGGAGGGATTTCGTTTCGCCAACAATAGACCACAGGGTTCTTAAACGCCATCACTTTCAACGTGATTACTCCGACGCGATCAAAAGTTCATTTTATCGAGGTAACAGGCAGGATATTTATCCCTGCTAAAGTGAAAGACTCAAGGGCGTGGTTGCGGCAAGTTTTATACGACCCGAAGGAACCGAAGCAAACTTTCTTCTATACATTTTCGACGCGAAACTCGCACCTTTCCCCGGGAAAAAAGTTATCCTCCGCGTTGCATCTCAATAGCGCGAGACGCGGCTTGTATTCGAGAAATACGGCGACCCTCTTTTGTATCGCGACTGTTGAATCTCTGCGAGGGCAATGCTCGACTTTACCGCCTGTTCGCGCATATTTAATACGTAACTGTCGATACGAAACAGGTGTGTGCCAAAGAGAAAAAAAAGGAGACAGAAAAATTTAACATTCGAGTCTCTTATCTCAAATACTAATTCTTCTCATATCGCGATTATCGACTCCCTGCGAGAACGGAGATCGAATTTATTCGCGCGATTACTTAATACCTATAATTATCGATACAAAAGAAACAGAGAAAAAGAGAGAGATAAAAAACGCTAACGCTCGAATCTCTATTCTGCCCCAATTTTCGAAATCACCGCGACTCTAATCATCTACTCATCTCGGGCAGGAAATTAGAGCGCGCAGAGTTCGCCAGAGACGTTGGTAATGAAAGGCGAAGGATAAGTATTCTCTTCTTACATTTCCGTTTCACCCCCTGTGTCGCGTCGTTAGTCAGCTGATAGCCTGACACGTGACGAACCGACCGAATCATTAATCCTTCACCTCCGAAACTGGAGGAACTTTTGTCCCTCCAGGGATCCCGTTTCTAAAAATAGCGCTTTCAGTTTGTCACAAACTCTCGAGCTTCGATGCTCCAGCTTCGTCGAATCGGAACGTCCTGCTGAATTTTTATTCGGATATCATTGAAAACCGCTGATCCTCCCGGAAGCACGATTTTCATTTTGAAATTTCCCCCCTCCCCGGTCAATAGTTTCACGCGCGGAAACACTCTGGTATTTTCTGCAGCAACGTTGGAACGTGGAAGCGAAGTCGTGTGATAAATCGTTGACTTAGGCTTGTATTCGTACCTAAGTTTCCCTCGGCCACCTTCTCCACAGTTCATCACCCTTCCCTTCGATTCCGAATTCGATAACGTTGGAGATCTCGAGCCCGAAAACGATTGAAACGCGATGTAATTTTCGATTCCCCATCCCCCACACGTAAGATGAATCTTCTTACGTATGAAAGATCGTGGTAAATTTCGATTTTCTACGACGAAAATCCCGATAAATGGAGGGTTTATGATCTATCCGTCACCGTTTACGATACGAGATACACGAGAGCGTAGGATGGGGGGACGATTCTCTCGCACGGTAGTCTAAGGACATCTTCCATCGCTAATAAAACTTTATAGCATCTGGTGTAAATCGCGAAATCAGAAACTTTTTCCGGGAGAAAAGAAGGCGAAAAGTGATTTCTAGATTTTGTGAATCTATCTTGTTTTGCAAGCGTCTTAAGAAATAAATAAATAAACAAACGAATAAACCCTTTGAAACGGATAAAAAAGGAAGAATCAAATTATATTCAATCGAATGTGAACGAACAAACATCCCGAGATGAGAGACATCCAGAGTCTATTCGTTTTCTTGAACGCGTTCAAGAATTTTCCAGAGATGTACCGATAAACGGAGGGGGAGTAAACGGCAGAGATCAGTACAAATGGTAGGTTTACGATCCAAGGGATGAGATAGAGGAATGGCAGTTGATCAAATTCAATTAAAGAAACCGGAAGTTATTAGGAGTATCGTATAGATACGGCCGGATCGTTTCAAGATCTTCTCGGCGATATAACGAGAGGTTGGGCCAGTTCCATTGGAAGAAAAAGAGGGGAGAAGAGCGCGCGGCGCTACGATACTGCCGAAAAGTTTGTTTCCCGATTCGCTTATCTGATGCCGGCCAACGTGAAACTCTGAAATGGCTGTGCACCAGAGTGACGTAAACTGCTTTCCCGAAAATCCTCGATCCCTCGACACCTGATTCCTTTCTGCCGATACCCCGTTCCCTCGCGTATCGCGTTTCCGATCGCGCATACTCCAAACCATCGTATTTCCGCCCGAACATCCACTTTCCAACGATCCTGGATCCCGAACGATTCGTGGAATTTCGACGAAGAAAAACGTATTTGTCTCCTTTCAATGGTCAATTTATATATCGACGATAATTATATCGATATATAATTATATCGACGATAATTATATCGAAAGAATTAGGAAGAAGAATTAATCGGAAACGGGATTTTTATCGTGGAGAAACGAAGTTGTCCACGTTTACGCGAAGACGCGAAGGAAATGCGGAAAACGCAATCGTTCGCAGGCTGATCGACTTCGCGAAGACGATGCCCCGAGGGCGCAATTTCCTGGGGTTTATGCCGTTCCTGAACGACGCAGGTGCACAAGCGCACCACGTTTCTCCACGTTCATCGACGCGTGAGTGGTGCGCGCGATTCTTCGCGAACGAGGATTCTCTAACAGAATTAAAACCTTCTTCCTATATATATATTTCGATTTATATTAAATTCCGATAAACATATTTTCACATAGATATCACGAAAAATATGTTTTTAAACTTCTCGAATATATATTTTTTTTTAAATATCTTCAGATTCGATCTGAAGATCCTGTTTAGAGAACTCTCGCCAAAATTATTATTATTATTATTCGAATTACTCTCAAAGATAAAAATCGAAGAACAAATACTACTTCGATTACATCCTATTATTATTTTCGTGATCCCTTTTTGCGATCTTCGAATCGAACGAGACGCTCGACTTCTTCTCACGTGTCGGCGATGCAAGAAGAATCGAATCGCAACCGAGGAATCCCGTGCCTCCTCCGTGAGGTGTTAAATTATACGGCGGGGAACGGTTAATAGCGTGCGCGTTACGAAGTGTTACCAGTTTAACGGGGAACCCCGTTACGAACTGACTGTTTCAATTGGTTTGCATCCCCTGGGATTGTGACGGCGGTGGAACGGTCGAACGGCGCTACCGGTCCTATGGCATCACCATAGGCTCCCCTTTAACCACCCTACTCCCACGGTGGAGCATCCCCTTCGTATGGTAACTACGGCCAGCAACGGACCGCAATCTGCATTCCGTTACCTAATTGTCGTAACAGGCCGATGTATGTAGATGTAGATACGTATTGTACATACGGTCGAGGATGTGCACTCTATCGTGCACATACCAGGGACGTACCTACGTATATATACATATATGTATATATATATATATGTATATAAGGGGAAGGAAGAGGGGATTGGATACATG
>NW_006263358.1:239024-247097 GCF_000469605.1 Apis dorsata | reverse complement strand
GAGTGGGGGAACCGGAAGGAAAGCAACCCTGATAGCGGCTCGTCGCGCGAAAGGTGATATCAAGGGGGATGGGGGAGGCTTCTTATTCGGCCGCCGAATAGAATTTATGATGCAACACGCCGGACAGAGTCACGGGGACGTGACGTGCAAGTTTTCTTCTGGATGAAGTTTAGTAGCTTGTCACCGAGCTCGATGAAATATCGCGAATTTGAATTTATGGGCTTGCATAGAACGCCTCCGATGCATAGAGTAGAGAGATGGAGAGAGAGAGAGAGAGAGAGAGGAAGGGAGAATGAAGGAGAGAGGTTGTTTCTCCTTATTGAGAGGAGTTTTAAGCAGTCACGTTTTAAATATTGCACGCCTTTATACAACTATTGGGGAGGGGAATAAACGCGGATAAAAAGGTTGGATGTCGCAGTGAATAAAGCGGTGAGACTTGGTTGAAGTGACGGAGTGATTTAAAATATACAAGCGCTCTCCATTTATAAAAACTTTCTCTTCTTCTCTGTTTTCTTCTACGCTTGGTTGATTCGTTGTGTGAAAAAAAAATTTGATAAATTAATTCGAAATCATTTCCAACTCTTTCTCCATTTCCAAATAAAGATTTCGCAGCTCGCGCTTAATCTCCCGATAATTGAATTTTACAACTCGCTCGAGGGAGAATCCATCCAGGTCGAATAAATTCTCGTGCGCGGCATAAGGGGAACAAGCGAGCTGATACGATTCAAGCGTGAAGCATGCGTGGACGTAGCGGCAACAAGCGTTCGTAAATCGGCGAATCCCTCTCTAACGCCGTAATGGATGGCGGCAAATTGATAGTTGCCACTGTACAAATAGCGATATAACCGTTGCTTCCTATACGCAACGACAGTGGTCACGGGTCCAAGTGTCAAGCCTGGCTTCGCCGAGAGTTAAAGGGGTTAAATGGGTGGCTGTTAGAATAGAGGGATGAAGAGATAGAGGCCACAGTCCGAGCGAGGAGCGGTGATGTTCCGCAATATGTACCGAACGCCATACTCTCGCGGCTTGATTGTTGTTTGAGCACTTTGCAACCCCTCACCTGTGTCCATGTATCGCGTGTAATGAAGAGAGGCACCGATCCTCGAATCCTGCGTTCGTACGTGCGTTCGCGTGAAACTTTTCAAAACGCGATCATTTTCAATTCGTCCAATTCGTCACGATCGCACGTTTCGCTATCGAGCGAGCAGATCGGTGAAATTTGTTCTATACCTCGTTCTCGAGATCCTGCGAGAACGGTTTTCCCGCCGAGAGTGCGAAATCGAAACGAGAATCGTTTTCGTTTTTCGTTTTCGAAAAATAAAAAAGGAGGGAGTTTGGATACAAACGAAAAAGAGTTCTTCTTTTTTTCTTTTTTTCACCAGTTGATATCGACGCAATTTAACGGAATAATTTAACGATTCTAATTGTTTCCAGTTGAAAGTACCGGCTATAATTAATCGAAGATCCCGAGTGTCGCTTGACAATATTCGTAGAGTGCCACGACTTTCGACTAATTAGGTTTTAAGTGCTCGAACCGATCTAATTGGTTGCTTTCTCAGTAGCCGCACAAGGGGGTGGAAAAGAAAAAGGAAGGGAGGGAGCAAGTAATCCCAATTATTTGGCCGACTTCGTTAATTTTCCGTCGAGATAACAATTATTAAGAACGGTCCCAAACCACGACCCTTACCCTCGCGATCCGTAAACACTTCTCGAGATTTTTTTCTCCCTCCCTATTCGCGCAAAACTGTGAAACTCCGTCTCTCCGAGTTCCGATAAACCGTGGAAACTTCATTTGCGTGTTACGGTCGACGGATCGGAAACCGCGAAACGAATGGCTCCCTTTACAACCCGTGCCAGGGGAGCTTCGTCCGTCTCATTGCACCCTATTAAATCGCTTCATTTCCAAGCGGAAAATCAAGGAAGATAAAAGAATTCAGCTCCCTGCGGACCGAACGACCTTTCCCCGTTCGATAAGAAGCGGCGAAGGAGGCAGATTACAAATAGCTTTTCGCCGACGAATCTTCGCTTCCAACCCGACCCCCTCCTTCGCTTCGATCCTCCTTCCCCCTCCCACAAATCACCACTTTCAAATCACCAAGGATGTACTACGTCTACACGCCGATTTTAACTTCCTCCCGAAACGGAGGAGGATCTCGAGTATTCGAGCAGACAGGTGGAAGAGGAGGATAATCGTGATCGTGATCATTGCATAACTCTTCTCGAAATCACCGGCGATGGAGTAACGAAGATAGGCGCAGGATAGAGATCTGTTCGCGACAGGATCCGATGCGAAGTAGAGGAGCGACAAACCGAGGAAGGAGAGAGGGCGATATAAGGAAGAGGAACAGGGGCTAGCAACGGATGCGAGCCGAAGGGGTGGCGCTACATTGGCTTTTACGAGCGAAACCCCCATCATCGTAAAGCGCTTGTGCTCCCGCTATTTCGCTTCTCCCTTCCCCCCTTTCTATTCCCTTTCCTTTGGCACCATATATCCTTCCCCTCCCCTCCCCTCGTTCTCGCCTTCCTCGTTCTTTCTCCGTCTCGCGCGTCCGTCTCGCTGACGGACTCTCCCGAGCTGAGTATCCCTTCAAAGTGAATTCCAATACATCGGGATGCGACCAAAATGGTGAAACACGAACACAGTCTACTACCCTATCGTTTCGGGGAGCGAGATTTGAATGTCTTGCTACGAAATTGGCGACGGCTGGGCGTCGGAACGGAAGGCAGAAATTGCCGGCAACCTTCTGCCTGCCTCGCCTACGACCCTTCCATCCCATCCCTCCTCCCTATCCCTTTATACCTTTTATACCAGGCCTTGATTCAGACTCGCTTCGTAAATATCGACGTATTGCTTTTGTCGTTGCTCTGCGTTACGCAGTTGCAGTTACCAAACCCTCTCTTTTCCCTATGCCTCCTTCTTGCCATCCAACCGGTTCCGTATCCCTCTCGATCTTCGCTTTTGTTCGCTCTTTCCCCCGATCGAAGGTTGGCTGCAATCTTCCTCCAGCTTCGAGGAAACCGGTTGGATGGCTCTTTCTCTTTAACGCGGATTACCGGCGAAGTCTCGTTGCCGGGATCCCGTCGGGTGATAAATTCGTTCGGCTCTTCGAGCCACGGGCGCATCCTATCCAACCCTGCCCTCAACGGATACGTGTTCCCTCCCCTTTCGCGTGGAGAGAGGTCTCATGATAAATTCCAAAGATCCCGATAGCATATATACGTTCGTCTTGGTGAAATTGTTGGCCCGTGAAAGGAAGGGGGTTGGAGATGAGGTAGCGGCGTGAACGAACCTCGGTTTTTAGCCACCCTCCCTCGTAGCCGACGTCTTTTCTCGTCTCTTCTCCCTCGATCGAGCGTAAAAAACGAATACTCGATAATGAACGGCGTTGCTTTCTCGCGTAACTTTCTGATTGGACAATAATTTCGTGGCGATGTGCTAAAATCGAGCGCCATCACGCGTGTGAATCATTTTGGCGGACTTTTCGAAGGACTCGAAATTTCTCTTCCTCTTTTCTTTTTTTCTTTCTTCTTTTTTTTTTTTTTTTTTTTTTTTTTTATCATCGACGAGAGAGATTTTCCTCCGTGTCAGAGTGGAAATTCGCTTCACGATTCGGTTGGATGGTGTGTGGAATACCGTACGCGCAATTGACGCGGGATCGTACGTGAAAATAGAGACGTAAAAATGGGGTTGTTCGTCTGAGCAGAGGCATGGCTTGTTCGTCTGTTTGTTCGAACCACGACCCGATTTCCTGCTCGATATTACCATTGGAATATCGTATGAACGCGAGGTAGACTTATTATCGTGTGGATACCATCTATCCACCTATCGATAATAAATATTTTACACCGCGAATCTATAGTCCAGTCTGGATTTGACAGAGGTTTCAGTGATTATTTTCCAAAGAATAATTTTTTTAAGAGTAGTAAAGAGTAAAGAATTTTCACGGTAAGCCGGGATATATAATTCGTTTGAAAAACGAAACCAATTTCCAGGTTTTATCGCGAGAGGATAATTATGCAGAAAACTCATTCCATTAAATATCTAGAAGGAACGGGCTATTAAAATTAACAGGAGATATAAGAGTTAACTCAATTACAAAAGACTGAGAAACATGAAAAAGAGGGTAATAGAAGTTCCAAGACATGGATAATACATCTACCCGGTGCTTCACTCGGAACTTCGAATCTCGTTACGAAACTCTGCTCTTCCTCGAAGAGCAATGACAATTTCTATCGGGGATATTTGTAAGAGACGTAACCATCTCCGTGGTCCAATAAAAAAAAAAAAAAAAAAAAGACACGAATGAAACGAACGAGACATATTATCCGCTAAATTGTATTATTCGAGGCAACGAATAACGTTACGAGGAAGCGAAATAAGATTTAAACCGAGTACCAGTTACTTTGGTATTGACATCGATTCCATCCGTGGACCTAATATCGTTCAGCTTCTGCAACGTTTATTTGACAAGAGCTTTGACGTGCAACCAGATTCCGCATCGGAGTGGCTTTCTAAGAGGATACAAAGAAAATATGTATTGCCATTGAAGCGTGCCTAGCATGTTGATATATTGCGTAAATGTGACAAATATTCTTAGCTCACATCTCAATAACTCCCGTGGATGCCTCACTCGTACAACCATATACCACGAAGAGGACCACGAATGAAATCGAAATTGATGTTAAAAGCCTCGTGTCATCGTTCCTTGACAATCGTTCAAACCTACTCCTCCTATCTCCTCCAATTTTTATTTCGTTTCGTGTCTATCGTCGAGACAATTTCGACGACGATTCTCGAAACTTTTCCAATCATTCTTCCGTCCATTTTGATAATACACTTACACATCGGTCACCGATAAGTTTCATTTCTGATGTATCTAAAAGTACTGTATCTGGATACGAGCGTAACTATTGAAATCTCGACCGATTTATCGTCTAAACTGTCTCGCTTCTCGACTGGAAACGCTAGACTAAAACGCTGCAAAACAGAGGTCAGAATTTCGACGCTCGTAAATCGAAGTACTGCATAAAACGCATTCTTTTATCTTCAGGTTAGGTTATATTTCTGAGAACTTGGATGTGTATTTTTAACACCGTGGACCGTTGTAAACGAACAATTTCTTCGAAATTTATACTATATTTGTTCCATAAAAATATAAAATTCGTTATATTTCTTCCGCAATATTGGAGAACTTCTGGAGGATCGATGAAAATTTCAATGAACTTCTATCTAGCGACACTTCCAAGTCCATCGAAAACCTGATCCTTCGATTAATTGAACAGAAGTTGCGCGAAGAACCAAGATGCGAATCGATAATTTGGCAAAGTGGATCGAGACTACTTGTGCATCTACCTTAAGAATTATCGAGATGGATACATATTCGAAACCGCTATACGCACTCGATATCGATCCAGCTTATCGTTACAAAGCCGATCTTAAAAACAAGGTGGCGTGAAACAACGGAAGAAGGAAGGAAGGAAAGAGAGCGGGTGAATCGATGGAACCGAGTTCAAGCAGAAACGTCAAGTGGGAGCGATCAAAGCGAGTGCCGGTCGATCCTTAGAGCCGGCGACCGCTCTGTTATTATTCCTTTCCTCTCGCGCTGATTTTCCGCTAAGATGATTCGATAAGCCTCCAAGTAATGAAGTTCCAGTGGCAGCTGCCTACGACACCGCTTCCCAGTACCCGTACCTGCGATCGTAATCCGTAGGATGGCCATATTGAAACGGAAACACAGAGGCCGCTGACAGCAGAGATTAGAGAATTACTGCGAGCCAATAACCGTTAAAGAGAACGACCGACAGTGCCAATGTTCCAGCCACCGCAAGCTGCCTTTAAACTGCCCAATATTAAACACCGTATTGCGCGGATAGGGGGATGCAACGAGATTCAACGACGAGCGAAACGAACGTACTTTAAAAACTTTCCGCCAACTATTCCTAAGTATTCTAGATCCGTTCGAAGAAATTGAAGATCGTACACGCTTTCTCTTTCTCTCGTTCCACCCTCCTCTTTCACCACTGCCCGTTGGAGGGACAGGATCAAAAATCGAGCGCGCAATTCTGACGATGCTCGTGAAAAAATGAGCGACACAGACCGACGTTTGCATGTGGGGTGCGCGGCGCGGCTGCAATAATACACGAGTTTTGTTGCAAAACGCCACCACCGCGCCAGCCACGGCGTTTTAAATATTTCAACTCACGCGGCCGGTTTAATTTTTCAAGATTCTCGCAAACCCGCCGCAATTCTATCCAAACGAACCCCTACTTTCCCCCAATATTTCAAACGATTTGAATTTATTTCCGATGATTAAATTGATCGTTTAATAAATAGAAACGTGGGCGATCTATTAAGGCCGATCATTGGCCGAAGGACACCTCTTCGAGTTTGAAGCTTTATCGATTTATTCTTCGACGCGGGTATCACGACGTAAGTTTGATCACTTCGGAACAAGAGCCTTCCAGGCGTTTATGGATCGAACCGTTGATCGTCCGTGGCGATTAATTAAGGGGAACAAAAGGGTATCGAGTTGTGATGGAAGTTGATTGTCGACAAAGGTGTTACGCCAAGTATTTAGCGAGTAAACTGGTCGGTAATCGAAGCGGATTAAGCGCGAGTTAACGCGAGTTCTTCTTTAGGAGGGACCTCCCTTTCAGCTTTGATACAGAGGGGGCGAGACCGGTGTTGAAAGGATATGGAAGTTGAAGAGGATTAAATAGGTCACTTGGTTATCGCATGATAATTAGCGAGCCGAGTGGCTCGCTGTTTCGCCACGTGAGAATTTTACCGGCCTCTCGCTCGTCGATCGATTCCTAGCTATATAATTCTTTAACGAGCTTAACTTTGCCCTCGATTCCACCGGCCAGCCTCAATCCTTCTGCTCACAAAATATTCGAATAACGCGAAATCAGTTACCGATTTTTGGGGAAGGGGACGTGGATGTATCGTCGATATTTGATGTCGCCATTTGATGTCGACTGTACGGCTAATGACCTATCAATCCTTTCTACAGCATCATGTTGTAAGATTATTTCGGCAAGAGACGAGCGATATTTTTTAGAAATACTTTTACAGTTTAAAAGTGTAAATTACGACATAATAACTATCGTTAAAATGAAATTAGATAAACGAAAAAAATAGGAAATTGAAGAGATAGAAACGATGTAATATCCACGATTAAACTATTTGGAACGAGATGGTGGCTCGTTGGAAATTGATATTCCACAAGAGAAAATCAAAGGTAGCGGTTATCGACCAAGGGGCGATAATTTAAAGTAATTGTCTATATATCAAGTTCTATCGAATACTTGCTCCGGGATAATGAATAATTACGCCTGGCCCCTTGAGCATTACCCTACGTTCCACCATTTATGCATTAATGCGCGATAATAGTTACTAATGGCCGGGAGCTATGACGAATCCGCGTTATATCTCTTAAATGTCACAAACGTCTCGCGATCGCTCGTGCAATTACAGTCTCAACGGAAGCGAGGGGGAAAAAATAAAATCGATACATACGCGGTGATTATTTAAATGCGCTGGCCGTAAAAAAGTTTTAATTAAACTCACCTATACCCGTGGAAATCCTAATTACGAGAGAGCCACTTCAACTGCAACATCCTCCCGCGACAGTTTCGTCCGATACGCGGGGGAGGAGGGGTTGTTTTTTCTTCCTTCATCGTCGCACGCATTGATCCTTCCTCCGCGTCTTTCAAGTCCAATTGAATGAACACTAATTACGGCACACTCTGGTCCACGTCAATGCGACAAAATTTCGCGAAACTATCTCGAAACGTTGGTGCGGCTTCCTGCTTCCTAAAAGAAAAAAAAGAAAAAAAAGGGATGAATTCAAAGGAAGACCGTTTCGCGCGAAGTTGTGTATCGTTCTCGGATAAAAAAAAAGAGAGAAAAAAAAAGATATATATCGCGAGAAAGGCGGTTGCGAAACGATGAATAAAAAAAGAGAGAAGAACGTTAAAGAAGAACTTTTTCTGGATATAAAATTACCGGAGAAGGTACTTTTGAAACAGTCGTCGATGCATTTACGAGCAAACGCAAGAAAATTCAATTTT
>NW_006263358.1:236761-238813 GCF_000469605.1 Apis dorsata | reverse complement strand
TTTTTTTTTTTTTTTTTTTTTTTTTTTTTTTTTTTTTTGTATATCAAGCCAAAATGTTATATCGTATAATTTGATTGGAATGGATCCGCACACGGGGGGATGAATCACGTACAATTGCGCGCAAAAGGTATCCTGGTTTTGAGTGTTGGATAAAGAGAAATACAGCGCGTATGCGGTGATCGAGGAGGACAAAGGAGGGATCCGGGAGTGAAGTGCTCTGGAAAAGAGTGGATGGTTTTTCTCGAGTATCTCCGAGTAGTCAAAGACGGAAAAGATAGAAAGGCCGAGGGACGCGATGGCCAGTGGCCGGAGGAGCAAAGAAGACAGGAAACGAGAAATATGGAGAGATTATTTGCCATGGTGGACAAACGAACTCTTCACATATTCCATTGTCAACATTTTGTTAGTATGAACTTTGTTGCTTTCTCCCTCCCGACTTATCATACGAATCGAAGAACAATATTGGATCGGACGAAATTTGTTAGGAAATTCGTCTCTGTCGAATGGGGAGTGGAATATTCTGGAACCGGATTTTTAACGTTTCGTCCAATCCGGATTGTTCGTCCAACGGAACCAACTTCGTCAAATATTTGTCTCTAACGCTAAATACGATAACGAATATATTTAGTATTCTTTTTAAAAAAATTTCGTCGAAACAACGGGGATAATACGAAACGATTTTGCGGTTTTATCTCTCTGGAATTGCAGATGATCGGAGACGAGGGAAGAGAGGTAACAGAGAGAGAGAGAGAAAAAAAAAGAGGAAAAAAGAAAGAAAGAAGAATAATGTCAAAGAGTTTTTTTTTCTCTCTCTTTTTTTGCGGGCAGCCAGTCTAGGCTAGCGTTGTAAAGTAGCGTTGCATTAGAAATGATGGCGCGATTATCTGTCCTCGTATCCCACGAGAGACTAGAGGTTTGCGAAGTGATGGTAAGAGGGTGGGTCGGTGGTAAATGGCCAGGGTCATTGGGGAATATCGTAGTTACGCATTAGAGCGACGCAGGCACAACTGCTCTCTGATAGGTTAACGATATTACCTGGTTAACGACGAAACTCTGCGTTACCAGACGGCTCATGATGCTCTCCTTGCCAAAAGGCACAAGATTACGGGGAGGTTTCTCGTGAAGCGAGCCGCTATTATAACCTTCACCACGAACCTACTCCGTCTACATGCCACCGCGCAATATAATTCGACGCATTGTTCCGTCGATGAAAACTGCATCCAATGAAATTTTGTTCGATTCCCGATGATATTTTATCCGAATTATCGCGATTCAATTGACCTCCGTTGAAACGATCGATCTCTCAATTATCGTGAAAGCTTTATTATTAAAAAAAAATAATAATAATAATAATAAATAAATAAATAAATAAAAAAATAGCCTTTGTCCCGGAAGAGAAATTTAATAATGCCGCGCGGTACAATAAAATAATTTCCGCCGCTGCGATCTTTCCCACCATCAATAAATACGCGAATTTACATTCAGCGAAACGAATTGCTCAGACTGACCCCCCCGGGCTGTTTCCCCTTTTCAAGCGTGAAAATCGCTTATCGGCCGACGGGGCAGGCCGCGCGGAGCTGAACAAATTTCCGCGGCAATTTTCGAGAAAAACGCTTTGACATCGCGTAGGGCGGGCAATCCGTTTAACATCCACTTTGCCACGATGCATCACAACATCGCCCCCAACGGATGACAAATCCGTTTCTCGCGTCAAACGCGTTTGTCTCGTGCCAACTTCTACCGTAATTCCGCGCTTCGTGATATTCTTCGTTTATAGGAGGGGGAGGGGGAGAGAAGGAAAGAGAGGAGGAAAGGGACGCGTTTTCTCGTTCTTGTCGTTAAAAGTTGAGCAATCTCTCCTCGTGACGTTAATTGCAAATATTTTCCAACTTCGAAGCAACGATTCGCTATATAAATCGATATTCTACCGAAGAATATTTGTAGAAATTGCAAGGAAATTTTTTTCTATGAATATCGAAGTAGGAAGTGTTATATAAATAGCAAATAGGAGAAAAAAAGAAAATAAAAATAACTCGATAGCTCGTATTGAAA
>NW_006263358.1:231436-236549 GCF_000469605.1 Apis dorsata | reverse complement strand
ATATCGTACATTGCCTCATCGTTTTCTACTATTTTTTTTTTTTTTTTAACTAACCCATCTTTTCTAAAAAATCGTTATTACGTCAAACTACCAAAAACTTACGAGGTCTCGCGTAAAACAATCGCCCCGTGTGCAACGTCAAACGCACGCTGCAGTTTCAACAAGCGCCCACCGCGGACCATCAAAGCGTCTCAAAACGCCAACCACGATAAAGCGGAAACGATAGAAAGCCGCCGATCGACCGTCACTATTCTTCCCACGGATCGGATCGACCAGGGATCGATATAATCCCCCAATTATCGGCCCGATTAATACCGCGTGTGATTAGCAGTTAAATCACCAGGTGACGACACCTCGTCCAAGTCCCGAATTTCATCGAAATACGCGTGATCGAGCCGGGGCCCGGGATCGTTGATTAACCATTACCATGACGATGGCGCGAACCATCGTCGCGTTACCGGATCGTTATACCGCCTCCCCCACCTGATCCCGGCTGAACCGAAAGGCGAAATGTTGCGATTCGCCAACGTTGTACGCCTCTCTCCCCTGTGATTGTTAATCAACGTAAATATTTAACGAATCCAGGTAAACGCGGGACAAAATCCGCGAGTTAGTCATTGGAGGAGACGAATGAATACGGGCAATTTGGAGGGTTGGGCCGGAAATTGGTATATATACATATACACGTATATACACAGAAAGGGGACTGACAACGCCAGTTGGAAAAGCGCAGGATGGTGAATGCGGCTGTTTAGATATTATTTAGCAGTAAATCGCGATGCGGAAACTGGTCGGGGTGTAACGCTGACGCGGCAACACGTTAAAGGCGGAACCGGCCCTCTACCGAAATCAAATCCCATCCCACCCCCTCTTTTCCTCCCTCCTCTTCCAATCTATCCGCTCTATCTTTCGTTATTTTCCTTCCTCATTTCCCCAACGATCTCTGCCCTTCCTCTTTAATCCGAATTCCCCGCCGGGGGTAAGATCCGGGGGTGTACGGTTGACGAATCGTAAACAGAATCGTGACAGGACCTCGTGACAGAATCCTCCGATAAATTGTGATCGATCGGACGATTTCCAATCGTCATTTCTCTGCCAGTCATCATTTGGCTGTTAATCAATAAAATCGTCGCGAGAGAAATTTAGAAACGGAAATGGGATCGCGCGAATATTTTCATCGATGTTGCGTCGAAATTAAACGAAGGGCGCGCTCGTAATTTTGGCGAGGAGGAACGTTAGAATTTTCGATAGAGATATTATTTATAATAAGTATGGTAAAGGGTAAGGCTGTTGAACAAGAATCCTGATTACGTGGGCCGAGAATCGTTCCACGGTCAACCGTTTCACGCAATTCTAATTAGCAATACCAGTGAAGGGGAAATTGCAAGTGCAAGGGGGCGCAGCAACGCCTGCGGGAATTGTTGCCGCGCCAAATGCACATTCTAGCACTTGAACCGGGCTCCCCGGTTGCGAAATTTCTCCGGGTACACGATCCCGGGGAAACCTCGTTGGCCGGCGACGGGAAAATCTGTCGAACAGTTTCGATTCCAGAACTAGGTGGGACGAAAGTGGGGGAGAGGGGCGATTCCGTTCACGTTGGTACAGTGATTGACATTTTACGATTCGGGACAAACGAAACGCGGATCGATCGAACCACCGCACACGGGGACATTCGATTAATAAAGGGAAATAAAAATTCATCGTGCACCGTGTAACCGTGGAATCGTGTAAATTTCACCGCAGAGATAACGAATTTATCTTTTAACTTGTGATATAGGTTAAAGAGGGAACGATCGAAAATTGAAGGAAGCGAAACGTGATTGGTTGTTCGAAAGAAATTTCGAATCGTATCGTGCACGATGGGAAAAATTGAAATTGGAAGGGGAAATCGATGAAATCGGGTTCTCCAGAGGGAAGGAAAAATAAACTGGAAGACAGTACGATTGTGGCCGCATTCCGATCTGACGCAGCAGCCGGATAGTAGATCGGGATACGAGACAGCCGGAGATACGGTTCCAGGAATAGTTACCACGTATGCTACGTGCCTGCATATTCACCAGTCTTCCCATAAGGGAATTCTTGTCACTCGAAAAGAAACTTTGCCACGACAATCGATTATCGAATAGAACATCACCGTTTCTTGGTGAGAGAATGAACAAGATCTAAAGGATAAGGAAGGCATTTTTAGGAACGCGAAAGGTGAAGAGTAACCGTAAAAACAAATGAAATAAAAGCGAGGAAAAAGAAATTTTGAAAAAGAAATTCGATTCCAGTTATGAAATTAAAACGATGTTATCGAGAGGAAATCGTCTTTAAAAATCTTACATCTTTGATCGCTTGAATTGAACATTTAAGAATAGAAATTCTCCATTTAAATATGTATGGTATTTCTATGCAATCTATTAATCGCGTGTTTCACTCTCGATTAATTCGAATTTTCTATCGGAAAGTTTTAGAAAAGATATCGTTCATACGCGATTAATTTTTGTATCCAGTTACGCCGTTAAACGTTCGAAAAAGTATCGATCCGACGTGTATTATTGAAGACGATAAAATAAATGAGCCAAAGAAAATGAAACGCGTGACGCGAATTAGCTACGAAGTGTTCACGAAGAAAAATTTCCTGTCTCGGTCATCCTAATTAGCGAGTGCAGTCGTGGTTGAGGAACTGCAGCTGCACCATCGAGAATTGTTACTGGGTACATACAGGCGCCTGCATCGGTCTTCCCGTTGTTGTACAATCAAGCAAGTTTCGCTGACGCATCGGTGAAAAGTTACGAATCGGACACGGAACGAAAATTTCTGTTCGAATATTTGCGTGTAATCGACGCAAATTTTAAAAAAAAATAAATTGAAAAATTCTTACTTTGCGAAAATATAATCGTACGAATACAACGTTAAAAAAATGACAGTATTAAAAAATGTTTTATAAATAATACACATTGATACACGGATATTTCTGTCTTCTATTACGCATTTAACGTATTCGAAAAAACATCGATCGAATCAAAGAAAAATCCGACGAAAAAACAAAATTGCGAAATATAATAATACAATAATTCGTTATTTTATACTTGAGAATGAATGCAAAAAAAATTTCGAAATACGATGATTTAGAAAATAACTCTCCATTATTAAAGATTGTTCGCATTTTCATTACAAATTAGAAATTTAGCTTACACTTGATGTTTTCTTGAACAAAAACTCGAATGGAAATAACGTTTGTATGATCGAAAATTGATCTCTCATAACTGTATACTTGACAGCCGACGCGAAAAAAATTGCGAAATACGATGTTTTAGAAAATAACACTTCTTTATTAAAGATTATTCGCATTTTTATTACGCTCAAATTAGAAATTTAGCTTACGATTAACGTTTTTCTAATCAAAAATTCGAATGGAAATAACGTTTATATGATCGAAAACTGTTTCACTCGCGACCGTATATTATACTTGAGAGTCGACGCGAAAAAAATTGCGAAATACGATGATTTAGAAAATAACACTTCTTTATTAAAGATTATTCGCATTTTCATTACGCTCAAATTAGAAATTTAGCTTACGATTAAAGTTTTTTTAAGGAAAAATTCGAATGGAAATAATCTTTGTAAGATCAAAAACTGTTTCACTCGTGACCGTATATTATACTTGAGAGTCGACGCGAAAAAAATTACGAAAAACGATGATTTAGAAAATAACTCTCTTTTATTAAAGATTATTCGCATTTTAATTACGCTCAAATTAAAAATTCATGTCACGATTAACGTTTTTTTAAGCAAAAATTCGAATGGAAATAATCTTTGTAAGATCGAAAACTATTTCACTCCTGACCGCATATTATACTTGACAGACGACGCGAAAAAAATTGCGAAATACGATGATTTAGAAAATAACACTTCTTTATTAAAGATTATTCGCATTTTCATTACGCTAAAATTAGAAATTCAGCTTACGATTAACGTGCGAAATACGATGATTTAAAAAATAACATTACGTTATTAAAGATAATTCGCATTTTTATTACACTAAAATTAGAAATTTAGCTTACGATTAACGTTTTTTTAAGGAAAAATTCGAATGGAAATAATCTTTGTAAGATCGAAAACTATTTTATTCGTGACCATATATTATACTTGACAGACGACGCGGAAAAAATTGCGAAATACGATGATTTAGAAAATAACTCTCCTTTATTAAAAATTATTCGCATTTTAATTACACTCAAATTAGAAATTCATGTTACGATTAACGTTTTTTTAAGCAAAAATTCGAATGGAAATAATCTTTGCACGATCGAAAACTGTTTCTCTTGTAACCGTATATTATACTTGACAGTCGACGCGAAAAAAATTGCAAAAAACGATGATTTAGAAAATAATTCTCCTTTATTAAAGATTATTCGAATTTTCGTTACGTTCAAATTAGAAATTTAGCTAACGATTAACGTTTTTTTAAGGAAAAATTCGACTGGAAATAACTTTTGTAAGATCGAAAACTATTTCACTCGTGACGATATATTATACTTGACAGACGACGCGAAAAAAATTGCGAAATACGATGATTTAGAAAATAACACTTCTTTATTAAAGATTATTCGCATTTTCATTACGTTCAAATTAGAAATTTAGCTTACGATTAAAGTTTTTTTAAGTAAAAATTCGAATGGAAATAATCTTTGTAAGATCGAAAACTATTTCACTCGTGACCGTATATTATACCTGACAGTCGACGCGAAAAAAATTGCGAAATACGATGTTTTAGAAAATAACACTTCTTTATTAAAGATTATTCGCATTTTCATTACGCTCAAATTAGAAATTTAGCTTACGATTAAAGTTTTTTTAAGGAAAAATTCGAAAAGAAATAACGTTTATACGATCGAAAACTGTTTCACTCGTGACCGTATATTATACTTGAGAGTCGACGCGAAAAAAATTACGAAAAACGATGATTTAGAAAATAATTCTTATTTATTGATGTTATTCGCTTTTTCATTACATTCAAATTAGAAATTCAGGTTACGATTGACATTTTTTTGAGCAAAAATTCGAATGGAAATAATCTTTGTAAGATCGAAAACTGTTTCACTCGTGACCGTATATTATACTTGAC
>NW_006263358.1:227812-231119 GCF_000469605.1 Apis dorsata | reverse complement strand
AAATTCGAATGGAAATAACGTTTATACGATCGAAAACTGTTTCACTCGTGACCGTATATTATATTTGAGAGTCGACGCGAAAAAAATTACGAAAAACGATGATTTAGAAAATAATTCTTATTTATTAATGTTATTCGCGTTTTCATTACATGCAAATTAGAAATTCAAGTTACGATTGACATTTTTTTGAGCAAAAATTCGAATGGAAATAACGTTTATACGATTGAAAACTGTTTCATTCGTGACCGTATATTATACTTGAGAGTCAATAATACAATTCCGACGAGAAAGTTGAATAGATACGAGGAAAAAAGGATTATCACAAGTTGGATGGTAATAAAAAACTACTAACTCAATATAATTTTAATAAATACAAGAAATAATACATGAAAGTAGTCCTTATATTTTATTTTCATAAGTAAGAGACTAACCTCAAATTCCGCATTCTTCTTTTTCAATGAAATTGCGACTCAATCACACCTATTATTTCAATTATGATGAACACAACAACTTTTTGGCTTTTCCCTGCACATAATTATGTATACCACTGGATAAAACTTTCTATTTGTTCAATAACTTTTATTAATTCAACGAATTCGAACGCAATAAGACGCGAAACCCGCACGCACTTGAATCATACTGAAAGGAAAAGAAAGAAGGAACCCAAGCGACGCCTAGATTCCTAAGCGTCTGTCGATGATTTATCGATAAATCAGTCGGTAACTAATCAGCCGGTATATGAGATAATAAAACATTTCGAACAATTGTTCCGAAAGAAAATTATTTCGTAAATCATCTTTTTTAAACAAAATATCGATTGATACACAATCGTGAAATTATAAACTTCACGAATAATTACATAAAGCTTTCTCGTTATAAATTCTTCGATAGATTGGAAAAATATTAAAATTGACGCGAAATTTTTATAAACTTTCATACTCGATTATAAATAATATAAAGAGAATGAAAGCACACACCTTGTGTGTTCTCGTTCTGATTCAATAAGTTAGTCGAGATTGCGTGTCGCAAACGTTACGCCATATCAATAGCTTTCAACGAACGTTACACCGATTCCACTTCGTGTCAATTGCGTCGCCAGCCCTGTGCATTAGCCCAACCATTCCCTGGGCTTCGGTTCGTTCCCGATTCAGTAATTGTAACGCGAGCACAGAACCTAAATTCGACCGGATGATTAATAACGAAGTCGAGTTACCAGGGGTCCATTACCATAGAATCTTTGCCATTCACGCCGGTCAATTCTATTTTACCCTGAAAGCTGGAGCATCGGCCAGAGTCACGCTAATTACGATGGCCTCGGAAAATTCGAAAATGCATCGAGACGGAAACGCAATCTGGAGCGGGATGATTACGCGGATAGCTCGTTCTTTCGCGATCGGTTCGATGGTCACCCGTTTTCATCCTCAACGTCTCTAGACGTTCATTCACGTGGCCGTACGGCGGAGACAGCTCGACGTAGCTTCACATCCTATCTCGTCCGTGACGAAAATTGGAGCAGAAAAATAATCATTGAATGGGAATAAGCGTGTAAGACGGATTCACAAAGGCGTTATTATCCGTGGAGAGATTAAAATGATGATTCGTCGTTTGATTTGAAAAGAAACAGTTGCGAAGATTTTTTTAATTGCCTTGCCTTGCGATTCGATTCCCATGTGTACACAATAAATCGAAAATTGACACGTGTAGAAATAAATTTTACGTTCTCAATCGTTTTATGAAAAACAAATATGACTTGTCTCGCGTTTATATAGATTTATTATAACTTCTTGACCGAAATAATTTTAAGGATTATGCATTCGAATCATCTTTCTCAATATTGATTAATAATGAATATTGTATCGTATTTCTTACGCACGATTTGATCGATCCGAAACGATGTATTGAAAACGCTGTCTCGTTTTCGAAGGTGTTTAATATCGGTTACATTGGTTGGAGGTTGTTCTATTGCAGAAATTCCATTAGTCTTCTCGATGGAGATGTCCCATTTAGATCCATAATCCAAGGATATCTTACGGAATCTCATAAATCCTAGAAATTCCTCGCGTGCGTTTCACGGATCGTGCAATTCGATTACGATACCAATGTTTCGTAAGAAGGCAGGATAGGAACAGCTTCTTTAACATAATCGCGTTCATCGGTTTTGACATCCCATTATGGGCGAGGTTCACGGTAGACGCTTCTGTAGATAGCTATAAACCTTTCAACCTCCCGAAAGAAAGGAAGTGGACGACTTCCATTTTTGTGAAAATCATCTTGATAGAATTATTTAATCGATAGTTTAAAATTCGGGACATCGATCGCAAATAACCGCGATAATTCTCGTGGAAATAATTATATAGCCAGTTTTCTTTGTACGGCGAAAAGGGAGGTGCACGATACGCGCGCAATAATTTCAAAAAGTTTGATACAAAGAGGTCGAGAGTTGGATCGTAAAGAAAGTCGTGGAACGAAGATAACACTACTGAGAAATAATTATGTCGCGACAAAGATTATAAAAGTCTGTGCACGTTGGCGCTATTATATCAACGAGTTGACCGCTCCTTTGAAATATTCATTTATAAAAGATATACGCTTTGAGGTATCCCCTTTTTCTTAAGAGATAAAAGCAGGAGGGAACACCTCGCTCATCCTTATCACCACCATTTTCAAACCACGTCCACGTACGAAAACGTTCATTTCAATAAATATTGCGATATCTCGAGACGAAAATAATAATAATAATAATTCAAATCATTTGATCAATACTGCTGCAAACTATTCCATTTGTCCGATCGTGACAACCTTATTCTACATTCTTGATAAATTTCCGACCTATATTCCCCGTCTTGCCCCACTTGGCATCAACGTCTCATTCTATTTATTTGATCATGATCGATATGTCGGGCTAATGCCGGACTTATCTACTGCCAATACCCTCTACTATAAAACTCCATTACTCCCTTCTCAAACTCGGAAACAAAACTCGGAACTTGGTTGTCGCACCTTGAACATTCCCCTGGGTGGAAAGGAAAAGTATCGAAGTTAGGAGGAATGAAAAAAAAGGAGAATCGAGGAAGGAAACCGCGTCAAAGAAAGGAGGATGGCACCCTCGATCGCGCGCACGATCGATCGTTCCCCGTTCGATCGACTAGATAACCAGCGACGACAAGAGAACGACGACGAGAGAATCCTTTGAACGAACGCATAATCTTTCGCCCCTTATCGCCCCCTCCTTACACACGAAAACGTGTATCAGGATCGGTGAACAATGATTGTGGAAGGCCGAGCAGCGATGCTCCCAAACTTTCAA
>NW_006263358.1:225432-227485 GCF_000469605.1 Apis dorsata | reverse complement strand
GGTGGGCTAGCTGGGCTTGCTTCGATGGGACGAAGAATGAGACGGCTCAAGGGAAGAACGAAGCGGTCCGAGTTGCAGGGATGAAGCGAGTTTCGAAGGCTTGAGGGACGTTGGTGGAAAGAAGCACGAAGATCCAGGCAGAGAAGGATGGAGGAACCATCTTCCTTGATGTTTCCATATTTCGAAATCGTCGCGGCAAAGGGTCAAGTCTTCGATCTATCTATTCGATGATATTCCATCCCGATTATTATTCCGCGAAAGTTGCGTCGCATGAATTATGTTGACCAAGCATTGCTCGTTAAATTTCGATCGAACCAGTCGAAACCGAGTTTCGAGAGTTTCTCGGTTCGCTTCGCGTATCGAGGTGACAACTGGTTTATAATTCCGTTATAATTATTCAACGGAAATTGGAGTTTATATCGGTGACGGTGGAAAACTATTGTACGTGAAATGGGGATATATAACAATATGGCCAGGAAATGTAAAAATTTCGGGAGGGAAAATATCCCGTGCCGAGTTAAAACGATACCATGTATCCGAATGGAATGCTAGACGGTTGGCTAGACGTAGCAATAAGAGCATCGGAATTTCAATATGAGCGTAATAAATCGGCGAACCCGAGCTGCTTATTTAAATGCTTATATCGTGTACCGCTGCCAGCGATAGATGATAGAAATTCCGATTGAAATTCCAGTTTCGGGATTCCCAGCTCGGCCACGACCATTCTCTCCGACGGCAAAAAAGAAACGGAATCGCGAGGCTGGAGACGATAACGATATCTTTTTTATATCTTGAGGAGCAACAGTGAAGTCTCACGTGGCCACGATTTAAATTATCCGGCAAAATTAGTCGATTAGTTCGGAACCGGCTAATAAGAAACGACAGATTCTTGTACAAAGAACTTGAACAACACTGTTTTCCTGTGCGTGTTCTCCTTAAGTGACGGTAGCGGGGTGAACATAGCGTGCGCTATAAAATAATTGAATTTCAGGCTCAAAGGACCGCGCGCTAACGACATTACCTTACACTCGGCGACGCAATTAAGGCGTATAAAGGGTCTCGTGCCTGCCTCCTCCTAAATTCGGTGGCCAACGAAATTTTTCTTCCCACGTATTGTCATATCTTTCTTTTCTTTTCTTTTCTCTTTTTTTTCCTTTTTTCTTTTTTTCCGATCGATAAAAGCCAACGGACGAAAATACATTTCTCGAAAAGAATCGTTAATTAGCTTTTCGAGAGATTTAAAGTAATCTAAATTAATTCACTTTGCGTTACGCGCGTTTAAAACTTTGTTACTCAAGAAATTGTGTAATTCCAATCCATTCGTCGGAGATAATCTGTTAAGGGATATAATTTAGAAGTTCTTAATCCCCTTTGCAATCGTTGGAAAGAAATTTAAGCGTTCAACGCGATGAACGGTGTTTGGGAAACGACGCGCGGTAAGTGGAAACAGTAAGCGTATAGTCAGCCACGATTCTTTCGGATACGAATCTTTACGTATCGCTTCTTCTAAGGCTTCGCAACATTGTCAAACGAGTCTTGGAAAGGTCGTTTCTAAAATATCTGTACTCGCGCAAAATACAAACGAATCTTCTCCTTTCTTTTACGCAGTGCGAAAAACGATTCAACCGTGACTTCAACATCTTCGAATCGTTCCTTGTTTTTCTATATAATCGTCGTTAACTCGACGGGCGGTTCATCCCGAAGAAACTAAGGAAAGAAGTAACGATTCGAGCGTGTTCAATTAACACAGGAACGCGGCCGGGCTCAATTAAAGGATACCGTTCAGGTGTAAAAGCTAACGCGAGGATCGCCCCCGAGTCCAATCGAGACTTCGCGAACTCCGAGGTCCACGAAGGAAGAGGAAGGAAACGGGTTCGCAGTTAAGAGAACTAATCAACACGTATCAGAATTGGCGGAGGAAGAGGAACGGTAATAATTTTTCCTCCGTTCTTTCTCCCGTGTCGACTTAGCCTTCCAGTTTCTCGGTGGATGATTCCATCCAAGCTCCTCGACGGCGAAACGACCTGCTAGACCAACTTAACCCAGGAGGTCT
>NW_006263358.1:223313-225215 GCF_000469605.1 Apis dorsata | reverse complement strand
GGGGGGGGGAGAGGAGAGGGAACAGGAAGTTTTACAACGAAGCAAGAAGGGAGGCAAGGATCGTCGTTTATGTTTAATCATTTTAACAGAAAGTTTCGTGTCGCTCTTCTTTGCGCGGGAATAAAAAACACGGGTCGAGAAAACCCGACGGAAAGTTTCACGAGACCCCGTACTCGTCGCCAACTGACGTCGAGCGCCCGTGTTATTTTGCCGGCTCGTTATGCAGGTTACAAGAGTCACCGCGAGTATCGACTTCCCTCTCCCCCTTCGGATCGATTTAGGTGAATCAGAGCAGATAACTGAGTTTCCGCAATTGAGAGAACCAATAGACAAGGAATCGAGCCAAGAAAAAGGACCAGCGGAAAGCTGGGAATACATTTTCCACTTTTTCACCGCGCCCTCCCCTTATCCGTTCTCCGCCCTCGTTCAGCCATCTATTTACGTTCTTTATCGACATCGAGGGAACATGATCGCGATGTCGAAAACGAGAAAACGAATAGGGGGAGGGCGGGGAGGGGACATCATCGATGAAACGAGAGATCGTTGAATCGCGAGTTGGATAATTCCGTTCTTATCTCGCTTCCTCGATTTTTTTTTTCCCCTCTTTCTTTCAATGGTATTTTATAACGTTTCCAATGATCGTGCTCGAACAACTTTCGAGAAATTGACGTTCGAGCGTCATCGAGAGGTTATTAAAAAAGAAAAAAAAACAGGGATATATTTGTCGAACGAAAATTGGGATATTATTCGATATCAACGAATGTCTTCTATTATTCCTCCCCCGTATTTGTCCTGTTCCTCGTCAAACGTTTCCGATTGTTCGAGTAAGAGGGAAAGGAAACTCGAGAAAGAGAAACGTGTACATAACTCGACGGGAAGGAAACATTATCGAAACGTTACGGACAATCGAATATTTTTACGAGGAAGGAGGATCTCGCGAAAGATCTCTGGCTTAATAAAATCGCACGATGAACCATCCAGGGTTACGCGAAGAGTTGTACGAGGAGAACGAGCGTCCTTTCGACTTTAAAGATACACATTTTCTCGGCGGATACACGTATACTCTTTTACGATCTCGTTACGAGAAAGCTAAGCCAAGCCAGGTAATGACCACGGACCATCTGGATACTCGAGGCTTGGTTGAAAGTTACCGAGAGTAGGGACAGGATTGTTAAGAGAGGCGTGCGGAAAAAGAAGAAGAAGAAGAAGAGGGGGAGAAGGAGGAGGAGGAGGAGGAGAAGAAGACCGAGTTGAAAGACGGTAACAACGAAGACCTCTTTTCCGTTCTCGTGTCTAACGAGGCTTGCATCGGCAGCTTTCGGCAACCGATCGGCCGTGAATCTGCTATAACGTTCGACAATAACGATGTATTCTCTGTTTGTGTTTCGCAACCGCGTGCCTCTCCCCCTCGTCTCCATCCCATCCGCCTCGTCGAGAGAGGCAAAAAGAAGAAGAGGAAGAGGAAGAGGAAGAGAGTAGGTCGCGAGTCGTCGAGAATATCCAGAGGATGTACCGCGCGTCTCGAGCGGTTCGAGTGCCGCCTTTCACTCGAGCTGCAAACTCGACGCGTTCCCTATCCCACCCCTTTCTCCCGTATTGGTTAACCCCCTCCACCTTCCTCCCCTCCCCCTCGCCCGGATTCCCAGGATAATTATAGGAAATCTAGAGTGAAACACGACCCGATATAAATTAGTGTACTCGCGTATCGACGCTCGCCAACATCTGGGTCAATGCATAATAACGCTGCGACGATCGTAAATAGAAGCTCGCGGCATCCACGTTGAGGAACGCGACATGTGATTCTCCGCAAGAGCGACGATAATTGAACGTGCAGGGATTTCACGGTGGAGAATACCACCCTTCGTTTCCGTTTTATTTATATCATCGGTGAAGCGGACGTCA
>NW_006263358.1:212304-223111 GCF_000469605.1 Apis dorsata | reverse complement strand
CTCTCTCTCTCTCTCTCTCTCTCTCTCTCTCTCTCTCCGCTCTGGAAAATTACGTACGCGACGAGATACAAGGCCGGATGAAACACGTGATGAAACTCGTTCGAGAATTATACGCTTCGGGCGAATTATAAAATTACGATGCGTTGTCTAAATATCGGTAGAACCCTCGAAAGCTATACACCGGGATCGTTATCGTCGCGGTACACGCTAATCGCGTCTAGGATGATGCTTTCGAAGTATCGTGTACGTGCACGTGGAGGAGGCCACCACCACCTCGAAACTCTTACGATCGTGTGGAAACCGTACGCGCGCGCAGAACGCCCGGTATTACGGAACTTCTCTTTGGGATAGGCAGCGGTGCGCACACTACCCTGTTGCACAAAGATGCGGAGAATGCGGGGAAGCGACTGCATACATAGGTACGCAAATGTTTGGCGTGGCACTTGGGTGCAGTTCGTTACTCCCGCCCCTCGAGTGTACTTGGGGGAAAATCGTAATTATAATCAAGTTTCGCCTCGTCCGCTCCATTTTACGCGTCGACGGGTCTCGAGGATACTTTCGCGTTTCTGTCGTGGGGCCGGGACCATTGTCGGAAACGCGTCCAACTGCGAATCCCGGGGTCCAACCGGCCGGGCCTGAATCGCGCTGTAATCGTTGCCTCGGTAATCACCCTTTCAGGGACACGAGTGGTTCGTTAGGAATTCCGTGAAAACGCATTAAAAATCTTGCCGGGGCTGCGTCCGTCGCAGGATTCTCCTCTCTTTTTTATTTCTTCGTGTACGAGGGGAGGGCGGCGCTCGAGCGCTTGAAAAATAAAATTCAAGAAAAAGTGTGCGGAGAAAAAGAGGCTGGGTACGTGCCCGTGTTGCGAGAACGCGGCAAATTTATGACGGACGACGAATAAATTTCCAGCAAGGTTGAAATCTCTGCCTACTTTTCCCTTGTTTTTCTTTTTTTTTCTCTCTTTCTTTCCTCTCATTCGTGACGAAAGGGAAAGTTAGCATCGTTTACGCGAACGTAACGATTTGTACGTGGCCTCGTTAACGTAGGGCAGTAGGGGAGGAGGAGAAAAAGTTTATGAAACGTCGTCCCTTGGTGTCGAGCAAATCTATTAAACGGATTGCGCGACGAACGTGGAAAGGTAGAAACTAGCAACTGGAAACACTTTCCATAGACGGTGAATCCTCGGTGAAGTCTCTTCAGTCTCGACAGCCTGTTAGGGAAAGGCTATTAGCGTGACGTAATGACGTCATTAGCCGGCACGAGATCACGTGATCGAAGGGACAATTATATTAGTATCCGCCGCCGTCGCCTTCAAGGTTGCCACCCTTAACTAAACACCCCGCCCGACACTGCCTATTCATCCCCGGATGAAAACAAGTTTCCAGATTCGCATCTGTCCGCTTTTAATGAGATTCGAACGGCAGTCGAATACTTTGCATAATCTTTTCACCGCGACATAAGCTCGCTTGCCCTCTCCTCGCTAAAAATGCACTTCCTTTCTGAATTTCATTATACCGATAATACGAGAACCCGGTATAAAAACGGGGAAATATTCTCGATGGCGGTGGAAAAAGCGGTGGTGAGCGTTGCGGCGAGGAAGAAAGAAACACGGGGTCGAGGAAGAGTGGTCGACCAAGATATTGATCTAAATTTATTCAAATCGCGGTTTATACGATACGTAATCTTCCGCGTTATGAAAACGAAATCTCTAGCATCAGACGCGCCAAAGATGAAACTTTTCGCTATTAAATTGAAACCGAATATTCTGATTATGACGAAAATACAGTTAAATTATCACGCGTTGAATTCTTCCACGAGCGCCCGTTCGAAGTAGAAACGGTACGCGTATAGTCAGACGTTCGAACTTTCTTTTAGATTACCATCCGTGAATTCGAATTCGTTCGAATATATCATTGGTGTTCTTCTTCTTTTCTTACATGTACGATCTCGATACAGACGAGGTTGAAATTAAAATATTACTAGAGGATAAGTCACAAGTTCTCCATTTTTCGGTCGATAAATGTATTATAACGTTTCGTGGTATAATTAGCGGCCGAGAGGTAATAAATATGCTTAAAATCCGTGTAACCGGCCCTTTTAACGATATCTCCGCAATTTGCCTTAAACGGCTCTGTCCTCTATTCGACGTTAATACTGGTAAATCTCGCGTGAGGGCTTTGCTCGTTGGCTAAAGAACAGTAGGAGAGACGCAAAGCGGAGCCGAAGGAGCAGGAAGGAGGGAAAGTAAGATAGATGTTGCGGAGGGTACAGAAGAAATTTCCTCAAGGCCAGCGATAAATAGCCTCTAATTACGATCCTTTCCACGGCAGTGAGCTATTCTTATTGGTCCAAAGTCGTCCTCGCCATCGTTCTCTTTTCTTGACAGAAGGAATATCGATCAGTTTAAAAAAAAAAAGAAAAAAAGAAAAAAGAAAAAAAAAAATCAATGGAATGCAAAAAGCGAAGAGAAAAATTCTTCGAGATCGAAGAAACAATGGAAATTGATTTAATACGTTCAATAGAAATACGATTCTTCCCCTGGTATTGAGCGTTCTCATCTTTTTTCTCTTCTTCCTCTTCTTCTTCTTTTCGCCTAATTTTCTCCTGTTTTTCCCTCCCTTCCGTTTTCTCGAGCAACAAACAAAAGAAACAGTAACGCGAGACTCGCGGTGAAAGCGCGTAATGCTCCCAAATTAATTTGAATCCCCGGTTTGCAACCACATCGAGGTCCGTTCCAAACCGGAAGATGGATGCAGAGGCTCAAGATGTCTCCCTCGGTAAAGAAACAATGTAAGGGTTGGAGAAGAGGGTAAAGGTTGAGTTATCGTTTCGTATTAGCATCGCCGGTTTGTTTCGTCGTCGTAATTTTCGTTACCGGTGGCAATCGTTTTATACAAGGATAAGAAACCCTGTCGTCCCCTTTTCAGTCCCGTCATCTCGTCGTACTTTCTTCTCCCTTTCGTCCACCGAACCATTCTCATCGTCGAATCGCCCCTTCTGCCCCATTTTCCGCTTGCGTCCTGATTTTGAGAGCCACTAAAACGAGTCGGATTGTTCCCGAAATAGCTATGCCTTGATGATAAACGACAGAGCCAGCGAGCTTCCTTTCTCAACCGCTCCTCCCGTTTATCTCAGCTTAAAGAGATACGGTCGGCATCGAAGCTTAAAGCTTCCGCCCCTAGACACCGGCCTGTCGCGAAGATTATTTCCGCGGGATTACTTTAATTGTTTCAACGCTTCGACGGCCGGTCAGCCCTCTTTATGCTCTAATAAACCATTGCCTCCGAGATCCTCGATATTTCTCCTGGGATCGCGGGATTTAAAATCTTCCCGCGCTCGAAAACACGTCGATCGAAAAGTATCTCATTTCCAGATACTCCAATATTCCAATATTCGTTTTAAAATTACGAATAATTTCAAAGTAATCAGCGAAATCATCGGCAAAACAACAAATTATCAAATTTGCGAAAAGCGAAACGTTCGATTTAATTTGAAAAGTATCTCACACAGACGTCGGCACGTCTGTGGAATTTCCATAAAGATAAAACGATCAGAATCAAGTTTGGGAGTTGATGATGTACCAATATCGTAGAAGGGAGAACAGTCGGAATAGTTTTACGAGGAGCAAGGGTCGAAAGAAGGATATTCGATCGGTTCCTTGGTAGCCCATAGTAAACGAGTCGTAGTCGATGAGGGTTCATAACCTCGGCCAGCAACCGGGGACCATATATGGGAAAGGTTCGAGACGAGAGGTTTATTTTCTGGATCGCTGGAGGTCGTCATTCGAACCGACGGACGCCGCTGGAATGCCTTAATGGCGGCCAACCTCGTTCCCAAGAGTAGCTTCGGACCACGTCAGCTCGAGGAACCTCGTAACCATCGTGATCGTGTCGCTTTCACCGATGAAATCGCCTTCTCTCTCTCTCTTTCTCTCTTTTTTTTGTAACTCGCCCTCTCTTTTTCATTCCTCCGTATACCTGTTCCATGCGCCCGTTCCTTTCTCTTCGCTGTGTATATACACGTGTACGTTTCACGACAACGACGACGACAACGACGACGACGACGACAACGACGACGACGACGACGACGACGGGATCGGATCTTTGAGCAAGGTAAAAAGTAGAAAGGGAGGAAAGAGACGAAAGACAAATCGGCGTAGAATTCCACGAGAGAAAGAGAGAGAGGAAGGGAAGGAGCATAGAACGACGTCGCGACGCCACAGGTGGCCGGTTTGAAACGCTTGATTTACGGTCGGCCTCACCTACGAACTTTAAAGTTCAAGCAACTGCGGACGGGTAAACAGGCCCAGCGATCCTTCGACGCTGCTTTTCGAACATCGAGTGCCTCTTCAAGCTGGCGAAAGCGCTCCAAGAATTTGTCGGCTACCTCCCACCCTCCCTCGCTTCTTCCACGCACCACCCTCCAACTGTTGTCTGTCTCTGAGCCCTTGGGAACGAGGGTTGGATCTTCGAGGCTCACGAAATGCTCGCCAAATGGGGCGCTTTCGATGCATCCTCGATGCATCCGCGATTCTTCGTCTGTTTGTGCATGTTTGCACGCGTTGTTTGCGCCCCTTCCTTGGATTTCGAGCACGCGAAATCTTGTGTATTCTTCAACGACGATCTTCCGTCTTCTCTTTTTTACGTCGGATTGATTCGTTAGAGGGATGAAACGAGAAGATTATTTCCCTCCTTTTTTTCATTCCTCCTCCTCCTCCTTCTCTTCGTAGCGTTGGTATATTTTAGAAGCGTTGATAGTTCTTGAATTTGAGACGATTAAAGGTGATCGATGCCTGATTAGAAAAGGAAAAGGGATCAGAATCGTTTCAAATATGAAGAAGATGGGGAATGGAAAACTTCGATCTGGAATAGATTCACGATCGACGGATAAACGTTTCGAAGTCGGATCGTTGCAACAACACCGCACTGGCCACGGTTCAAAGTCAATACAACGTGACGAAGAGTATTAGGTAATTTGAGTACACCGCTAAGCGGTTAATTGTAGTAGGATGTATCAGTATCTGTTAACCGAATGTGGTCGATCGATTCGCCCGTTAATCGATTGCAGGCATAATCCAGTCGAGGGTCACGCACAGTAAACAGACTAATCGATTATCCCTATATATACAAATCGCTCATCTCTGTAGGATAGACCGGTAATCGATATCTAAACGGTCTTATGCCACTGCACCGTAAATTTTCACGTGACGGATGCTCCCGTGGAACGAATTTAAGAAGAATCGTTCCAAGATTGAAAACAGTTGCAAACTCGGACATTTCCAATCCAAACCTTTAAATAGACGCGATCAAAATTTCTTCCAAAACAATTTAATCCAGGATCTACTAGGAATTTTTAGATTCTCCGGAGATCACGTTTCTTCAACGATCAAAATCCAATTGATACGATTATCTTGGGAAATCCTTGTAAGGCGCACACTCGTTTTTAAATATCTGTCGATACTTGGAACGAAGGTAGGTACGTAATACAGTTTAAACATGCCTTGTTCGACAATTAATTCGTTACGTGGAGGGAAATTGCGCGGCTGATAATTCTCGCAGCGGTTCGAGCATTGTTAATGAAATGGAATAACGGGTTGCGATATAATGATCGATCGGTCGGAATTTCTGGAAAATTTCTGGCCGTCGTCTGAAGCGGTGGCAAACAATAACTCCTATAAATTGCTCGTCCGCGACGGAATAATTAATATCGACTTCGTGAGGGAGAGGGATGGTCGTGAGCAACTCTCACGGCCCAGCCTCGGCCGAGATTCGTCGCCCGCATCTCTCTCCCCGTTACTGCTGCATTCATATGTAGTAAATAGTTTTCGAGTGTCTACATATGTGTCTCGCAAATTGTTTTCAGATTGTTCCGTTACGAACAAACCGCACGATCGCATGCGAGGCAAACGCTAAACCCATTAAACTCATTTGCGATTACGACCTGTGTCCCATGATGCGTATAATTCGACCACCGTATTTGCCATCCTCCTTTTCCTTGCCACTTACGCGCTCGTGCAGCGACAAACGAGAATTGAACAAAAGGGACGCGATATCTATCGCGTTTCAATTGGAAACGTTTTCGTTGTCCTTTCGAATACACGATGGATATTTTTGAACGAGCATAATTCATTGTTCGTACGATTTTCAACGTTCTTACGAGAAATTCCAAAAGTTATTCCATCCAGATAAAAAAGAAAGAAATGATTGGTATCTTCTTGTCTCTCAATTTGTCAACGCGGATAAAAAGATTTATCGCATTATCGGTCCATAACCATATCCTGTAAATGAACTAGCGTTAAACAAATGAGTTGACATTACCGAATGAAGCGGGGCCGAGAGATAACGGCGTATCTGTAGCAGTATTGGTGGCCACGTGGTGGATAACGTGGTTTGGACAAGTCCAAGATTAACGTAGACGCGAAACGGCGTTCGAATATCACGCGATAAGCTCTTTTCCAATTTATTCCTCGTTCGAACGCGAAGCCAAAGACTAATGTCGATGCTGGCGTTAATCCAAATCGAACGTACCACGACCCAGTGTCTCTCCCTATTACGTGGACGAGCCTCCGCGGAAAGTTTCGTTTTCTGACAAAGGAGACTCTCCTGTCCGTGATGTATAAATATTCCGACAATGCATCGGATTCCCTTTTTTTTTTTTTTCATTCCCTTTATTCTATTCCCGTTACACGATTATCACGTTTCTCAGCAAAAGCAAAATTCACTCGGAATAATCTTGTCTGCGTTCATCAACATTTTACTACTGTCTCTCTTTCTCTTCTTTCCTCTCCACTTCTCCGTATTTCATCGCGTGATCGCTAATCGAGTAACGCGCCATTGTTAACCGTGTATCGTATACAGAAACTCGTAAAAAAAAAAAAAAAGGTACTTCGATAGGGACTTCATCGGATACACGGACGCTCGCAACCGTCAACATTTTTATGGACAGTATTCCGCAAACAATTCGGAATGCCCTCTTTAACGAAACATGAATGAGGAATAATATATATGTATATCTTGTACCCCCGGCAGAGAAGAACGTGGCCGAATGAGAATTACGTTTGCATGTAAATTTTAAAAACTTTTCAAACTATAACGTTGAATTTGCATAGCGTCATAAATCTATCGTTAAAAATCTACCGGAAACCGGACCGGTTCCTCCCCGAAAATTTTCGTTAAGTTTTAACGAAACGAGCCCCGACACTGCAGCGTCCGACCGATATCGACTTTGCCCCGTGCACTCTCTCCGTCCCAATAAAAAATCAACGAATATCAATGAATATTATTTAGACTCGGCCATCCCACGTGGCGCATGTGGCGTCATAAATTCACCGAGAAAATCGGGGAAAATATAACGACCAGCTTCTCTATTAATTCTCATGGAGGAGATTAAATCGATTTTCACCGGGGCTACGTCAGAGGGGAAGGGGGGGGGAAGGGGATTACCACGATTAAAGCGAAGGGTTAGAGTATACATTTGCTCCAAGGATAGGAATTTAAATTTTGAAATGAATTTCGGTCATCGACGACGTCTAAATCGTGATAAAGGGGAAAATAATTTTCATCGATCTCATCTTAAAAATAAATTCCCCCTCCCCCCATATTTCCATTTCGCTCGACTCCTCCGCCATTTGTGCGGCGCAACAAGATTTCGCGATATTTTCTTTTTCCAGCGATGCGTCTCTGAAGAGGAAAGGAAGGGATGCTGTCGCGTAAACAAAGTGTAAAGCGAGATCTTTGAGAGCGGCGGGTTGAAAAGTGCATTACCAGAGTTACGTCATCGGTGTGTCGGCAGGGAACGAGACACGTTCAACGATCAATTTTGCGCGCGAGTCGACTATAGACGCGTCGACGAGCCGCGTCTGAATAAATACACAGCGGAGGGTGAGCTATGAATACATCGTAATTACGGGTCAATTAGTTCGATGGATCAGTGTCTCTTAGCTTAATTAATATACACGGGTTCGATCGAAGATCAAGGATGAGATCATCCTTCTTAAACCGACGTTCCCCTTTAATTATCTCGATCGCTTCGTATAGTGTACGGAAATATAAGACGAATTATTAATAAAAATCTCTACTTTTATTCACTGAAACTCGTTTCTCGTCTTTTTGTGCCACGATAATTAAAAGCTTCGATATTATTCGATTCTATGATCACATAGGAGGGGCGGAGGGGAAGAAAAGATATTAAAACAAAATCCAAATATTTCTCTTATTATATCCGTTGCTCCAATTCGGATAAAATTTTCAATTATTCGACATTCATCGAACATTGTTTCAACACAATCTGTTGTTCGAATTGAAGGAGCTCAAAAGTTACAAAATGCACAATCCCTTCTCGGAGAAACTTGCAATCTTTGTCGAGAACAAAGCGTTTCCGATCCGATTAAATAAAATTAAAAATATCGATACCAAAAGCACCTCGTTTTCCACTTCTTCCCCCTTCTCCCCTTATTCACCCAATCTCATTATTCACCCAGAAATTATAACACCGGTTAACAAACGCATTAAATATTAAAAGTGAATTCCGTCAAATAGGAGGAGGAAACGGCGGAGGAGAAGAAGACCGACTCGATGCCAGTGTCCCCGAATGAAAAATCGAATTAATTGCAGTGGTAACAGGGCAGGGGATGAAAGCCTTGGCCGTGTATCGAGCGCACAGAGCGAGGCGGAAAGAAGGAAGCGGCCTCTCTTTCCCTCCATCGTCCGGTCCGTTCGATCGACCAGAGTACGAGCTCGGTTCCCTTTATACAAGTACACCGTGTATAAATACGGAAACGCGTAATACATGTAGCAACATATATACGGTGAGCAACCGGTCCCTCCCCCCTCGCCCCCTGTTTCCGTTTTCCATCGAGACGCCGTCGGTCCTCTTTGAAAGTATAAAGAACGGTAATATCCAACGGTGTACAACGCGACAGAGGAGGAGGTAAAGGGGTTGGCGACAGGGAGGCAGGAGTTGCGGATATGTCCGGAAAATAAGGGCAAATGGAGTGTCGCGCGAGGCATAAACATCTATCACGTTGGCAACGTGCATCAGATAGTCATGAAAGGCGTAACGAACGAACTTTATGTGTGTGTGTGTGTGTGTGTGTGCGCGGCCAACGTTTTTATGCACTCTCACCACCGATGCCGTGTAACTGGAGGGAGGGGGGGAGGGGGCCAATCTCTGTTCGCGGGGCAACGTGGATAGATTGGTCGTTTATTACGTCGTCGTGGCGTTAAATCTCGGCCGTCCCACGCGGAAGTGTATGACAAGGTGATTAACGATCTAATTAGACGGAGTGCCGGTGGGAAAGATTGGGGATGATTAGTTCCTAAAGGCGAATCTCGGGAGAAAGTCGAATCCGTGGGAGCCGCGGTCGTTGGATCATTTTCAGAAGGGGTGGAATTTTACGGTCAGTGGAACTGTGTAAGTTAACGAGTAACGAGGGAGAGGAGGGAGAGAAGGGGAGAAAGCTTTAACGGCACAGGGAAGGGAAGAGAAGGGAAGGGAAAAATGAATCGTTCGAGACGATGGGTGTGAATCACCGAAAAAAAGAGAATTTAAATCGAATCGAGGAAAGGGGCCGTGTTGAAATAAACGATTGAGAAAGAAATTAAGAAGGGGAAGGGGAGGGTTGAGAAGTTTAGCAGCGGCAAATAATGGTAAACTTCCTTCGCGAGTCTATTTGTCACGATCTCGAAGCAATAATTGAACTCCTAACGACCGAAGTCGCGATCGTCGCGTGCCATTCTGTGACGTTCCTCGAATATCGAACAATTCCATCCTTCCCTTCTTCCATCGTTCATGCTTCCCCGATATTTTCTTCAACCCCGGAGCCAAGAGCAATATCGCTGCAGCTACTGTTCCCTTTCCGAATTTACAGGCATTAAATCGTCCAAAGATCAGCGGAATAAAACTCCGGAACTACCTCCATTTTGTACCCCGTTCCCGGAATCAAGTTCCACAACTGAACGACCACGATATCCCCTCGAAACGACTTTTCTCCCTGGCTAACGAGCGATTTCGACGCCCTCGATCTTCGATCGTAATTTCGTTCGCCATTTTCGGTTAAAAATTCCAGATCGAAGACACAGAATTTTTACGGACACGGGATACTAACGTTTATATCTTAAAAATGTAAGTAATTCGTAAAAAATTTTAGAAAATTTAATCGAAGAGAATTTTAATTTCGAAATTATGAGAGAAAACCGTGGACCGTTTTAAACTTGAAATTTTTTTAGATAAAATTACTCGGACCATTTCTTTCGTCAACTTTCACGAAATGTAAATTAAAATTTCAGGATAATTTTTCAGGATGTAATTACTTGATCTCGTGTATATAGGATATATCATCCTTCTTTTTTTAAGATCGCGCTTCATCGTGCGAATCCTTGTTGGTGTTTTATAAATAGATATGTTGTTCCCGTAAATGGAACTTGAAATTCGCACAAATGCCGGACAAATTTTTATTTCTACGATGTTAGGTTAAACGCGATGATATTACTTTTAACAATATCCCGTAGGGCCGCGTACGAGAAACACTCGTAAAAAGGGCGCGCCTTTGTGCAAGTCGGGAAACAGCGTAATTGCTATGAATAATTACTGCTGCACGCGGCACTGCTCGCAAGATTTTCCGACTAAAATGAGTAAAATATTAGAGGCGAGAGACGCCTGCGGACCGTCTACGACTTCTATAATTACACGTGTTTTTAATCAAAGAAACAACCTGCTCGCTAAAAAAAAAAACCCTTCCAACCTAACAAATTTAATTTCCACGATAGATCGTGACATCGCGTCACTATTAAACGTACTGTTCTAA
>NW_006263358.1:207959-212020 GCF_000469605.1 Apis dorsata | reverse complement strand
AAAAAAAAAAAAAAAAAAAAAAAAAAGAAAGAAAGAAAAGAAAAAAAGAAAAAAAAATATTATAAATATTTAATTTCTCTTCCCGTTCTGAATTCAAGACTCAAAAATACTCTGTTTCCAAATTTAAGAGACTCCTAATGGACAAATTTTGCCAAATCGTTTAATTCATTCTTGAAATGGTCTCGACGTAATTTGATTCGGAACAATGCCAGACGGGGCTCAGTTTACAACAGGGAGATTTTCTAACCAGGTTAAATTCACGCAAGTGCGACAAACACGTTTATCGGTTGGCTAAATATCGAACAGGTTTAATCGGGGCCACAATTAATCGCAGCTTCTTCAATAGGACTCTTATCTAGGAGAGAGGGTCGACGACGACGACGACGACGCAGCACAAAACTTTTCCGAGCCACGCGATATTGGCGTGAACTATTACAGCGCATTGACGTCACCTTCGTTAAGACTCAACACGTCATTGCACACGCTCTCCCTTGTAATTGCTGAGTGGATAATCTTTCCCGAAGAAGTTCGTTTCTTCCATTTTTCTGGGAAAAACCAAGCCCAGCCGACGATCGTAGAAAATAGGTCGAGAAACTTCCAATTAAACCCGTGCTCGTGTGGATAATTGTAACGAGATCGATGCCTCGATGTCGAGAAGATTACTCCCCGTTGATAATTTCGTAATAACAACGATCATCGACGTGTTTCACGATCGATGAAAAAAATTCACCGCGATATATAGTTTTATTTTCGAACAGAGTTGGACGAATTTATTAGATCTCGTATCGTAGATAAAGTAGATAAAGAATATCACTGGTCGGACACGAAATACATCGTCCATCAACTTCTAGATCCTTCGTAAGAAATATTAACGCGACTTTAAAGTTGTTCGTGGTATTTCTGAAGGAAAGTACGAATGACAGTGACAATGAATTTGAATGCCAATCGTCGATACGACCGATCAATAGCGATTTGAGTGTCGATTGACGTATCAAGGAGGGAACGAATCGGTGATTGAAAAATAAAACGAGAATTGGAAACGTTAACGTTGCGATAGCAAAGAGGATTCGCTAATTTCTCGTAACGGAGCTACGTCCTTTTTCCATGCTGTTTCCGGCTACCTTTCCCTCGAATATCGGTCAGTGATAGAGGCATCGATACTCGAGCCCGGGGAGTCGAAACTTTTCCTCGAGCGTGCTCAAAACAAATTAACCCCGTTAATCCTAGGCAGCAAAGAGTGCAGGATGAAAGGGCGTGGAAGCAAGGGATGGAAAAGGGTGTCTAGGGCAAAGGAGGAAGAACTAGATGGCGGGTAAAAATAAAAGGAGGTGAATTTATATTCGCGCTGATAGCGACCGAGCTGAGAAACTGCTTGACTGGCAAGATAGCGCCAGCTCAAGCCAATTACATTCACTTGCTCGATCTTCTTCCTCCTCTTCTATTTCTTCCACCGCCTTCTTACATCCTTTTTCCTCTCCAAGCTGTTTCTCTCTCTCTTTCTCTCTCTTTATTCGAACGATACCACTTTCCGATTCCTCCACCCTTTCCCCTTATTTCTCATCGCTCTCGTCTCTCCATCCTTCTCGCCGTCGACTTCTTTGTCCGGCCTCCGACCACCTATCCCTCTTTGACGATCCGTGTTTTTGTCGAACAAGATTCAGCTCGGACGCGAGCTTAAGCGCGCTAATTGTGGCCAATTAGTCGCGTCTCTGGTAAAGCCTTCGACCACTTTTCAACCTTCCTCGTAGTGTTAAGCTTTCTTTAATGTGGAAGCTTTGATTCCATAAACTTTAGAGAACAATCCTCTCTCTCTTTCTTTCTCTCTATATATATAAATAAACATTTCATAAATTTTTAACGGAGGAATTAATAAAAATGGTTAGAGGAATTAATTCCTCTCTTTCGTTCAACGTTTTTCCGAGAAATACACGGCGGAGAGTGTTTTCGCGTTGAATTCTTCTCCCCATTCGAAAACTGTATCTCGCAGGCAACCGAGTAAGAACTTTGTGTCGGGTGCTTCCGAACGAGACCTTTCGACTCCAGGGGTTTCGATGTGACGCGCTCGAAGCGTTTCCACGTGCACGTGAAAGAACAAGTCGTTTCGCGAGGAACGCGACGTACGTTTGTCAGAGGGTTATTATCGACCCGGGGCGCACGTGCGCCGGAGAATCAACGACATTGACATCCACGTCGTGGTAACCTCACGAACTGTACTATCACTATCGTCGCAAAAATTCTTACGTGAATCTGATCTCAAAGATCGAAAAATAAAAAAGAAGAAGAAAAAAAAATGTTTCGATAGGATTGGCGGAAGAAGAAAGCACGAAAAAACGGAAGATCCAATTAGAAATTGGAATGAAAAAGACGTCGATCGATGTTAATTATATATTTTTTTTGATAATCCTTAAGTTTAAATGATCGGATTACTGTTTCATATTGATTTAATAGCGACTCGATTGATCCGTATTTTATTCAAATAATAAAGAGATTCTTCAACCCTTGTGTAAATGATTTTCAGAGAATGAAAACACCGATTGGCTTCTGGGAATAATAAGCTGGGAATCGAATCGCGAAAAAACAAAAAAGAAACAACGCTATTGTTAATTATTTGTTTTGCTGCTTTAAAAGACTTGTGAAGGGTTTGAAAATATCAGAGAAGCATCCGAGCGTGAACATATTCTCGCGAACGGGTTACGTTTCAATCTTGCTTTGACCGAGCTCGAAACGAATCGTAATTTCCTATTATCGATGGTGAAATTGAACCGGCCAAGGGTTCTCGAACTTCAACGTGACACGTCGTAAAAATTTCATTAACAGTAAATACAGTCCCCCTTCCGCCTACGTATATTCCATCTCCCCCGAATGCGGTCGAATAAAACGAAAACTCGTTTGAGATAATCAATCGCGAGGATTTGTACGATCGATGAGAAAAGAGATCGTACAAAAAAATCGTACGGAAAACGGACGAGGAGAATGAAATAACTCCGAGGTTCTTCGGCCGCGGAGGAGAGAGGGGGGATAAAATATAAATTAATATCGATGAAAGGAGTCGGATAAAGGGTGGCGCATGCTCCAACTTTCACGTCGTATCGCGCGTAATTTTCATCGGTGATTAAATTCCTGTTCGCGAGCCTTTCGATTCGCCTCGCCGACAAATGCACGCTCCCGGCCCTTTTATCTTTCTCCTTTGACCCCTTTCGAGCGCGGATTCCACGCGCTAAGTTCCACGGGGAAATTCATACGCGCGTGTGACCGTCCTCGTCCACTCGTAGAACATAGGATCGACTCGCTCTCGCTCCTCCCTCGCTCCTTCCAATATTTTTTTCCCTTCCCCCCTCACCCCGTCCCCAACGAATCCCAGCTTGTATTTAATTAAAGCCTATCCCGCTGGCCAACGTCGATCGATTCTGATCAACGATAATTGATCTCGCGTCGTTGTTCCCAGTTTCCGACGGGGGAGGGGTATGCCGGATCCGTACTCCGATCGATCCGTTTGCGTGTAATCGAACACGGAAATGAGCGTTTTATTGGGAGCACGTTCGGCCAGAGCTAATAAAAATTCCGTGCAGTTAAACCCACCCCCTTCTCTCCCCTCCTCGATACAGACGGCGACATTTCGTTCGCGCGTCTCGTCGATACCCGCGTAAATAGCATTTATTAATAAACCTCCCCCCTTCCTCCCCTCGACAACGATTCTCGCGTGGAAAACGATAGCAGCGGCATCGGATAATCGGATATGCAGCCACGCTCGAAACTCGTATCAAAGAAATTCCGCTCGTTTCAGTTTTGGAACAGTGCTCAGACTCGAGCGTTAAGCGTTCAACCCTCTAACTCGGATTCGCGCCAATTTTGGCGGCACGGGGAATTCGGATCGGGTGAAGTTTTGTTGCAATTTCGACGGTCGTCTGGAAGAAAAGGGAGGGAACGGAAACGAAAGCGGAATTAGTCGAGTCGAACGACACGTTCGTTTCGGATCGGGTAAACAGATCGATGACGAAAAGAGTCGTTTCCGGGGATAATAAAGTTGAGACAGACGGATCGTCGATAAATCATCGATGCGG
>NW_006263358.1:206361-207767 GCF_000469605.1 Apis dorsata | reverse complement strand
TTTCCTTTTTTTTTTTTTTTTTTTTATTTTTTTGCACCGTTCAGTACGACCTATCGATCGTAGCGAACATTATTTCCCAGCCATCGCGAATTTATGCCGTTCGGAATTTCCTGTCGTTACTTTCCATTCGAGTATCGAAATTTCCTTTACGTCAAACTCTGCGAGCGTTACGTGGAACGCTTCTTATATTCGAGAATTGTTTGTTAAAGGAGTACTTGTATCGGGAAGTAAATTACGGATGGGGAGAGAAACACGAAGGAATTCAATTTCCAATGCAAGCAGCAATGATGAGATGCGAAAGAATCTTGGCGTAAAATTCGGTTTACGGGGAGATCGAGTCGCGATCCATCGCGTTAAGTGATCGGCAAATAGAGGCAGAGCAGAGGAAACGATAAATTTCCAATTATATAATTAATTCCGCGCTCTTTCCCGATTTCATCCCTTTCCTTTTCTCTTTTAAATTTCAAAGGAATTACGCGCAAGCCATTAGTAGAAAAGCGCGTAGACCATTTTTATCGATAAAATATTATTCGTTTATGCAAGGAAAATTGTATTTTATTTCCTTCTCGATCCTCCTACTCCAACGGATCCCCGATTCATCAAAACTCCAAGGTCCAAGGTTCGAAAGCAGGTTATCTCGCAGAAGTCGGTGGACGTTTTACAAACGTTCGCTCTCGAAAGGTTGAGTTCGCAGGTGGAACAGATCGTACGTGGGCGAATTTCGAAGCGAGGATGCCCCAATACTTCGAAATCGTATCGATATATATTCTATATGTACGTATATAGAATGGGAATACGGAAGTAGGAGGCAGAGATTGACGTGGTGGTGGGAGGGGGTGGATAGGAGAGCGTGTAGATTCGAGCTCGAATGCTATTTCGCCGCGACGCGAGGATCAGCGAGGAAAAGAGAAAGGATTTCCGGATCGTCGCGTTGCATACAGAGCGACCCATTTTATTTAGTCGATTTGAAATGTGGGTCGCGGTGAGGTTATACGTCGAAATCGTTGTTTCCTATCCCGATCCAGCATAGATCCTTTTGCGACTCGGCGGGTCCTCGGCCTGATATTTTGCGTTTTCATCCGAGAACTTAACTCGGCCATTTTAATCCACGAATTTTACGAACCTCCCCCACCCCCTCTTTCCTCCCTCGTCCCTCGTTGACGATGCTCGCGGTTGAAAACGCTCCTCGCGAAAGAATGGAAAAGTAAAAATGCGTCCTTCGGTAATGAGGACGAAACATTCGAAACGGAGGGGAATTTTTTTTCGGGGACGATTTTCGTCTAATTTCTGCTATCCTGAGTTTTCGCGTTCCAGATTTTCCAAAACAGCTGTACAATTTTAATGATTTCGTAATCCACGTATCATACGTTTTATCCTCCTCCTCCTCCTCCGCTCTATTCTCTCGA
>NW_006263358.1:204862-206354 GCF_000469605.1 Apis dorsata | reverse complement strand
TCTCTCTCTCTCTCTCTCTCTCTCTCTCTCTCTCTCTCTTCGTTATTAGCCGCAGAAAAATTCGACGAGAGTAGAACACTCGAGAGAAGAACACTACAGAGATGATGCGAGGAGAAGACGCGAAGACCAAGCTTTCTTTAAACGCGTTTACCATATCGATCTCAATGATTTTCCTACGATTTTTCCAAAGGAGAACGATATTAATAATTATATCGATAACGAAAATAGAAAATAAATGAATTCCACGTATCCTGTTTTGTTCTCCGCGCTCTCTCGGGATATCCGCGGTCGAGACCCGTCATACATATTTATCTGCCGTTCCGTGATTAGCCGCGGAAAAATTCGAAATGAAAAGAAATCCGCAGAGCGGCGAAAGGAAGAAGGCGCAAAGCGAAGAAGAGAAAATAGAGGCGCGGAAGATCTCGACCGAGAGGAATCGAGTTTGCATGACATTGGAACGGGAGCACGGTTTGCACAATCCTTTGACTTCGGCTTGGTCCGATTCCGAGGGACTCAGAATCAGCCACTTCCCCTCCCGAATTCTTGGAGGGAAAGTGAGGAGCGAGGAAAATGGAGGAGAGAAAAAAAGGACGGAAAATGAAATAGGAGGAGGAAACAGGAACACACTCTGGCATAGGAACAAGCTAACCTATTTCCTGGCTGCTGCGTATCCGTGCTCCAAGAACGAACAAAGTTGCCGCATTAGAATTTTAAATCGATCGCTCGCCGTTTCTCGGATAGAAAGCCGATCGTAGACAGTGGTATAGATAGACGCTTAGTCAGGCATCGCTAAAGTGGCGATCGTACTTAATAAAACGCTTCCCGATGGCGGTTTATTAATTTCGATGAATCGTTGAACGTTCGAATACGATTCGAAATGGTAATAATATCCGCTTGAATGTTAATTTTATTTATCGTATGCGTATGATGGCATTGGATGGAAGGAAGAGGAGAAAGGCGATTGAAGAAGATCGCAGAGAGAGAGAGAGATTCACGAAGTGAAAGCTCGCTATTTGGGGATAAAGGAGGCATGTACACTTTCTCGCTCGAGGGTCGAAAACATTTCGCTTTCGAATAGATAGAACGAATAAATAGAAGAGAGAAGGATCGAAAAAATGGAAGAAAGCGATGCCTGGATTAATCGATAGCAGTAGTCAATCACGCCACTGTAAATAGAAATCGTTGCGATTCGAAACGAACGACCGGTCGCTGGGAGTGGAATGCATTCCGCACTATTGCACGCCACTCCAAAGTACAAAGAGTTTGTGCGTTTCACAGCGGAACATTCGCATGGCGACGATGCGCTGCCACGAATGGCAGTTTCCGTGGAAAGATCACCGGAATCTTTATTAACATGCATCGATATCAGATTTCCCCCGAATCGGTATCAGATTTCTCGTAAAATAGCGAGAGATCCGAGGGATCTGGGGATCGATATCTTCTTTGTGAAAAATCAATGAGACGCCAGAAATGGCGATAATGCATCTTCGAG
>NW_006263358.1:202275-204703 GCF_000469605.1 Apis dorsata | reverse complement strand
TCTCTCTCTCTCTCTCTCTCTCTCTCTCTCTCTCTCTCTCTCTCTCTCTCTCTTTGTGTCTCGAGGTAATACCTTTCCACGAGTAAACGCGGTTGGATATTTATTGCAATTATCCTGTTAATTGCCCGGCGAGATCTCCTCGAGGTAAACTGCGCGAGATAAGGACGGTAGATTACATGGAAAGCATTAAATGTAACTCGGTCGAATGGAATTGTTTCACTCTTCTCTCGAGAGCGAGGGAGAAAAAAACAAAGGGGGATTCGAAATTCGCTGTAAAATTTAAATCCTCGTATGATCGATTCGTAGATAATTTAACAAATCTCGTACGGAGATTGAAGAATAAAGAAGTGAGAGAGAGAAAGAGAGAGAGAGAGAGACGGATCGACGTCGGTTCAATTTTGTATTCTCAAGGTTTGACACGAGCCGTTTCCCTCGTCGTAGACCGGATACGATCCCTTGACACGCGAGGAACACGTGATTCGCAGGAGGAGGAAAGAGCGAGCGGAGGAGATGTTCGCCTTGGACGAAATCCAGCGAGGCGATACGAGGCGCGAGCGGATCGATGGCGGAATCGCATCGCGTAGATTCGAAAAATCGCGAGCGGCGGGGAAGAGAAAGCTGAAATACACGACGGGGAAGAGGAAACGGGCCGCTTCGCCCCGATACACACCCGTGACACGTGAAACTATCGGTCCTCGATCGACGAATTTCCGATCGATGGATGGATCGAACGATTGTCGAGCCGATACGCTTTCCCTTCCCTTCCCAGCCTCGCGCCATACATGCGCGCATACATATGTCGAGATGCAACGTCCGTGGAAATAGCAGAATTATAGAGCGACGACGGTCCACGTGACCGGGATTATGTCGGTCGGATGAGCGCAAAGTGATTTCAAATCAAATATGGGGGCGCAGCCCGCCGGATCACGAATTCGTCTTAGCGTCTCAGCGTATGCCAATCCGTGTTTTTTGTTTCTTCGCTGGGATGAATCATTTTTCGACGATTCAAAACGATGAGAAATGATTTTTTTTTTTTTCAAAAGAAGAAATTATATTCGAGGACGTGTATAGTGACGTATTTTCGATGGAAGTTATTCGTTTATATTTCGACACGATCGTGCTACGTAATCGTTTTATCATCGATAAATAAACGCGAATAAACTGGCGAATAATAATATCATCGATTCGTTCGCAGAAATAAAAATGATATCGTTATTACTTGGAAAGGATGGATCGAGATACAAAACGTTTTCTTAAATTGGAGTGGTCTAAGCCCGCGATTAGGGTTTCTCGAAATACGCTCGATCGTTTGATATCTCTTTACGACGGGTCCGTGGGTCAGAAAATGCGCGAAACAAATATCTCAATTCTTCTAGACGGCGGGAACTGGACGGCTAAGAAACCGCGGGGAATCGTAAAAATTCGTCTCCCTCGAGGGGGAGGAGCGAAGAAAAGAGCAGGACGCAAAGAGTAGAAAAAAAAGAGAAAAAAGGAAAGAAAAAAGGGCGGGAAAAAAGGAAAAAAAAATCCACAAGAACGTTTACATTGGTATTCAATGGCCACGATTGAACTGTAGGTTTTCGGGTGGTCTAAAATGGAGAAGCGGGCAGGAATGGGAAAACTCATCAAAGCCAAATCCAGGATTCTGCTCGAGAACCGTAGAACCCGCGAATCCCTTGAAAAAATACGGATATATTTTATATCACTTTCCATCCTGCCATTTGACCTCTCCTCCGACCCATTTATTCCCCCTTTTTTGCCGATGCACGCACTTCTTTTTATAATGTTCTCATATTTTCTTTATTCATTTCTTCCTCTCCTTTTTTTTTTACAACGCGAGCGAATAAGAGAATTGTAAAAACTCGAATCGTAAAATTCGTGGAAACAAGTACATAATTAAAAAGATACGTATACAATTTCGGATATTATTATCGGAAATAAACGGGAGGATTGAGAAAAGATACGCGCGAAAGGAGAAACGAATCGAGGCGCGATCGTGGGAAGAGGATTATGAGAACGTTTACACGGACAGAAACGTTTAATTTCAGTCGAACATGGAACCCGGTACGCTCTCTTTCCCTGGATGAACGAGGATATAACCAGGAAGCGGGAGATAAATAGTTAAAGGGTTTTCGACGCCGTAAAAGCGAACGTCGGAATCGACGAATGATGTTATTTTTAAAGGGTCCCTAAAGAGCGCGTGGAAAATGGTGGAGAGCATGGAAAGGCTAATAAAGACCTTTCATCTCGAAAAACGTATTATCCAAAGCGTCCTGTGGAAAATCGATATCAATCGTTCATTTACAAATTCATCCTGTCAATTACCAAACCCATCGATTGCCCATTTCGAAAATATTTTCCTCCCGTTAATCGAAACGCGATATATATGTATATATATATATATTCACTATCGATATTCACTATCGAT
>NW_006263358.1:194940-202116 GCF_000469605.1 Apis dorsata | reverse complement strand
TTTTTTTTTTTTTTTTTTTTTTTTTTTTTTTTGTTACCAGCTCCACACGATGAATCAATGATTATAGCATATTGGAATTCGATCGATCCTTTGAACGTAGACAACGTAGAGAAGACACAATCAGGGATGTACGATCATAACACTCAAGAATTTTGTACCGGAATTTCAATTAGCTTTGTCCACTTCTCTCGACTCTGCTTTCCTCTCTCCCTCTCTTTCTCTCTCTCTCTCTCTGTTTCTCGTTGCCCCATCTCCGTGACACCGATTCACAGAGAACAACCTGACCTCGTACTACTCCCTTTCTAATTTTCATCCATTCGCCAAGTCTCGTCCAACATCCTCGCCGCACAATTCGTAACGCGCTCAGAAATTGTTCCCTTCTTCCCTAACGACTGCGCCGTTTACAAATACTCGTCAAGATTTTCTTTCGCTCTGTCCCTCTTTTTCTCTTCCTCCCTCTCCAGTAGAGCAGCTCAAGGTAAAGTAGCCCGTCGAAAAAGGGAAGGGAAAAAAAAGAAAAGAAGAAAAAAAAAAAGAAAAAGGCGCAGCAACGTTTTCGACCTCGCGGACCATTTCAACCAAAACGTTTCCTCGCAATTGCGCTAATGACAACGCTCCGCCGCTTCTCCAAAAGAACAAAGCTATAGTTCTCTTCAATAGAGAGGGAGAAAGAGAGAGAGAGAAAGAGAGAATAGCAAGGGGAGGGATGGAGGAAGAAGGGAACAAGTCGTTGACAACCGGCTACCGACACCTTTATTATTACAGCCTCACCATACCCCCGTTAGCCAACGTAACGGAGAAAGGTGGAAGCAGAGGAGGGTGAACGCCACGTCCAACTCAGTTTTCCTACGTACTTTGTTACGTATTCATAAATGGAACGCAGCCGGAATATAGGCGGACGGATAGAACACGCGGAATTCGTAATGTCGATTCCCGCGTCGGCTCTCCTCCTCTTGTGCCGTTATCCGCCACGACCCTTTCGTCATCTTGCCTCCCCCTCCGCCCTTTTTAACCCTCCCCCCTCCAACATCCGGCGTGCATGCACGCGATTTCGCCGCGATTACGTGAGCGCAACGTCACCATGTTCGAAAGGAGGACGCTGATGATGGTGGTTCGGGGCAGCGATGGGATTGATCCGATCCTCGAACACGAGAGAGAGATAATTCGTGATTTTGGATTCGTTGTTGTGTTTCGGACAGATGTGCAATTTTTTTTCCTTTTCTTTTTTTTCTTTTTTTTTTTTTAGAACACGAGAAATAGTCGCGTATTTTTAAAAGATACTTTTAAGTATGTGCGATTTCTCTTCTCAAAATTTTATATTATCGAGAAGAAATTTTCTTTTTCTCTTTCTTTTTTTCTTTTTTTACGGCATGTTGGTAAAAGGACTCTGACTTTTAATACGTCAAAGTTAAAGAAAGTGAATACAGGGAAATAACTGGACATGTTCAACTTTGAAACTAGTCTCGTGTAAAAGTTAGGAAATATGACAACCTTTTCTTCCGTAGTTTTTAATTATTAACGTCATCTCTCGTTTGAATCCATCGCTACAAGTTCAAGTATAGAGCGTATAGAGAAGGCAGGTTTGTTAGGCGGAACGTTTGCAGCTTCCGTATAATTCCTATATTATCCCGTACCCCGTGCTCTAAATATCGGTATGCGTGACATACCTCCCGCGACACACGTGCCCCCAATGTTTCACGCACTTTACGTACCTTCGCGCCTTCGTGTCCATCGAAATTGGCTATCACCACGGACGACCAAATTTCATCCCCTTTTAAGGCAACTTTTCCTCATTCAACTCTGATTCAAAATTAAAATTCGTCCAATCAAACGTACAATGTTATTAACGATCTTCCGCAATTTCCAGAATTCCAATAGGGGCAAGATATAACGTCTTTTCTCTCGATATTCCGTATCAAGATTTGGTGAGATCGAATCATTCAAAGTTCGAGATTTCTCCTCTTCTTCGCCTGGATCGCGGTTTAATTCCTTAATTTTAAACCCGTCCGCGTGATTTCTCCCCTTGAAACGAGCGATCGGATGGAAAATATCGATTTCCACGAAAGCTGCACGATTATGTACGCAACCAGTAAATCTTCCCACGATGTTCGGTGTACGCACACGTGTCGGACAGGTAAGGACACGTGTGAACCGCGTAACACACAGTGGCGGCGATCGATCGATCGATCGATCGGTGACGTATGGCCGAGAAGTTAATCAAATCGTTTTCACCGATTTATCAACGCGACACGGGACGCGTTATGTCCCCCGCCCCTTTTCCATCGTTCGTCCATGGAAACGCGATCGAGGTCGCGCGTTACACAATACCGTGGCACAATATGAGATACAGAGGGGGACGAGGGGGTGGTGGAAGGAACGATCGGGAGTAATTACTTTTCGAACGCGGCATCTCGATTCATCGACGCCGCTGGAAATTCGACGCCCATCTAGGAGTCGGTTCCCATTGTGTCGTTAACGCGTGGCTTCTGCTTCTGCTCCCGGTTGAAACAACGGGGAGTTCGTTCACCTCCCTCATTTAGGGATGCTCGGTGATTTAGTGAATTCGCGAGATCGATACCATCATATCCGCGTGTAAGCGTTAATGATGCGTAGGTAGAAATGTAAGGAGGGATAAGAGAAGATACGAGAATTCCACGTAGTTGAATCTCGAAAGGAACCTATTTTTCCTCGGATCGATGGAAGAGACGATTATCTTTTCGGCTGGATATTTGGGGGAGGGGAGAGTAGGGCGGCAGATTGGACGCGGACCGATGATCGGGTCGGGTGAACCGATAGGGGATGCAAATTATGGACGGGTCGGAATATTATTCTTTAATATCGAATTGAGGATATTGAATCGAGGCGATGCGGCCAACCATGCGGACCATGAAAACGATGAAAAATTGGCCGGCCGCGTTAAGTGTGCAACCATCCAGGAGAAGCTATATTCTAGCCGGGCCGTCAAGAGGTCGAGATTAAACCGCGAGTGGGCTTTATATCGTTGCTAATTCAGTTAACACAGCGTCGTTATCATACCCGCGAGACGCGATACAAGGGCCATCGCCACCAGCTACCGGTGTGTATAATCGAACCGTGTAACACGGACGCTGCGACGAAACGATGGCGCAATCTGTGTGCATCCATTACGAGAAGGTCTGATAAGAAAACGGGAAAAGTTGGCGCCTTTTCGGCACGCGAACGAGACTCCAGCTTTAATAGCCGCGATTGCCTTGGAATTTCATCTCGAAACACTTTGGAATTCGAGATGAGGTGCGTTAAGGATTCGTAATAACAACGTTGAAAGGAGGCGAGAATCGATACATAAGAAAGAGTGGAAATTTGTAGCGCAGAAAGAAGATTAAAGTTCCACGTGCACCTGAAAAAAAAAGCACGTGAGAAAAGAAAATGGAATCTAAGTAACAATCTTTCTATCTTTTCTAACATTCGATTCGTGTTTCGTGATCGATCGAACGAAATTACTCGAAACTATATTATATATATATATATAAAACAACGAGAGTTTCGAATTGTGTTTCGTTCCAAAAGATGAAATTGTCCTTTGCGCGAAATTTTGATTCGACGGAGCTCTCGCCATCGGCAACGTTATATCTCGTGTTCCTCACGTGCGTTGGAAGGGTCGCAAACCTCTTAGGAGCGGCACTCGAACGAGAAAGTTGGCGAAAGAAACATCTTTCGTTCCCGATGGAACACGTTTCGGATATTATGTCCGAGGTATGGACGTAATGAAGTATCGACGAAACCTACGACGCCGGAAGAATTCGCCGCAAGAAAGAGAGGAGCCGCGTCCAGCGGCGGCAGGCTGGTGAACGTGAACCGAATCATATTTCTCCGACAAACTTTTTTCACCGGAATTTACCGTGGACAAATGCCGGCTCGGGGCCGGACTTTCCAACAGAAGAAGTAGCCGGTGGTGGAATCACGGCTGGGAACGGAAAACCACCATCGTTGCGCCAGATGCTAGTAGCCTGCCTAACCTTTCAGAACAGCGTTTCTCAAACTTTCCCGTATCGCGGATCTTCCGGTTGCACGCGGTTGTATACGATTGTACTCCCTACAATTTCGCCAATTTCGATCGAATCGAAATAACTACGACGAAACTTTACCGGTTAAAAGCGTTCGTTTCGATATAATCGGAAACGAACGTTCGACGAAAAAATTAAAGAGGAAGGAAAATTTTTAAAAAATTTTTCTCTTCGCCTATTCGTTGACCTTACTCGTTGCCAATGGACGATAAGAAACACTGAACACTTCTTCGTTTCGTGGATGAAGAAAGAGAAGAGAAGGAGAGACTTGAAGACGCGTGGCGGTCGAAATTCGGGCGCATCTGTAAAAAAGATGTAAATTGAGCGAAGAGGAGCCGAGTTCGCTACACCGAGAAGATTGGATCGTAGGAAAATATTATCGTTACCCGCATTGCCGGTCGAAATCACGATTCCTTTCGAGGTATGCACACGCCCCTTCACACCATGCAATTTCGAGAGGACGTAAGTATATCGGGTGTAATCGGTCCAAGGGGAATGTAAATAGATCCGAAATATCGACTCGATCCCGTTTCCGGTTAAGTGAACGTTTCAACGGTTTGTCCATTTGGAGAATGGGACGTTTGTGCGCGTCGTCCATCAGACCGGATTATATCCTCTAATTAGTATCGAATCTTGGAGTGTAATTCAGACTTCATCGTGCATCCGTTTTCCAAGGATAAAAATTAAACGTATCCATCGTTGTAACAACAAGGATATCGTACGATTATTTACGATTATGATAATACAGAAATATGTAGGGGAGAACGTGTTCGTTAATTAATCTAATGGGTTATAACGTTAAATCACGCGATATATTCGACCGTTTCGAATATGAAAAGCTAAATCACGTAAACTCGATGTGTATCAATACGGTTATCAACGGCTCGTGGAGCGTTATCTAGATTCTTTTATTCTATGGACTACTCTCTCGGTACAATAGCTGTCAAGAGCAGATTATAGGCTATTGTAGTAGCGACCGTTCAAAATCCATTGAGAGAACAACACGGACCTATGGTAGAAGTAATCAACTTTAGTAGGAGACTTATCAGCGCCACTTCAACGCTCTGTTGAGTTAATGACGGCCGAACAAGCCCGTGGCCAACAACTTCGCCAACAACGAACTGTGAAAATGAACGCTCGCGCGTGCCACGAGCGAATCGTCACGAGTTACACCGCGAGTCTCTCCATTTCCTCTCTCTCTCTCTCTCTTTCTCTCTTTCTCCTCGTCGCGCCACCCTCTCGAAAACTTGGACCATCGAAATCTCGATTAATCCGCGACACTTCAATCCCGCCGAGTTTAAATTACACGCGAGCGTACGTTCGGGCAAGCCGCAAAAGTCGGGCTTCACCAACGGGAAATTAGGTTCATTCGCGGCGATCCCTGTCATCGTATCTGTCAAACGCAGCACGTAGACTGGATTCGTTCGGGTGACGCACGGGTCAACCATGAAACTGAATTTATTCCTTCCCTTGTGTTAATACAGCGGTGTCATTAAAACGAAATTAATTGCCTCGTTCGTATATATATATATATCGATAGAAATCTTTTACCAACCCCTAGAGTAGATATCCCTAATAATTTACTCTCGTGTCGCAGCAGGCGTAATATACGACGCGTCTATTAATCTTCGGTCGAAGAAAAACGCAACGGCGGATAAATCTTTGTTTCGACGTGTCACGATACAATAACCGCGTGAAAAGTCGAATCACCGACTCGACGATTTGTTTCCAATCGATTCGTTCGCGAATCGATCGCTACGAAAATACGCGCGAATCTTCTCGAAGAATCATCGACGAGGAATGTGGAAGTGAACGTCGTATCGCGAGCAATCTGCTAATCCATTTCTACTCCAAGGACCGTTCTTTCGAAGAGAGGGAGTGGTAGAATAGAATAGAATGGTTCTTAGTCAAACAAGTGGAGTAAACTCCGAGCAAACAGCAGTGGAATAAGGCTCGCTATGATCGGGCGAGTCGAATATCAACGGCGCAACTCAAACAAGTAGAATAACACTATCCGTTGGCCAGGCGTGCGAATACCGACCATTATTTTTTATCGGTTGATTCTATGAAAGTTTCGCGTTCGTTTCCCGTCTCTCTCCCCCTACGTCCAATCTTCTACCATAGACGACCCTTTATAACGGTAACAACCCATCGTGAACCGACCTGCAACTCTTTGCCCGCGAATCCGGTTGACCGCGTGCACGCTTGGCATTTGTCATCCGAGATTCCTTTGTTCTGCCGCCAAACAAACGGCAACGGCCCCTTCACCCCTTCTATTCCACGTACCAATTCAACCACTCTGTACTTCCATCTCCTCCTGCCTGTCCTCCTCTTTCTCTCCGTTTCGAATCGAGTTGTTAACCCGAGTTAAAAACCTCGGATACGATCGGGCTAATTTTTTCGAATTAACGCTTCGAATCCCAATTTTCCAATTCTTCGAATCCTTCGAATCGTTGCTAATCCGAGGGATTCGCGGCCAATGATCCTGATCGAGGATTTCACGACCCACGATTTCGCGGGCGCGCGGTTGACGCGTGGCAAACACGGTTGTCGATAATTTGTGCGCGTTCGCACGGTACAAACGTCACCGGCTGAAACGGACCAATACCCCCGGCCCACCTTTGGCGTGTAACGAGTCGATCAAACGTCGTCGTCCATTGGCCGATTCCCTTCCCTGCCCCAAGAGATTCAATCTCCGTCACGTAGCAAGCGGGCGCGGCGTTGGATGGTTATCTCGCGGCGAACAAACCCCGGAAGGGTGCACGGTGTCACCACCCTCTCCCGAGGACAATCCGAACCGGTCAACACTTGACCTAACCCAAACCCGAGTTAGCACGGATTCCCGGCTTCCTTGAGATTCGCGTGTACGGCCGAGGTTCCGCAAATCGATATTCGATCGACCTTAATGGAGTATGCTGATTGGCGGGCACACGCCTGGAACGTGGCTAAACGTTACCTTACCTCTGTGATTGTATCGTCACTCGGCGAATGTAATTATGCGATCGGTATACGTCCCAAGTGGAACGGTTAATCGATTCGTGGATGCTGCTTAAACGGGATGAAATAATAATGCAGGATAATGTCGCGTTCGTATAATAAATATCGAAAGTTTTCGATGAAAGGGAGAGATTCG
>NW_006263358.1:192616-194735 GCF_000469605.1 Apis dorsata | reverse complement strand
TTCTTCTTCTTCTTCTTCTTCTTCTTCTTCTTTTTTGCGAATAAGAAGTTGCGCATAAGAAAATCTCAACGTATTAATTAAATATTTCTACTTTCCTCATTAACGCAAGTTTGATTACCATCCTGTCTCGGGAAAGAGGAAAAAGTTGGCTCATCACGCGCGATACAACCGACATAATAATTGGTCGAAGCGAAACGAAGAGGAAATCCGCAGACGTGGAGGGGGCCTCGGTAAAAGTAACCTCGGTTGGATGCTGCCTTAATTTCTTTCGCCACCCCCCTTCTTTCGGTATCAGTTCAGGGCCGTGCCAACACCCTGTATTCGGTACTCCCTTTTTAACCAACTGGCTGGCCAACTTCGTCTTCCCTTTCATCTTGCACCAAGTTAATTACATTTTTATGAAGCTTCATCCTTCTTTCCTAACGATTTCTCTTCGTAACAGGCTTTACATTTCACTTTGGGCAAACAGTTAACCATTCTCTTCTTTCGTTTCCTCCGCCAAACATTTACCTTTTCCCATTTTTTTTCCTTTTTTATTTTCCGTTTTCTTTCTTTCTTTTTTTCTTCTTCAAGTTGCAACGTCATTTACAAACCTCGTTTCACTTTCTTTCGCGTCACATCTTCCCTCCAAGGAATCTGTTTATCGAAACTTCTTTCATTTCATTCCCTTCCTCCCTCTTTTTCTCGCCTCTCGTCATAGTCGATATTCAGCGTCCGATCGATTAGTCCTGACGTCGTTCCGCCATCGTTGTATCGTTCCACCATCGTGGTGGTTCTCGACAACGCGACAGGGGAAAGAGAAAGAAGATAGCGCGCGAGAATGGACGAGGCGTATATACAGACGGGGATGGTATAGGGATGGTTCCGAGGTAAATGAGAATGACTTTATTGTCCTGGTTTCGAGGCACCACGTTCCGCAACCACGCTATCCGATCGCAAAGAAGCGGCAGACGCTGGAGGAGGGGGGAGAGAATAGCGATACCGCGCGATCTACAAAAGTCAGTACGATACAAAGGGTTAGGGAAAAGAGTGGAAAAAGAGCGGAAAATTTTATGTATTCTCGAAACTCGATCCGCTGTGGCGGATTTTTCAAAGAAAATTTTTCGAATATAATGCCACGTTTGAATGGATCTTCTTCGGTTCGCGAGTAGAATAGATCCGTATCTGAACAGACGAATGGAAATATAACGGAATATATATATATACACGTATATATATAGATCCATCCACGACCGATCGAGGAATGATGGAACGGGCAAACCCTCCATTCTTTCCAAATAAGAGACGATCGATTCTCGACGATATCGTTAATAAATATTTATCCATTATCCAGGTTTGTTGCCCCTTTTCACCGCGATACAGTTTAAACAGGTCGAAGTGGAAGATGAAAACGTCGTTGAATTACATTAAGGAAATCCGTCTAATCGTATAAATCTTGGCGGAACGTTGCTCGACTAACGAGTAACCCGATATCCGTTCTGGGATCTAGTGTCTGGTCTCGTCGTTAGATCCATGATTCAATAAGGAGTACTCCGTCGACCTTATCCCCTCCCTGCCCCACTCCAGAGGACACCTCCACTCCAGGCCAACTTTGTTTAAGTCCCACAGGGTCGTCCACGATAACCTTCGTCGGGATAAGATACTTCCATCGAATAAGTATTTCACCCACGACCAGACGATAAGGGCTAACTCTCTCCATCCTTTCTCTCCTCTCGCTTCTTCCCTAAACCCCGCAAATAAATCTCATTAATCTAACCTTACCACGTTCGAGGTAAGGAATCTCCACCAAGGAATCTCCAACTCGATCATCGTCCCCCGCTAATTTCGATATTTTCATCGGGCCTGATTATTCGAAAGATCGATGTCTCTCGACGAGAAGAGAGGGACCGGAATCTTTTCCGCGCCTCCTCCACTCGAGCGTTGAATTTGCCAGAATTTGCCACGGATACGATTTATCCGGGTTCATTGCTCTGGCCCATTACCATTGTTTCATTTTCTCATTAAGCCGGCTAGGGGGGATTGATTAAATTACGACGTCTCTGGCCTCCATTTCGCGATCGGTCACGTCCTACCACTGCTACTCTCCGCGTCCAGAAACAATACAGTTCAGGGAGCAAGA
>NW_006263358.1:192074-192450 GCF_000469605.1 Apis dorsata | reverse complement strand
GGGGAGAAAGAATAGAGTGGCAGCGGTGGACGTACGTTTCCCGAGTGTCATCGGGGCGGCAGAGATTTAAATTGTGCCGGCAACAAAATGGAAATGAGGGTTGTAGAATGGAGAATGGAAGGCGGTATAAAATAGAAAGAAAGAGAGAGAGAGGGAGGGAGAGAGAGAAGGAGGCGCGCGCGGAGAGCCCGCAGGATTCGCCTCCGTGGCGAATAATAGCCGGCGGATGCGGCTGTTGTTCCATTTTTGAGCTTGCACCCGTTCGTCTGTGGCCCCTTGTTTACGCGGCCGTTCGTCTTTCCACGACGAAACGTGGGGGAAAAGGGGAAACGTGGGGAGGCGAGAACGAGAGGGTGGAGGGAGAGACGGACGTGAG
>NW_006263358.1:188608-191998 GCF_000469605.1 Apis dorsata | reverse complement strand
CGTGCGCTACTACCGGTCAGGGCTACCGGTCTGCGAGACCGGTTGGCGACGCGCGCGACGTGCGACCGACGAGACCGGATATGCTGTGCACGTGCGCAAATTTCAAGGGAATATGTTTCAACCCGGTTGATGAATATTCACGTAAATAAGACGGCCGTTTCTAACTCGAGTCAGGTTGATGTAAATCCGGTGGAGGTGTGAAAACCGCGTACGGGGAATATGTATGGGCTTAAGGGGATACTTTAGACGGAAGGATTAAAAGCTATCGTCGTCGATGCGCTTGCCACTGCTTCCGGCGTGTTGTTCGATAATCGAGAAATTCGGTTCGATCCGTTCTTTCGTCGAGCGTAAAGAAGAGGATCCAGGAGAGGATACGAGACGTTGGAACGTGTCGAAAGGAACGATGACTTATCTGTACCGGCTATTATATTTTTTTTCTTTTCTTTTCTGGCGAATTTTTGATGGAAGCTGATGAATCGGGACTCGATGAAATGTAAAAGTGGTTTATCGACCGACAGGCCACAGGTTCGGTCGTGAATCCGTTCAGAAATAGATTTAAAAAATAATACTAGGAGGGGAACGATCGGGCCGTAGAACGGATATATCGTTTGTTTTCCCAAGTGGAGTATCCAGGGACGCTGCAGCCGACGCTTGAAGGAGATATAAAGATCCCGGCCAGCATAGAATTCGCGATTTCCTTCCGCACAGATGGTACGAAATGATCCTTTTCACTCCGTATTATATACTGCTCCCACTCCATACGTTGCTTCCTTCTCTCGCCCCTTGAGAAACGTAGACAGGACATATTTTGTTGTCGAATTACACGTATATAGCCATGTATCTTCTCTCCATTTGCAATTTTTCGACGAGTTATTAAAAGGGATCGAGAAAGGATCGAAGGCGCGAATTTTCAAATGTGTGAGACGAAATTAACGAAAAGTGATTGGATAGAGGGAAATTTTATAAAGAAGATCAAATATAGAGAAGTTCTATATAAGAATCGAAGAAAAATTGAAGAGAGAAATATCCTTGCACTCCTCGTGAATCTGTATCTTTTTTTTGGTCCGTGATCAGGCAGGAATCTACGTTAGCTATCGAACCTTGCTGTCATCCTTGCTGTCGAACTCGAAAAATTACCACCAGAGGACACGAAAAATCAACGCGAATTTGAGGGTTGAAAATCTTGCCCATAAAATAAAAAAAAAAAATAAAATACAACGCTCCACCGTATACGATTCTATTTTTGAAAATTGAATTCTGATAACAATCGAATCTCTGATAAATTTGACAAATGTTCCAAACGATATTCCAGCGATAATCGGATGAAGAATCGCGTCTCACGATGTGTCGATGAATTTTTCATCGTGGAATCAAGATCTTGGAAACGATGAAGGATTTTGCATAATTACAGTAGCCGATAATCGGGTTTCCCATCATGGTACGTTGGTACTTGAACGGACGAGCAATCTGCCTCCATCTTCTACTTGGACATCGTTTCCGATTCGCCCAAGATTCGTGTACAAAAGTAAATGCCCTCTTCGACGTTCTCCCGGCCGCTTAGTTAGCCAGAGATTCTAGCTTATGGATGGAGGATGGTCGCAATTCCGTCGTTCTGGACTCTGAAACCCTGCCAACCCTTCCTCCTACTCTCGCAAATAGCCTCTTGTCCGACCACGGCATTAATGCCCGGGGATTTTGAAATGTAATGCGTAGGAAATCGGTGTACCGATGATACCTCGTTGCCTCTCGTTTATTAAAGACTCCTCGAAATTCCAAGACGAAATATCGAAACGTGTCACCGTGATCTTCTCCCGTGATAAGAGTTACAGTTTAACTTCCACCAAAGTTTGATCGAGAAAGATTGATAAGTAATTATTTATAAGATTCTTGAGAGGGGAAAAGTTTGGAGAGAGGTGAAGGAGGGAAATCTTTCGAGCAAGCAAAAGAAATTAGTCCTCGAAAAAAAATGGGAGGAAAGGCATTCGTTATTTCGTAATTTTCTAGAGTCGCGAATAACTTTATAATCCGATACGTCTCTTCTCTGAAGATCCCTGGAGATTTTACGCTGCTGCAATTTTAATTTCTACCGCGAATGCAGATTTCCTCTGCGGTATGATGGTATGATTACATTCTTTGAAGATCATCTTTACGAACATCGAATATAAACTCGTAATAATAGTCTCGTTTTTCTTTCGCAACGTTATCAATTGTTATCAAAGAGGGATGGAGCAGGACGAGTTATAGAAAGCTCGGTCTCCCTTATCATGCACTGACCGTAATCTTCCGTGGGGCGAATCGGTGTGCAGGCGCGTATACGTGCACACATTGCCGCGCACGAGCGAAATCAGGGGGTTGGTATTAGTGTTACGACCCGTTGGGACAATGGTACAGGCGATAAATTAACAAATGAATTAAAAGCGTCGGGATAGAAGCTGAACAATTGCGGTTTCGATCCCATTCGTTGGTCACGTACGTTGCAACGAGCTTTAGCCAACGGGTTTCGTTGTTTCTTTTATCAATTATCTTCGAGCGAGCCCGAGGCACGTTGCGGGGGGAAGGAAATACAGGAAAAGATTCGATAGCTTGGACGGATAAATTATCGATCTCGATACACCCTCGATATAATAAACGATCCTCGAGATTTTCGATTTCTCTTCGAAACTTCCTTCGCATCGATCCATTATCGAGTTCCTCAAAGCACGGTGTGCACCGGTCTTTGACTATTAACGAGCGATCGAGGGATGATACACGAAATTGGATATCCATTAACGGAATAACCAACGACACCAAGATCGAAATCGCATCGCGGACAGCATCCAAAGTTTATTTTCGCTCTCCATCCGTTTTCTTCTTCCGACTTCTTCTCCAAGAAATGAAGTGGAATTAATGAAATTCGTTTCTCGGACGATCGACGCTGAAAATACGGAATGCAAGACGAAAAAAAAGAAAAAAAGAAAAGATAAATCGCCGGTTATTATTATCGACGAGGGAAAGAAGGTCGGGGAGAAGAGAATTAGCAAATTAATTAAAAGTATTTGATCAAGGAATCCAAACAATCGGAATCCAGGTTTTTCGGTCACGTAGCCGGCTCGCATTCACCTTTTCCCTTCTCCATCAGCTTCCTCCGCAATCCAGACCGTCCCATCCCCCTCGCACCACCACCCTTTTCGCCAACGTTTCGCCAAGGTGGAGGCAGATGCGCTAAATAGCCCGCAGGGGAAACCAAAATGCTCGCCTCCGTCGCCATGAATGTAGCTCGAGGGTGCATTTTATGGGGCAACGTTCGCCCGCCCGATCTTTCTCTCTGCGAGTCGACTATCCCCCAAACTTCCAAGATCGATCATCCCTCTTCCGTTTACGAGGCGGAGATCGCGGTTTAAATTGCTCGAA
>NW_006263358.1:167395-188339 GCF_000469605.1 Apis dorsata | reverse complement strand
CTCTCTCTCTCTCTCTCTCTCTCTCTCTCTCTCTCTCTCTCTCTCTCTCTTCGCGGGAATTTAATCATTTACAGGGGTTGTTTACCAGGGTAGTAATTCGTAGCAACTATTTCTCATCTGTGCCCCGCCTTACGGCGCAACCTTCATATTCGGCTCATAAAGGAGATTAAGCTTTTTAATCGTGTATGATTTCTCTGCTTCTTCTCGCTCGCATTCTCGAGTTAAAATTTCGTTTCTCAAATGAAATTCCGCTTGAATGCGCCCCGCTACTATGCGGTATGCGCACAATTGTGTTACTTTGAAAGTAAACAGGCTCCTTTAAAATGTGCTGAACCCGCGGTCCCTTTGGTCCGCGAGAACAAAATTCATCGCTTCGGAAAAGCGGACGATTAAAATTCCCTCTCTTCGAGAAAATGTTGTCGGATCAACCGGTTCGGATGCTTCATGATGATGATGATGATGATGATAATCACGGAGTACACAGTTTCCAACCGAGATTACACCAATCATTATATTCTCAATCTTCGTAAATTTCCTGCAACGAGTATTCCAAACATCTTCCAAGAAATTCCATTAGATTCCCAAAGCTTTAAAGCTTCCATCTCGTAAATCCAGAAGAGCGATCCCCATTGTGGCTGTGCCACATGTGCAAATACATAAACTCGAGTCAATTGTCGACACGTGTGGCGTACTCTTTTACAACGACGCGATCACGTTGACCAATAGACGATCATTCGGAATCTGTTCCCTTACAAAAATATTCCGTTCCATCGATCGTTAATAGAGATATTAATTTTCGTTGGAAACAGATTGGAAAAAAATGGAACGTGTCGCGCAATCGAAATGACTTAAGAGATAGATATGCGAATTCTTCTGCTCAATTTACGAGACGAATTTTCTTTTTCAACGCGCGATAACCAGTCTCGAGGACAATTAAACAATTCTTAATTATTCGATGAAGATAACACCACAACAAGGGTTGTTGTACTCCTCGTTGTTATCTGCGAAAGGACTGGATAATACACGAGACTCGTTCTTTAACGGTTAACGAGATCTTCGCGTTCTACGGGGCAAAAGGGAGGAAAAGAGGGGGAAGATAAAAAGAAAGGAAAAAGGAAAAAAGGAGAAAGGAGAGGAGAAAAAAAGGTGACGCTAGAAAGGTGGGTGAAAAATATTGTTTCGTGGACAGTTCCCTGTTGTCTCGCGACGGTAGACGGTAAAAAAGCGACGATAAGGCGAGGGAACTCTCTTATCTGACTCGATACAGCTCCCGCTTGTAATACACCGGTATTCGCTATGTTTAAAGCATCTCTTTTTCTCCCTCCTCTCTCATAGCGAAAAGCTAAGTAAATTTCTTCGCAGCGTTCGAGAGTCCAACGTTCCTGTAACGAAAAATAACTATAGAGAAACGAAGGAAAGGAAGCGATTGGACGAGGATGGAACGGTGTTAACGGAGGAAACGAATTAATTAATTGAATCTATAAATACCTGGTTGAAGGAACAAACTGCAAGAGAACGGTGCTCGAGAACGGGTATGTTAGGTCCGAGTTAAGTCGAGCAAGCTCTAAGACGGGATTAGATCGGGATTACCTAATACTATTTGATCTTCTCCCACGATGTAATCGCTGTTTCCACGATGAATTAATATAGTCTGGAAACGAGACAAAAGAAACGTAAACGCGAGATTCTTCCAAGTTATGTTCGATCGATTTTACGGAGACGGAGAAGAATATAATTCGTGTGGACGAAAGGTATATACATTAAAGATTAAAAGATATAATATTTACGTCTGAAGGAAAATTCTTTGGAACGACGAGAGTTTTCCAAGTTAAGAAACAACTATCGAACAAACTCGTAAAAATCAATGTCCATTTACGGACGTACCGCGGAAAGACGAGAGAGAAATCGCGGCCGATCTTTCGAACGAGCCAAAGGTGACCAATTTCATCCTAACTTTTTCCTCACCGTTGAGGTGAGGTAGGTTCGTCTCGAAAAATACGGGAAACTCGTGAGATCGATAGCAGTGAAAAAAACGTGGTAGCAGTTGGACAGTCCAGGACCTCCCCTTGGTGTACAAACCAACCAAAGTCAAAGTTTTCGAGTTGCATTAAAACGAGGGGGAGGAGGAGGAGGAGGACGAGAGAAAGGAAGATGAAATTCGCGAGCAGAGGGCGGGGCAAGAAGCGAGCGGGGGTGAGACGTATAATTTATGCGATCATAGATGTAATCGCATTTGAATATTCACAACTATGCGCGTCGCCAGTGCTGGTAACTTTATAATTACCAAGTAAATTACCTTTCCTCCGCGCCTTCCGACCCTTCTTCCTCCTTCCACTGTTTCCAACCTCCACCCCTTTTCGGATGGTCGTCGCCACGTACGGCGAACAACCGGCCCACCACCCCCTCTTCTCCTGAGGGCCAAGTGGAGAGGGAATTTATTGAAAATTAAGTCCGATTTTATCGCGCGGAAACTTTCCAATTTTCTACGGTTACTTTCGCGTTCTATTTCGAGGCGGCCTGTTTAATAAACGTCACTACCTGATTATGCCCCTCGAACGAGACGGGGATGATCGAACGATAACGAAATACGAGAGAAATGCTTCCCCGAATCGAGAGATTTCTTTTCTTTTTCTTTTTTTTTAATGAAGGAGAAGAAAGAGATCTCATGCGTGCGAAAAAAGGACGGGGGAAATACGATAAACGAAAGTAAGATAAACGAAATTTCGATTATTTTGATCTAGTAGCGAATCTATATAATCATTAGTCGATACGACTAATAAACGTGATTTAAACGACAATAATAGGAATGCAATACGCGCACAGAAATGGAGGTACGTAATGTACATGGCGCCTTAATAGAATACAAACTTCCTTTAACTATTGCGACTGGAATTATCTGAAAACTGTCAGCGAGTGACAACGAACACGGTTACCCGTTAACAGGAAAGTAATGCACGTTTCGAGGCCATAAACGATTGCCTCGAAATAGTTGGAACTCGTCGGCACGGAGCAAAATAGGAAAGTCTCTGGGCTGGAAATGGACGCGATGGTCCAAGGTCCTCCACGTTCACGGAAAATCGAATTTCCTCGATAGAAACGGGCGCGAATTAAGTGAAAACGAATGGCTCGACATTTCCCACTAATTTCTACCAATTACTCGTTGTATCTCGTTTTTCTCGATCGTAATAATGCGTCCAACAAATCAACGAATAAAATTATTCTATCCTTCGATCCCTCCTCTTCGTGACGAGACTGCGAGAAGAAATCTTGAAGAAAAAAAAAAAAAAAAAAAAAAACAAAGAGAGAAAAATATGCGAAATATCACATTTGTGTTCATTCGCGAAAAAATTACCAATAAAAAGCTTAAATTATACCGTGACAATGTTCCGGCCAAAGTGGAAAATCCTCCAAAAAATAGAGGAGGCAAGGATTTATCCCGAATTCGACGTGAGCAGAAGCAAAACGAGTTCCTTTTATCGACAGATATCCCCCGTTCTTCTTTTCCCTACCAACTTTACGACGCCTGGTGCCTCTGTATTTTTGCTTTTATCGGCCACCCTTCGGTGTGTCTTCGCGTGTATATCTATGCGAAGGAAGCCCCTCCCCCTCCCCCGGTAACGGTGGTTGAATTTATTTATAAGTACTACCCTCCGGAGGCCGACAAAGTGAAGCCGTTTTCGACGGAAAACTGTAAAATCCTCTTTACCTGTCCGCGTTTCTCCTCCATCAATTATGTCCAGATTTCCATTTTGTATCTCTACGCCAATTTATCTAAATACCGGATGAATAATTTCTAATAATTCTCCGTGATATCTTCGAACGTGTCTGTTTAAGTTTTAAAATATTACAATTATCGCGGGGAGAACGTTATCTAGAATTATTGCTGGAAAACTGTTCACTGTAAAGCTGCTCACTTCGGGAAATAGAAGTGAATTTGTGAAAAATAAATAAAATAAAAAAAAAAGAATAAATAAAAAGGGATATAGAAAAACGAAAAACGGGTTTTCAATTTTGTATGGAAATTTGGAAAAAAAAAAGAGGATAAAAGTAAAAAATGACAAAACGAATTCGAGGCTTTTAATCAATACAACCGACAAATTCCACGTGCGAGTTATTAAACCGATTATCCTAAAGAATTTGATTGGCTTTTCATACATTACAGAGAGTCTACCTTCAAAATTTCCTGCCCTTCTTGTCCTGTCTCCAGGGCAATGGGATAGGAAATGAAATTTCGAGTAAATTCTTTTTTTTTTCTTTATCCTTTGTGGATAACAGTTTTCTCAAGGGAAATGAAAGAAACGAGCGAAATATAAATTAACGTATATGTGTTGAAATTAGGATAAACGAATTGAAATAAAAAATAAATAGAATCGACGAATAAACGAGCGCATAAATAAATAAGCGAGATATTGAAAATTTCCGCGATAGATCCGATCCGCGATTAGTTTTAAAAGAAAATTCGAGCGGAAATTCCGCAACGGAACTTGCGAATCGAATTAATTATCTGTTTCGCGAGATCAAAGGAGGATAAAAATGATATTATCGAAGATCGCGTTCTGTTCCTCGCGACATCTGATAAAACGGGGGAATTATTTCTCGCGAGATTGACTCGAGTTGTAATTGAAATTGCGAATTAATAGCGACCACTTTGTATTATATTCTCTCCAAATTCCTCGCTCTGATCTAAACGCTTTCCCAAGTAAACAGAACCGAAATTAATCGCGATCTATCTCAAGGATCTATGCACGAGTTGTAGTTGCCGGCGAGTTCGATAATAAAAAAGAAAAAAAAATGATACTTTTATGAACTATGATGAAATTTAAAAAGCGCGACGAAAGAAAGATAAATTTTTAAAAAAAGGGAGAGGGAGGGGGAGAAATTTGCATCGAAAAATTATTTAAAAAGAAAAGAAAAAAAATTCGACTCGAAGATTGACTCGCTCGAAAGGAAAGGGAATGGAAAAAAACAAATGGTTTCGCTTAAAAAACAGACAAGCAATCAATCTTCGTACTTAATCGTATCTTGTTTACGTTATCACGTGGCTCACCCTTCCACCGTTACTTTCCAGCCTAGAGGGAAGCTTGGTGGGGAAAATAAATCCCTCGACAAGCAAAAAGGAGGATCAGAACTAATTGTCGCACACATTGTTCGATCACGTGTCATTTGAGATCCATTGGTCGTCGTGTGAACGTCGAACTGAAAGAAATAAAGTGAAAAAAATACGTTAGAAATATCGATCGAGATGGATTCAATGATATTATGATCGGATCATTCGATTATTTTTAATTACGAATCAAAATGCTTTCGATCGGTGTCGTGGGTGATATCGGAGTGAATTTTCGTTTCGTTTGGTTTATCGCTTGCTGGATCATATCAATGAATGAATTTGCGACGAGTATCGATGATCGTCGTCAAGAAGAATGGGTGGTTCGAATCGAAGGTGGACCCCCAGTCGCATCCCTTTTGGCTTTGCAGAGCGGATATAAGCATCTTGGTCCGGTAAGTCGGATCGATCGAATCGATTTTAATGAAACTCTTCTCGCGCGATTCTCGCGGAACGGAAACCGACTTCTCGTATCATTTTTCAGACAGAAATTCGCCTGAAAACATTTTAACAAACGAATCAAATAATAAAGAAGATATTCGGTGGGAATTGCACGAGAGATTGTCATTCTCTCGCGGTCGCCCATGTGAGCAAACTTTTTAATATTTCAAGGGATTCTCGTGGTCCGCAGAGTTAATATTTGAAAATGGAGGGGCGCGAAAGGGGGCAGAGGAGGGGGAGATGGGGAAAAAAAGCACGGTAGAAATACTCGTTCCGTGGAATATTCACCGGTAATCCTGGGAATAAGTTCGTCAACGTTACGTAGACCAGGCCACTCTCTTTCTCTCTTTCTCTCTCTCTCTCTCTCTCTCTCTCCTCTCCCCTCAGAATGCCAGTACTGCGAGATGCAATTAAAACTTGAACAACTGCTTAATAACTTATTGTTAGCCACTTGTGCAACGCCCAATTCTAGTTTAACTTCGACCAGAGCATCCCGCCATTGTAACTTAACTTTCGTGTTTATCTCAGACAGAAGTAGTCGCGAGCGAAAAGTTCCTTCTTGTTGAACGGTAAGGAAGAGGCGGAGAATTTATTGCCGCGAGACCGAAATTATTCGTGGGAAATCGACGAAAACAATATCGGAAGGAATCGCCTTATGAATCGAGTACTCGTAAACTAGCAAAAATACAGGGAGGGTGAAATATCTGGAAATGTCTCTTCCTTTACGCGAGTTATTTTTCATCCGTTAAAAGCGGCTCTTTCAAGTAAATTCCCTTTCGAGTAAATGGCGGAAATTATTTTTCGTTACCGATTAATGCAGCGTTTACGGGCCAATATGAAATGTACATTCTCATCTGGCTCGTATACACCAGCCTCTCCGTCTCTATTCGTAAAGGGGAGTCTGGCAAAACAAAGCAAATTAATTTTATTAAAACAAATACAACCTCTGTCCAAAGAGCGGGGAACGATTCAATTGAAATACTGCGAATTTTCCGGTTTAACGTGTCGTTGGTTTTAGAAATTTTGAATATACAATTTTGTAAATGCACAATGCAATTACATTTATCGATATTCCAACGATATATACTCCAACGATATATTCCTTTTTCTTCGTTTTCTTCGTAAATTTCTTCGCGCTGCTTGTTATATTATATTCTTCTAACAGAAAGATTTCCCCAAAAAATTAATTCTCGCCGTCGATAAGACGACGCGTCGAATCAGGGACGATCCATTATCCCTAAGTAAGTTGCAAGCACGTTGCAAGAAATCGTCGCATCAGAGCGCGTAGAACGTAACGTAACTGTGGAAGCGTGCGAAGATTCAAATGGCGAACATCGAACGAAATTAATTAATAGTACTGGAAACGATCCTCGACGACACCATATGCGATGTACAACCAGACGTTTTACACGTCCGATAATCCGCAGCGAGTCACTCTAATCTCAAGTGTTCGTTAAACACGCGCCTGGTCGATTTCACGCGTGACGTAAACGCGACGTGTCAAGAGAGTGGTCGCGATCCGCTTCGAAAACGTTGCCGTTATCGCGGAAAACGAATACCGATTCTTATGGAGAAGGAGGGATAGGAAACACGGGTGGAATAATTTGCGTGAAAAACAGCATTCAGGGGGGATTACAGAAATGTCACGGATTCCTGGCTGCGCAAACATCATGGATCTCTTCCAACGGAAAAAAAAAGGAGGTGTTTGGAAAAAAAGCAAAAATCCTGTTCCATTGTTTAGACGTTTCGAAGCGTAATTGTTGTTGAAAAATTGCCGGAAACAATACGAACAGCCCGAGCAAACGTTTCCCGGCAATATTTTATCATTGTACCGAAATTCTGTCAATTGGCGAGAAGACGAAAGAAATGGATGCCGGTCGCGAAAAACGTTCCATCGATAAATAATATTTCCAATAAATAATTCCAAGTTGTAATTTCCTTGAAGCGATGAAATGAATTTTCTTCTTTTCTTTCTTTTTTTTTTTTTTTTTCGATCTCCGTTTCCTTTCCGGAAATGGGAATAATCGAGTGAGGAGGAAAATACGAGGTGCGCGAGATCGAGAGCAATCTCGGAAGAATCGGGGAAAATCCAAAACGCGTCGTAAAAAAAAAAAAACGATAACGACATCCTCATAATTTCTTATTAAACTTCGCTTCGAGTACACGTTAATCTAATGGGTAACGGTCGCGATCTCATCTCGAGGAGAATCAAAAGGAGAGGAGGAGGGGAAGAGCGATCGGCTAAACATTCGACACACACAGGTTCACAGGCAAAAGGGGGAGATACGATATCTTCTTCTTCTTCTTCTTCTTCTTCGGTGGACGTTTTCTCTCGCGCGACTTGATCTCAAGGCAGAACTCGTTTTGCAAAGTGCACGAGCCGGAGGAGAGAGGGGGAGAGGAACGAAAGAGAGGGAGAGAGACAAAAAGGAAGAGGAGAGAAACGAGATCTGGCCGATGTCTCGGCGAATCTCGCCACGGAAACGGAGGGAGAGAATGGGTGAAACGGGCGATCAAATGGTTCGTGAGGCTTGCTTACCGAGATAATCTCTTTGCAGCGATCCGTGTGCCGTCGGGGAAACGATTTGGCCGCACTTTTTCCACGCTACCCCACGCTACATTCACGTCTCGCTGGATCTCGAAGGCCTGAAATACGTTTACGCTTTAGCGCAGATTTACCAGGCCAACGGAACAGGGGGTGGACGGAGGAGGAGGCAAGGAGGAGGAGGAAGAGTTGGAAAAATGTAGGGGATTCGCGTTCAAAGGCTCGAGAAGCTGGGAAAATACTTAGAGTGAACGGGAGCCCTCTTTCCACGCGTATTTGACTGGGGTCCACAAAGCGGAAACTTCTCTCAAGGAAATTGAGACGCGTCCGTGATCTTTGAATAACGATGACTTCTCGCTCCTACCCTTTCTTCAAACGTAGATTCGATGTCGCGGGAGGGAGAGATGACACGTGGTGCGCCAAAGAAATACGTATATATATACGTTTTCATCTACGATTTGACGAGCGCGAGTTGAGCGAATGCGTTCCATAAACTCTTAAATCACGAAGGCAAAATTTCGAAATGTATCATAAAATTCGTTGGATACGAATCTCTAATAAAGATAAAAGTAGAATTAAAGTCGATACAATAGATAAATTTCGTCCATTTCGCGCGTGTTACGTTTTCTTTTTTTTTTCCACGACATTTCACAAACTCTTTTTCTTATCCGAAAAAGATCACGTGGATTTTCGCGAAATCGCATCACACACGCGCGCTCCTCCCGTTCAAATTGAACGCACGCGCGTCGCGTTCAAACTCGAGGCATTCAAGAATCTCACCCCTCATCCCTCACCCTCACGCGTCAAAACTTTGATCCACTTTCCCTCCAGACTTCCCTTCTCGACGCTTTGCCCGGAAGAGACGGGGAGAAGACGTGGTGCTCGTGGTGATCGTCGCAATTACCATAATCATTTTTCGTGGCTTGGAAAAAAAAAAAAAGAAAAAACGACGCGCGCGTTTTCAGAACATCAACCGGCATAATACAAGTGGGCAGCACGCGGCATAATTACGCGCCAACAGAGTGACTCTCCTTTTTCAAACCCGCTTTAACCCCGGCCAGGCCCCGCCGTGAGCACCCGCACTCGTGTGCGCCCGCGAAACTGCATCTCCCTGCAGCTGCACCCACGACTGGCGCAGTTGCAGCTGCACACCCTGCCTGCCTGCCTCGTGGCCGACCGCAATCCACGGTGAACGCGATTCACGTGCCCTCCCCCTCCCTCCGCTCGCTCCTACATTTTCTACCCGCGTCGTGTAATTATTTCGTATAATTAAGCTCGTGCGGCCGGCCTCAAAGGGTGTGGAACAGCGTGAAAGAATGCGAGGGGGCGGAAAAACGATCCGAACTTCTCCAAGTTTTTATCATCGATCCGATCCGGGATGTACATGTAATTGGTCCACGAATCGAGGTTATTCGATCTTTCCGTTGAAGAGGGATTGAAGATAGGATTGAATATCTCTTCTCTCATTTGGACATGTGTTGGATATGTAGATTCGAGATGATCAGGAAGAGACAGATCGGTATCGTGGCGCGATTTCTTTATTTTTCTTCTTCTCTCTTTTCGTCTCTTCTTTTTGATTCTGCGACGCAAAGGAAAAAAAATTATTCGCGATACAAATGAAATTTTGGAATAAATTTTGGAGCACGAGTTTCCACGGGCTCCAATAAAAGCGAAACGTTGGAATCAAGGAATTAAATTATCTCGAATGAATATAAATTACGAGAGACCGATTCTATAGGTGTAGGATTTTGTCCAGGATTTGTTCCATGGTTCGAATAGTCGCAATAAGGCGCAGGATTGGCGATCCATCTTGCTTGAATCGTTTCTTTTCGCAACATCCTGCTGGTAAACGATTACAACGGACATTTTTAGGTCGATCTGAGAACGTAAGATCGAGTAACTGCAATTTTTTTCCGATTATCCGTGTAATATTATAATTAGTAGTCGTCACGTCAAGTCGTGTATTATAGCAATCGCTCGTTGTCCGAAATTTTTATTCTTATATTCCTTCGATTATCGTACCCTTCCTCCTCTACTCGACAATCCGATACCTGAAAAAAAAGTTAGTTCCAAGTTAGCAAAAAGTTAGTTCCAATTTTTTTAGGATTTCACTCGCATTTACGTCCGTTCACGTAGCAGGTACACGCCTGGAACTGAGTGACTGACGGATGTGGAATGAAGGAAAAAGTAATTATTCATCGGGCTCGGAAACGAACTTCCGTCGCCTCGAAAGCTTTCATCTATTCGATATATAACGTTACCTTATTCAAAATTTTGACGACATTTAAAATTTCTTCGATATTTTCTCCCCAAACGTAATATTTTTTTTTAAAAAAAAAAAAATAAAAAAAAAAAAAAACGAATCGAACGTTTCTCATGTTTGAATAATACTTTCGACCGTTGATCGAAAATTATCGAGATCGAGAACGAAATCGAAAATTTTACCCGTCGTACCCACAAGGGTTGGTTGGCGAACGAACTTGACATCGATTCGTTTTATTGTAAAAAAAAAAAAAAAAAAAAAAAAAAAAGACGAATCGAACGTTTCTCAGTTTTGAATAATACTTTCGATCGTTGATCGAAAATTATCGAGATCGAGAACGAAATCGAAAATTTTACACGTCGTACACACAAGGGTTGGTTGACGAACGAACTTGACATCGATTCGTTTTATTGTAAAAAAAAAAAAAAAGGAGAAAAAAAAAAGACAAACGAACAGATTTTTAACTCGCGTTCGACTCGCGAATCTGTCGCAATCTGTCGTCTATCTAGGCGCACAGGAAGCAGAAAATCCGATAAGCAAGCTGATTACTCGCAGTGAAACTTGCGAGCGTCTAAGTTGCTTCGGTTTATCATATATCTTACACGGGCATCTTATATTATAAAGGCACGAGATTGCTCAATCAAGCCTGGCCTCCGGGCAAATTGAAATCCAGTTATCGAGAACCTGTTATGAAACTGTTGGAATGAATTTCCTAACATTAATTTCCCGTGTGCGAGGATGGGAGTACAGTGTTTTCTTTATACACCGTATTAATCCGACGACACTCGAGAATCGTAACGAAGAGGGGGGGATACATCCCGATGGAGGATCAGATCCTTTGCAAAATTTCTACGTCTCGAAATATTATTTCAAGACGTTGGTGATAATCCCCGCGAGTTGTACAATTATCGTTATATATAGCGCGATAATTCCGTTAACGCACGCGCCGTCGAACTCAGTGGAAATTGGCCATCCTTTGATCATCGTCATCGTCAAAGGGAATCTTTTGTAAAATGTCAAATAAATTTCGTCAAATTTCCCGTGACGTTCATATATATTCATGGAGTATAGGTTGAATGCTCATGTTTATTCACTGGATGGAACGATGCGAACTTGCTTTTCTTTCTTTCTTTTTTGACTCGGATAAAAAAGGAAGGAATTAAAAACTCGAGACAGAAAAGACAAGAAAATTGGGATAAGATTGATAACGCGAGAGGAGGGATCGAAATAAAAATCTTTGGACGAGAAATGGGGGAAGGGGAGGGAGGAGGGGTAGTAGGCGCCCTCTTTTTCTCGCCCTCTTTCTCTCAACGCCATTAATGACGAACATTCATAAATGATCGAAACGGATGCGGAGATCTGCCGATTCAGCTTTACCGTTTGGCAGTAATTGAAATAAATGACGTGGCGCCCTGCTGAACGCCATAATGAACTTCCCCGTTACGGGGCTTGACAGATGTCACAGCGACCTGCCGCTTGACGCTCGCCTTCGTTAGCTTCCTACCTTCGAAAAGGTTTAATCTCGGTTCAAGTAGGTCTCGATATTTGATCTCTGATCTATGGCTAACTTTGCCCTCCATATTTCATATCGATCGTGCCTCCTCCTCCTCCTCCTCCTCTACCACCATCCTCCTACACCGATGACGAATATCTCATTACGTTACCACGTTTATTCCTTCATCAAGGAACGTTTGATTACATTTCACGTCCCATTCATAAATGAAAACGAATTTAATCTCCTAGCTATAAATATTTGCACGTTTTGCACCTTTTTTAAAAATGCACAACTTAATTCCATTTTCTGGAATTTTAAAAATTTACGCACCATCGCTGTTGCGACGGTGGAGAGAAAAAGAATATCGCGAAATATTTCATAAATACGCTTTTTTCCCCCGCGGACCGTTTTCCCTCCGTTTAGCCACCGCCTCGACAATTTAATTAATCTAGCGATTTCTGTTCTGGGAATCGATCTGCCCTCTTTTTATTCACCCGCCTAATTATCGATCCCAATCAAAATCGAATCGATACGCGACAATATTTACTCGTCAGTCAGGTATTCCTCGATATTCCCGTGAAATTAGATACTAGTTTACTCGCACACTTACGGGTAGCGGCGCGTGTCACCCGCATAATTCCGATACACAACATAATCGATACGGTACTAATAGGTTCAAGAGTTAAGTGAGATCGAGTATGTACACGAAGCTAGTCCCCTCTTTGACCAAATTCACGTGACGCTGGTTACGGGGTTGATTTCAATTTAAACTTCGACTTTGACGTGTCCCAGGGCTTGACGTAGTTTCGAAGATTGCCCTCGCTAATTCAATTTTCTTACGCGTTATGGGGGGAGGGAGGAGGAGGAGGCTGGGCTCGTGGATGCGCCGAACGGCTCCATGGCGAGAGAAACCATCATCTCGAGTCGTCAACTTTCCCAATTGTAATTTCAATCCGATCTCATCCAAATAAAGTTTTTCAATTCAAGGGAGCTAAGCTGTTTTCTTCGCAACGAGAATAAGCTTCGAATCAGCCTCGCTTCCCTCGAATCTTTGCCTCACGACGCGGACACAACGAGTTTCATAGCGCGTTACACGATCCGCGTATCACGTTGTTCAGCTTATAATCGATCGTATTATCGTACAAATTCTCCCCGTTTCCAACTTGGAACGCCTATGATGCGTGTTCCTCGAAATTGCCACCCTTGAATTGGCGATAAATTCAATTATATACATTGAATTCCTGGATGGAAGGTTTGCAGATCCTCGAATGGCAGCGGATCTCGAGTGTCTACGCATCGATATCGATTATTATCGAGCGACTCGACCGTTAATCACGATGCGGTTATACCAGGAAACAATATTCGGATGACGACGGGATTACGGACAAGCGAGCAACCGAACGTGTAACTCTACGAACTCTGTGCGTAAATTCGTAAAAATGGGAACTAAGGAACGGGGAAAGGGGAAGATGGTGGAACCACGATGAATAAATTAGAATTAATAGAAAAATTTCACTTTCATTAACTTCGATCAGAGATATCGATACGCTCGTAGAAACATCGATGACGGTAAATCGTTGGAAAACGAAGAATACAATTCGAGACGTGTAAAAAACGAGAAAGAACGGGAAAGAGAGCACGATCGAGGGAGGAAAAGTAGCAAACAGATAGCAAACAGCGATCACGGGGGTTGAGGGATCCATGGGGTGTCCCTGTAAGAAAAGTCTCTCTCTCTTCCACGAAGGGATAGGGAAACGTTAGGGTTTTCATTGGAATTTGACGATGCCTGCGGGAGCTTACTACCCCGGGATTACCAGAGACAGTTGGAAATCCGATCAAAACAAATGGACTGCGAAAATACTCCCTCCCTCCCTCCCTCTCTCTCTCTCTTTCTCTCTCTCGTTATTACCTCCGAGTCCCTCGCCCACTCTTCTCGTTCCACCACACGGAATCATTTAGAATCAGTCGTTTGCTCGAAGACTGTTACAAACCGAGTTGAAACTCGCCTCCAACTCGCAGATTTTCGCCACGAGAGGGGACGATCGATCGCGCAATTCGACCGATAGGATAGGAGGAATCCGTTGATCGCGAAGTAACGAGCAACGCTGATTTCTTCGCCCTCCCTTCTTTCTTCTAAATCGCAAAAGCCTCTCTCCCGTGTCCAAACGGCGTTCAGGTGGCGTTTTGAGGGGATAGGGGGTTAATAAACGGGGGAGAGAACTCGTCTCGGGGGTAGTTTCGGACAGCGTGGAGCGTCGATTGCCACGGGGATGAAGGGAGTCGAGCCATAACCACGTAACAGACGGATTCGAGGCGTTCTCCCACGTGGAATTTAAACCGAACATCGAGAACGCGTCTCATTTCCCCAAAGGCGAGGGATCGACTTTGACGAGAGAAATTAGCGAAAAAGGATCGATTATTTATTTCCATCGACGAAGATAGACGAAGAAGAATAAAGAACACGTCGTTTGAAATTATCGTCGAGTCCTCAGCTTGGAACGTAAACCGGTGACAGGGAAGAGGGAAGAATCGCGGATTAACCTGGAAAAGTCACGATTAGAAGGGTTCCATCTATTCCGTGAGGAGGTGAGAGGAGGGTGTGGGATAAAATATTTAGTCGGGGACGAAAAATCCGCGATACGTGGCGACTTGAAACGAGCGAGAACGGGTCGGGCAAAATAGACTCCATAAATCTTCTTAAACGCGTCGGCGGAATTATTTGCGGGATAGGGGTGTCGTGGATGTAAATTGGCCGGCTTCGACTTCCTGCCGGCGCCGGAAGTCGTGATAACATCGATGTACAGGGGCAAGTGGCATGAAAATCGGTAGCTGCTTACGCCATCGTTCGCACGTACCATCGTTTTTTCATCCGCGCGTCCGAAACTGAATTGTGCCCTCCATCTCTCGCTCTCTCTTTCTCCGAAAACGAAAAAAGTAAAAGGAAAGGGAGGGAAAATGGACAAAACAACGGAATAAAAAATAGACTGGTGGGGACAAAAAGGAGAATACGAGGGGGGAAAACGAGCGCGTATCCTCCTCGTCGAGGAGGATATTCGGTCGTTTATCGTTCGATTCGACGGCAACGACCAATCCAATTCATTCCCTCTGGTTGAATACATTGCAAATATAATAGATACCGGATTATAGGGAAATTTTTTTTCGCGAGCCGAGCCAGGCAGGGATTATTGTTTCATAACGGGTTTCGTGGATTTTTTCCGCCCTTTGTTTCCCACGATGCGATTCGACGAAAATTGGGGTCACTCTTGAGCCTATCGCGTAACCAAACGATAGATCCTATCACAGGTAATATCACAGAGAAAATCGTAGTGATCGTCGAGGCTGTTGGCTCTTCTTTTTTCCAATCGATCGTGTTATCCGACGATCGGTGTTATCTTCGAATGCGTTCGAATATATCGTTGTATCGACTGTTAATTAACCGAGCAATATTATCGAAAAGAATCGCGATACGTATCCGTGATGAGATCCCAGAACAATGGATCAACGGCGCTATTTCTTTCGTTGTTCGAATCCCATGATTTTTTTTCGGCTGCCGAGTTATTCGATAATACGAAGAAATATTTCAAACTTTCGACAGTTCATTTTCCCATTTCCGTTTCGATTTCTCAATGACGAACGAGGTTTTTAATCGCGACATTCCATTGAAACGGTGCGAATATGGAAATGATCTAGATACGACGTTAAACCAAAGGCAAAGTGGGGAAGGTATACACATCCGGTGGTCCGATTTATGCAACGTATGTAATCCAGGAGCTCCTGTAATATTTGTAATTGACATTCATAACGTTAAAAAACACACACACGTTTTGTTTATACGATCTCCATATATAGCTTTGATATTTCGTTTACACGAAAATTGCACGTATTCAGTTTACATTTCAATATTGAGCTCGATACACTTTTGAAGAAAAAAAAAAAAAATATTCAATCGCGAGTGAAAATTTATTATCACGATTAAACGCGTCGTCGAACTATTCGAGAAATCCCTAACAATTTTTTCCATACCTCCGTTCTTATTCCGCGACGATGAGCCATAAACCACTTTGCACCTGCAATTCCTCGTCACACTGTGCACGTATTCCCATGCGTCGTGCCCTATTGCGCCAGCACACGCAGTCACCACCACAATCATCAATCAGGCCAGGTCGTGGATCGATAAACTATCAGGGGCATCCAATCGGAAAATCCAATTGTGAGGGGATGGATCGAAAATAAAAACCAAGCGTTCCTCGTTACAGAAATATCGTGACTTTGATTAAGTCGATCTTCTTCCCGTTTCATGGAAACGATATCTATCGTACGCTTCTATCGTACGTAAAAATTTTATCACGACGTATAGATAGATACTTGTATAATCGTAACATTATACCCTATTCCAGATCCTCGACCATCCCTCAAAGTCTTCCCTCTTGTCCCGTTTCTTTCTATCCGTCCACCTATATCCATCCTTTCGTCGTCAAGAAACCAACCATTCGTTCATGCTATCCTGTTCGAAGCGTCCCGTTCGATCGTTCGAAGGGCTGAAACGTCGCGACGTCCACGGCGCAGCACCCTCGCTGCTCGATCAGAGAGGGGTCGCGACGAATCAGACGGTTGAAAGTAAAAATGTTTCGATTTTTGTTTCGCACGAGGGTTTGTGCATCGAAACCGTATCTTCTTTTTTTTTTTTTTTTTTTTTTTTTTTTTTTTTTTATTTATTTTTCCACACCGGTATGGAAAAATTCATAGATTTATTTTTCGTTCGTTTTTTTTAGAAATTCGAAAGCTATTCTTATTCGATGTTTTTTTTGCATTAAATTTTTAGCCGAAAAAAAAATGTGGTACGATGATACGTTGTTCGAACCGGTGATATAAAAAAAAATCGAAAAAAGAAAAAAAAAATTAGAGGTAGATAAAAGCTATGCACAGATCTGTACACTGTACTCTATGTTTCGTTTGACGAAACTTTTTTTTTTTACGAAACCTGTGCGATATTGCGTTATTTTTTTTTTTTTTTTTTTTTTTTACATCAAAAATGCACAATTTCCAAATTTACGATTTTTTTTTTTTATCTCAGGTCTTGGGATTCAAGGACACGTATATATGGCTCAAAGATGGCAACGGTGAACAGCAAAAGAGGGGTGGAATTCGTTCAACGAAAGCGCTAAATTCAAGCAGCAAGGTAACAAAAGCTCGACGTTAAAAATTCTTTTCAATCTACAAGGATTCCACTTCACTGACACGATTCTTCTGCTTCGAAGATCATTTGGGCGGATCAGCAGAAGACGATCAAGCGACATAAACGCGATTATGTGCCACTATCTAGCCTCGATTCGGAGAAACCTCTGATAAGGGAGAAGAGGTTGGAGGTAGAATACCGGTTGAATAGCATAAAGGAGGGCGACGACGGCGAAGATTGGCAAGAATTTCGAATGGAAGATCCCGAAGACTTCAGATTGATGTTCAATGACGAACTTTGGGATCAAGAATGGTATCTGGTAATGAAATAAAATATTCTTGTCAAAAAATATTACGAAACGTTTGGAATAAATATAATACTTAAAAAATAAATAAATGAATAATTGGAAAAGGGAAGGCAGAAGGAAAATCAATATGAAATCTGATCAATAAATAAAGTCGTTGGTAAAATGGATGAGTTATCTTACGTGATAAAAAGATAAAGCTTCTTTATCAACCGTTGCAGAGAGATACCAGATCGAACAAAGCTCTCCCCAAGCTGGATCTCAACGTTCTACCCCTCTATCGACTGGGGATAACTGGTCGAGGCGTGAGAATAGCTGTTCTGGACGATGGGTTGGAATATACCCACGACGATTTGCGAAATAACTACGTGAGTAACATGAAATTTTACTTCGAGGTACGTTTTGCATCCCACAGATGACAGGAATCATGATTCAAGATCGCATCCTTGAATTTTTTCAAAATCTTTCACTTTTCTTCTTTTCTAATTTTCCCATTTCTTTTTCTCGATTTAATATTTAATTTTCTCGTGAATTTATAATCTTCTTGTTTCTATTAATCCAGGATCCTGATATCAGTTATGATGTGAACGAGGGTGACGACGATCCTTTTCCACGATACGAATTGTCAGGTAAGAGTTTAAAAATAAATTTCGATTTACCAATTATTCTATCGACAAATATATTATCCTCGAGTAATATTCTTGGATTAAAACGACGAATTTAAGAAAATAAAAAGAAAATAAAACTTATATACTTTTTTAATCATCTAGCACATAGATCGAAAATTAATTCGTTCAAGATAGTTTACCCAGATTTACTTCGTTTCGCGTTGAAGTATTTCCAAGATATCGTTCTTCGTATAATACAGAAATTGTTTCACTGATAAGCGAACTTCAAAACTATTGACAGACAAGCTGTGCATAGTTACATTATTACTTCGAAGATGTGGAAAATTAGTTTAAAACTTGACTCGTTCCATAACGTTCTCCTAAAACTCCATGATTGCACAGGATATCGGGATATTATTGACATATCAGACTATTCTCGTTATCGTCTCAATCAAAATTAAAAACTTTCCCAGATTTTACTCACAAGATACTCTTGACATCACCTTCGCGCAAAACAATCATCTTCCGTTTCTTTTCCTTCCACTTCGTTCAATCCTCTTGATTCAATTTCCTTGATCATATTTTAAATTCACTTGTACGACTATTTTATCACTCTTATCGATCACTTTGTCCAAAATTGTAAAAATAACCATCTTCATTTTCCAACATAAGCTTTCCTTTTTTTCCAACGAATCCACGAAATCTCGATGATTCCTCCCACGAATCTTCAATTTTCCCGATTCAATCCATGTTACTTTCTCACGTATTATTACAAACTTGCATCGATACGTCAATGATAAACTTTGGAAGAGTTTCTTCGAACGTTCAACAAAAATCACGAATCCTTCCCACGAATCCTCTCCGCTCCATGTTTCCCCGATCGAACAATATTATTTTCTCACGTATCGCGAGCGATTGAACCGTTTCCAGGAATGAACGGTCACGGGACGAGATGCGGTGGGGAAATAGCGATGGAGGCGAACAATCACAAGTGCGGCGTGGGCGTTGCTTTCGAGTCCTCGATCGGTGGTATCAAGCTTCTCGACGGTTTGGTCAACGATCGCGTGGAGGGAGAGGCCCTCGGATACAAACCAGAATTGGTGGACGTTTACACGGCCTCGTGGGGGCCTGCCGACGATGGGAAAAGTTTGGAGGCACCTGGAAGACTGGCGAGGGAGGCGCTCCAACGTGGTATCGAGATGGCGAGTACAAGGGATTCGAAAGATGGAAACGCTTTAAAAACGCGTTGAAACGTTTCGTTTAATTCGGATGAACGCGAGTTAACGAGCGGCGATGATCTCGCTTTGAGTCGCTTTCGACATGGGTCAAGAGTTTCTAATTACTTGAAACGTTAATTACTTTGAAACCAACCGAGTTCCGTTAACCTCGTTAGTTGATATAATATTTCCGCCCACGAATTTCTTCCTTTTTTTCTCTCTCTCTCTTTCCTCTAAAAGTAAATTTATTAGAATAACGAAGATACACGAATCTCGGCCTTTCCCCCGTTCGAAGATATTCTCCCGCAATTTTTAATTAATTTCATATACGAGAAAATGGCGTGTGATAAAGGATATCGCGATGGTAGTTGGAATGTAAGATATGGTCGCGAAAAATTGATGATTCTCGTGTTAGTAATATTCGTTTTTTATTCATCCTTAAAAATTTTATTTCCCTCGGATTAAAGTTCGATCGATCTTGTTAATTAATCATCGATTATTATGTTATCCAGGGCAGGGATGGCAAGGGAAGTATTTACGTATGGGCTTCTGGTAATGGGGGTTTGAAATCGGACGATTGCGGATGCGATGGATACGTGGGAAGTATTTATACAATCGCAGTAGGCTCTGCTAGTCAGACTGGAAGATTTCCATGGTACGGTGAAAGCTGTCCCGCGACAATGGCCACGACGTACAGCAGCGGAGCTTACCACGATCAAATGATAGTGAGCATTGTGTCACATTTTTTATTAATAGGGATTAATAGGGATAGTTTGAAAATTTGAATTAGAAAATAAATAGATTCCGATAAAATCTATTTTTATGGGAAGTGGAATAATTTAACAAAGTCTTTTGATTTTAATTTAACAAAGTTTTTAGGTGACGACAGACTTAAAAAATACGTGCACCACTGGACACACTGGTACTTCCGCATCCGCTCCATTAGCTGCTGGTATTCTGGCCTTAGCTTTGCAAGTGAAGTACGAGCTTTTTGTTTTTTTTTTTTTTTTTTCTTTTTCGAAACCAATGGAATCCCTTTTTTGTTTTAAACTTCATTCTAATTTATGAGATCGAATTATAATTGCATGTCGTTAAAATTCAAGGAGATTCGAGGATCGATCGTGTCTCCTTGTCGTAAATATTTGAAATTTGAAAATTTTTTAAAGGGAAATTCATGGAGTATCAATTAAAAATTTATTGTTGTCTCTATTAAGAAAATTTTGAACAAATTTTGTGTTTTTTTTTTTTGCGGTAAAATCTACGGTATTCTTAATCTAAACAACAATATCCCTCTATAGTTGTTTTAACCTATTAAAAAGAATGCCTTAAGCTATTTTCCTTGTGCACGTTGTTATAACTCGTTCCCGGAACACGGCCATGAAACCTTCCATTGAAGCAAATATATCTTCGCTATACAGTGAATAATGAAAATAATTTATTATTATTCTTGAAGCAAAAATTTAATCTGGAGAGACGTGCAACATCTCATCGTTTGGAGCTCGGAATACAGTCCACTCAGGTAAGCTCAATTCTGAAACATACGAATTCTATTTTTTCTATTATCATATTTGCATAATATTTAATTAAAATTATCCAAATTTTAAACTGCATAATTCTTGAAAATCTATTCTATGCAATCTAAGTTAATCGTTAGAAAGCAGTAACTTTGGCCTTCGATTCTTCTTTTGATTCGCATCGATACGACTTCCGGTTCTTAAGATATCCTGTATCGAAGGGAAGCCTGATTTTTAATTCAACGCAATCTTTTTCCTTGTTGCACATGCTCGGATC
>NW_006263358.1:150443-167184 GCF_000469605.1 Apis dorsata | reverse complement strand
TCTTTCTCCCTCCCTCCCTCCCTCCCTCTCTCTCTCTCTCTCTCTTTCTCTCTCTCTCATCCACCGTGACCTATCCCAATGATGCACCATATGCGCTGGTCAGTTACAGCCGCTCAGTCACCTTTTTCTCCGTTGTTACTACGTTACATCGTACGCAAGAAAAGATGTAGGTCACAGCGGATATGCCATTCATGCCTCTCTTTTCACATTTTTAAATCTGAGATCTCGTATCTCGGAAACCAATTGAGATATTGATTTGAAACAAAAAGCATAAATAGCCTATTTTCTTCCATGCATAAGGCGTATCTAATTTTAATGCGTTCCAAGATTCTCTTCCAAGATTGTTATTTGATTATTATGACAATACGATGTATATTACTCGAATTACGAATATGACAACATTTGTATCTAATTTCCGTAATAACGCTGTCAATGTATCGAATCACGATTACTTTCGATTATTGTTAAATATTTTTTCAAATTTTGAGAAAGCTTTCTCGCGAAATAGGAAACCGAACTCGATATAGTTTCTTTCTCCTTGGGCATCGCGGTTCCAACGCGGATGGATTAAACCATTGTGTCGTTCTTATTCGTTTCGGGACGGAGGGAGGAAATGTAGGTCGCGCTGTTTCGACGAGAAACGATAATTGCTGTAAAACGAACGGGAAGGAAACGAGAAAGAATCGTTTCTTTCTTCAAGATAATGATAATTCTTCGCGGTTGATCAAGATTCAGAATCAAGATGCGTTTGAAAAATGAATTAAATATGGATGAAAATTTATTGATGCTCCTTCTTTTTTTTCTTTTTTATTATTACATTATGTTTCACAATAATCTACACAATAATCGTGTTCGTGAGAGGACAGAGACGAAAATAATAATCGAACGATTCGATTTACAATTTCCAAGCTTCATTCTTCACGGCGTGGAGGTATAGGTCGGATTTAGTGACCTGATTGCGCGATTGTATCGGCCCTCTCAACGAGACGAAACGAAACGAACAATGCTTTATTCCGCGTCCGATATCGTTTAAATGAAACCATTTGTTGCTTAAATCGATGTTTGCAAACGCGATCGATTTATCGATCATCGAATTATTCACGGGGAGATCTCGAATCGATCGTTAAATAAGCCCGGAAATAATTTAATATCATCGTGTAATAATTCGGTGATCGATTTAAAATACGATTTGCCAAGAATTACGATCTTTTTTTTCAAAAAAGAGACGAAAGAATGTTGAAAAAAAGGATATTTCCTCCTGTGTAAAAAAAAAAAGATTATACCTATTTCATTTTTCGTTAGTCGTTCTTCGTTTCGCGGAGTCCTATAATTTCATCGATTTTCAGAGAGAATCCTGGCTGGTTCAGAAACTCGGCTGGATTTTGGTTCAACTCACGTTTCGGCTTTGGACTTATGAACGCGTACTCGTTGGTCTCGGCAAGTTACAATTGGACCACCGTGCCCGACAAGATCATCTGTAAAGTGGACGTTGCTGAAGGGTAAGTAATAATTTTCCTTTAATCGATAACATTTTTTTATCCACGACTTTTTATCAACATTAAATATACGCGAAACGTAGGCGTTTCGTTTGAACGAAAGAAAAGTATGATTAAGAGAGCGTAGAAAAGTACGATTAAGAGAATTAGTCAGATAAAATGTGACACAGGATTAATTATTATATATTAATAAAATTAATAATTAAGTATAAAATTAATAAAATTCATAAATTAATAAATTAATAAAAATTAATTAGTAAAAATAAATTAGTAAAAATTATTTAAATTATTTAATTGATCGATAATACGAAACTATCCAATCGTACTTACCTTCCCCACATGCAAACACACATAGAAATTATCACTCGCAGTTAGATTATCACTATACATATTATCACTACACGTATTATCACTACACGTATTATCACTACATATATTATCACTACATGTATTATCACTACACATAATTTCTTCTTGTTTTAAACTTTTTTAAACACCACTAACACTCATACGAACTCGAGACACTGTTATTTCGCACACGTTCCATTTATATCTCAATTTTTACTAAGTATTTTTTTAATAACAATTTTTATAATATCACATTGAGAAAAATTAAATGTGTGTTCTTAAGCGTTGCAGAGACAGAAAGCAGGCGTGTGCAAATTACGCGTCGCGATTCTCGGACACCCGGTGATGTTCCCCGTTTCGTCCTTGATCCTTTGAAAAGCGCAGCAAAGCCAGCTTTGACTTTTTTACGTCGTTAAACTCAACATGCCGTAAAGTGCACTTCAGTCATTCGTTACTGCGCCGTAAAGAAGGCAGTCGAAAAAGTGGAACGTCTCGAGACTTTTCGTACGTTTCTCGCGTCAGTTTACAGTTTCCCGGGATGAAAAGTAGCCCCGTTTTCCCCTTTGAGCTTTTCCCGACGCCCTTCAAAGTGCAACCAAGACCTTTCCCTTCCTTCCTCTTCTTCTTCCTTTTCTTTTTTCCGAACTTCGAACCAACATTTTTCGTGTCACCGCGCGTCACTTCCTTTCGAAAAAGAATTCCGACGAGATTTCGATGCACATCCATTCCATGTATGTCGCTTAATTGATATCCGATGTAATTATTCACAGTAAAACGTTTAATAATCGATTAAGATTATTTCCATCTTGGCAATATTCCAGAAAGTTTCCATAAAATCTATCGACAAGATTACACGCGGAAACACTCGATATACGAGAAAACGTTTCTTCTTGGTCTAGAATCGATAAGAAGTTGGCTTATGGAAATGCAAGGAGGATACGATTCGAGGCGGAAGATGAGTGTCGTAAGGCGGGGGACGAGATTACGTTTTTGGAACACGTAGAAATTGAGGTTAGCCTCGAGTACAGTGTTCGTGGTTCTCTTCAGATACATCTAACTGCGCCATCAGGTAAGAATCCGTCTGTTTCCGTCGAATGTTGAATCGTAACTGCGTCGAATATAAAGTGGAAGAGTGGGGAATAGCTTTTCGTGGAAATAATAATCTCCAATGATAACATATAATACAGCGCGTGTTTCGTCGAATTCAAAACATTTGAAAACGAAAACATTAAACTCTAATAGAAATATTTCGATTATAATATAATATACGCGCGCGTTCCGTCCTTTTCAAAACAAACATTTGAAATCAAAATATTAAACTCTAATAGAAATATTTCGATTATAATATAAATACACGCGCGTGTTTCGTCGATATAAACAAAACATTAAACTTTAATAGAAATATTTCGATGTATTTATATGTCGTACGAAATAGAAATTTTGTCTCAGTCTCGATCGAAACGCGCGAGAATGAGATGGGGAAATAAAATTCTCGCATACAGATTCGATCGAGGCGCATCCCCTCTACTCGAGATCGATTTCACGTGGTGAATTATCGTTTCGAGAAACGATGAGGCGTGCGAGATTTATAATCTCTCAGTTCCATCCAGTTTTTAAAGAGAAATTTAAAGAAAAATATTTTTACCTCCAATCTTTCTTTCCTTCAAGTTTCAAAGATACCCCGCGGTGTCAACGCGAGCATTAATAAAGCTTTTATTTTGCGAGGGAAAAAGTTGGTAAATGGGAAGGAAGCTTTGAAAAATAATTCCTCCTCTTTCTCTCAATCTCGTATCTCTCGAAGCAAATTTAACCAAAGATTTTCTTACGTTCATTTATTCACCATTATTATCTGCTTCTTGGAAAATAAATTACGAGAATGTAATAGAAATACATTCGTGTATAACGATCGATTTTACAGTAACAGAGCTGAATCAAAACTAATTCTAACGAATCAAAGAGAGAGAGGGAGAGGAGGGGGAGGGAAAGGGACAATGCGTAGCTTTAATTTCGAACACGAATTCGCGAATTCTGTTATATTAATAGCCAATATTCCGCGCGTGAATGCATTGGGAAATATTTGAGAAACAAGTAACCACGAAGCAACGATAATAATTTCGATCGATTAAGAAAAAAGGGCCATACGATTTCCATCAATGCATATATTCTCCTGATTTCAATTACGAGAAATAAAATTTATTAATTGAATCTTTATCTCTCTCTTTTTCTTGAATTTTTACTTGCTCGAAAACAATTTTTCATTTCCACATAAGAGAAAAAAATAAGATAAATTTCACAATATAATGAAAATAGAATTCATTGGATTGTTATTCTCTTTTTTATTTTTTTTTTTTTTTTAATTTCGATGCATTTTCAAGGGACAAAAGTACAGATATTGAAACCAAGAAAATTGGACGATTCGACAGCAGGTTTCGAAAAGTGGAAATTTATGTCTGTAGCATCGTGGGGCGAGGATCCACGTGGTAGATGGATTTTAGATATTCTTGACGAGGTAATCCATTCAAGAATTAATTTCCTGTTTGCTTCACACGAGAAAAAAGAATAGAAGAATGCAAGATCTAATCGAACTTGTTCATTTGCAACTCAACAGATCGGCCCGAAAGAAAATAATGGAACGATAGAAGGATTTGCATTAATTTTACACGGAACCAGGGAAATGCCCGAGTATCGTAAAAATGGGCCACGAATTTACAATCAAGACTACAATCGAATTCGAAACATTGTGAGTAGATTTCATCCCCACGAATTGTAAAAGAATTTCTCCCTGCATTTCCTTTTTCCTCGTTAATAATTTTCGACGAGCTTCGAATTTCTCTTCTTTAATATTTTCGACATTCTAACGCGAAAAACTTGAATCGAATATCTTATTATGCAGAACGATGACCGATCGATGAAATCTATGTTCGAGAGGAAACTACGATTACTTCTTCAAGAGACAAACGACGTCTATGAAAAAGATTGGCTCGAATTCTTATGAATATATACATATGTATATTTTTAGAAAAAATTATCATTTGTTATATAAAAAAGAAAATGTAAAAAAATAAAGGTGAATGAAATAATAAAAATCGATACATTCTTTTTTCTTTTGTATAATTCATTCGGTTTTCATATATCACTTACATATCCTTTTTTTATTCCAGAGAATATAAAAAAAATATAAAAAAAAGAGAATATAAAAAAAAATCTTTAATAAGAACGTAAGAATATAATTGATGATGTAAAGATCAGTAACAGATGGCTACGATACAAAGGAAATGATAAAACAAACTGCATATTTTAACAGTTTTTTTCAAAAAAGCATGCATGAAATAAAAAAAAAAGGAAGAGAAGGGATGAAAGTAGAATAAGAGAAGCCATGTTGACATTTTTCAGAATAATTTCCATCAAGCAACAGGCTTACCCCAAATATAACATGTTTCGCATTTCTTGTGTAAATATGTCGCTGTTATGGCATACGTTTCCTTGTTCTCTAAATCCATTGCTTGGCAGAACGATAACTTAGAGGAATACGATGCAATCTCGAGATACGAGAAGACAATTTCAGAGTCAAAAGATTCGTTGCACATAGATGAATTTACATTCGCGTAATCCTCGTGTAAATTTCTATAGTTTCTCTCTTTGAATTTATTAATTTCTGATTAATTTCTATAATCGATCGAATTAATAAACAAAAGAATCTCTGAATCTTTCGCTTATAGAAAGATTTATTCGTTAAAAAAAGCATTCTCAGGAAATTAAACTCTGACTTCCCGACAAAAGATATTATTACTTCTCACAAAGATTAAGGAAACAGTATTTAAGAGATCTCGGAACACGTATTTTAAATAGAACGTGACCGAGTTCCGATATTCTTTTTCTGAGTAATGCAATTAAGTTTTCTTAAAATCCATCCTATGTTTAATTCCACGAAAGTGTCGGCAGATAAAAATGCTTTCGTACGAGGAAAATGAATTATTTATTCGTTTTTAGTACCATATTCAACGAGAACGAATCGAAATTAGGGAAATTTTCTTAAAAAAAAAACCATTAATTTCTTGTTCTTGTTAATAATTGTTACGATTATTCTGAAAATAGTACAGGATCGGATACAACGGTCATAAATCATTTCGCGATGCAAAAATGCAAATTATGCAAGATGATGAGAAGTTTTGGGACGATGCATAAGCGAGGAACATTTCCAGTGAAATATGGTGAAAGCTATTAGCGCAGCTCGCCAACTATTTCGTGTTTTAAGGGGTTAAGTTCGAGCGAAATTTCTACCAAGATCGTTTTCTTCTTATCATTTTCCAATTCGAGATACAATTCTTTCGTGTTAGTAGTAATTTTCTGTTAGTTAACAAACTCTTCCATCTCCCCTCTCGTATTATTCTCGTTTTCAATCAAAACTCGCGTTCGACGTCAAAGGACGATGCGTACGATACTCACTTTTCAATCTTGTCCCGAGGGAAAGGAATTGGTTGCTTCGATAAAATTCAATCTCAACAGATACGATAATGCAAACATGCATGTTGATGTGTTTTAATCTTGAATCGGGATAACGGATATACACAGTTATCCGAGAAATTAATAACAATAGGAACGATATATCCGTGAATTGAAATCAATCGTTGTACATGGAAAATAGAATCCATGGAAAATTTAATTAAAACGTGAATTAATTCTGGCCACCATGCGAAAACGCGTTCCCTCCCTTCTATTAAAGATCGTTTGCTTTATCGATTGAAATGAAATTACCGCGAATTAATTGTACGAATATTAATGAAAGTTAAAGCCCCTTAAGTTAGTGGAATAATTAACGTTAATATTTAACAAAAAATGTGTAAAATACGATTGTTTGCTGAGAAAAATGAAATTGCGTTAAATGAAAGAATTATCCAAAGCGGAGAATTCGATTAGGGGAAGTTTTCGCGAAAGGAAAACTGCTGTTATCCAGAGTTTTCCCGAAAGAGAGAGATCGATATATAAATAATTACATGTTTTAAATGGCTTGCAAAGGCGTCACATCGAACTTCCGAGGAATGGTTCAACTACTTTAAAGTACCCTTTCTATATTCAGAGCATGAATGAATTATAAATCAAAACTCTCCTGCCTTTCATAACCCTTTCTTGTAAAAGAAAAAACATTTTCAACATTATATATTCTACTCTCCCGACGCGAAATTTTACTTTCGAAAGATTAAATATCAACTTCAATTTTACGCTATTTAATTTCGAAAATATCGGGCTGAAAAAGGAAACTAGAGAAAATTGTTTAAACTTTGTAACAAAAATTTTGAGGAAAAGATAGGATAAAAGCAAGTATTAAAAAGAAGAAGAAGAAGAAGAAGAAAAGAAGAAGGATCTCAAAATTCGACTTACTGTAAACGCCTATCATAGTCGTTGCAACCACCACGTAGCTGCGCTGCCGTCGACCTAATAATGGGGTGAGTAGGGGTGAAACGGGGATGATTCGGCCAGTAGCATGCCGCCCTTCGTGCTATAAACATCGTGCAACTCCCTCGGAAACGGAGATCGTCGATGGTGGTCGTCCTCTTCACCTGACTTCCATCTTTTCAAATCTCGATATAATTTACACCTGAAATCATCGTACAACGTCAGTGATAGTCACTTCGTACACACACATACACACGTGAGTAATTTTTAAACACGATTGTACAAGTATAACACACGGTCAGATGTTCATACCAACACTGGTGCACCGGGAAAACAGCAACAGTAAGATAATCGTAAGAGATAAGAGAAAGGAGATGTGTGTGCACATATGTGTGTCTGTGTTAATTGTTAATTGTTAGTTGTTAATTGCATACGAAGATTACCCTTCACAGTAATTAAACAGTGATAAAGGGCGTGACGATGCGAAAGAAGCTCCGTCCTGAAAGCTGTGTCCGAATGCCAACCCGAGTTTCGCTAATTAACAAACAGCACCCCATTCATTCACCTGACTTAATGGATACCGCGAGGGGCGCGAGTATCCCCTTTTTCCACGTTCGAATCTTCCACGCAATACCGCCACGCACCTGTCCTATCTTACGAGAACGAATCCACCATTAAATTCATTCATTTTTATATTTGGAAAAAATACGAGGAATATATGACGGTAACTTTTAAAATAGCAATTTCGTTTCAACGAATTTGAAATCGTTTTTAATATTAGGATTTAAAGAATCTAAGTATCGTTTAATAATTATTTTAATAATTATGATTTAATAATACATTGGTGGAGTAAAAGCAGAGAGAGAAAATATTTCTCGGCGCGAGTAAGTTCTTGCGTGTGAAACGAACTTTTTTCTCAACAGGTCGATTATACTCGAAGGGGGGGAAAAAAAAATCATTAAAACCTTTGGATATTCATTGCGTGACCAATCTTGTAAATGTAATTTTTTTTTCACTCGATTTCAGCCTCCCCTCGATAAAAAGGTATATAATTAAGATAGAGCAAAAAAATACTTATTGCTTTGGTAATTTTGTTGCAACAATATTTCCCTTTCTTCTTCTTTCGAAATCATGTAATAACCTGTAAATCTCTAAAAGTATTCGTTTCTTCTTTGGCGAGAAGGGAGAATCTTGATTAATTCTTGAAAAAATCCTCGAAATTCGAATGAAAAGGATGAACTGTGTGCAATTAAACTTTTAAAGGTTTAAGAGTTTAAAATGCAAAAGTGATTCCTAGATAAACACCGTTTAATTTCGTTTCCACCGAACGAAATTTAAAAATAATTCATTTATTCAAATTCGAAGATTGATTCTTCTTACATTATTCATAACGCGTGACATTTTTTTTTTCCTTTGCCAACCAGTGCATCTAAATGAGCAAACGAAGATCAATTTCACGTTTCGTTTAAGAAACATATTTAAGAAATGCGTGAGTAGAATAAAAAAAAAGAAAAAAGGGACAAAGTTGCAGGGAACAACATTCTCTTTTTCATCTCACGTTCAGGGAGGAAAGCATATTACGTCCATGAATCGTTTAATATGGAATATTCTTGGAACACATCTTGAACAATTGAGAAGATTTACGGAAAAAGTTCTCTTTAGTATACGCATATGATATATGGAAATTTATTGAAATGAAATTAAAATTTCCAAAGAATTTACTTATTCGATTTACATTTTTCATATTTTACATTCCTTTTCTCCACAAATTGTTTTTCTTCGATAATTGCACAACTTGTAATCGCAATATCATATCATTTTCTTTCTCAAGTCCAATGGAAATAAGTTTGACGAAAATTCTGATCTACTTTTCATTCGATTCTTGATATTCGTCGTAATATTCGTCTTGAAATATCGCGAATGATTTAAATTACATATCGAATGTTCCAAGAGAATAAATGACGTGTATTAAATGATATTTTCCTTCGTGTCAACATGTCCAAAAGAAGGTGAAAGAGAAATGAAAGTGGCAGTCTAGAAAAGTGAAAATTTCCTGAACGATTTCTTTCGTACGTGGCTTATTAAATTCATGAAACGCGTTTGGATCGATAGTTATTCAACTAGGTAGGAATTTCATCATCTAAGTTACTTTTCACAAGTCAAATAGCATCAATTATTTTAACGTGTCATTTAATTAATCGAGAAAAAAAAATGCAAAAAATCGTTTGACACCGATCGTCAATCAATCAATTGAGAAAGCCAAAAATTTCGACGATGAAACAAGATCGATGCATTATCGAAAATATATTTCAAAAAAGAAGAACCCATCTAAACCAATCAAAATTTATTATTTCGATTCAGAATCAAACTACTTTTTCCAAAAGGAATCAAAAAAATTGTTGAAACTACATCGTATGCAAATAGACAAACGAAATTTGTTTAAATCGAGTTTCTTTCTTGAAATCACATAGTCGTTTCCTCTCTATAACAAATATAACAAATATATTTCGTCAGAGACAAGAAGGATATTATAGATATCAACGTGAGGGCGAATCGGAACAATATTATTGGAAACACGAATCGATAATCGAAGTGCAAGACATTTTTGTATCCGCGAATATATCACCGTATCGGTAACAGAGAGGCTGTCCAGAAATACGTACGTATCCCACGGCACAACTTCTGTTTGAATTATTGGCGAAACCGATGCCACTCCGTCTTCCTCTTGCACAATTGAGCACTCTGTTTCTGTCGAGACACTCTCTTATCCCTTACTAAACAACCCACTTTAAACTGATCGCTATTAATCGCGTATGGAACCACGAAATTATCACTTTTCCATAAATGTGTCGGAATGATGATTAAATTAAATGATGAGAATCGTCGTATGAGAATTTATAATAATTCGATAGGGAAAATGAATCAATAAGATAAATAATTTTTGTTGTATTTATTCTTTCTTTCTTTCTATCCTCTCTCTCTTCATTTTCATTTTCTTTTTTCTTCTGTTTTGAAAATTATTCTACCTCATGGAAAAGACTAAATTTTTTTTCCATTTCGTTTCGTAATACGGCATTGTAACGTGAATTAATAGTGGAAAAAGGCTCCGAAATAGGAAAATTCTCGTGGCGGATTAATCCTAAAATAAATCCCGCGAGTGTAATGTTCTCGATGACGTCAACGGTTGAAATTTTTCATCAAAGACATTGTCCTCTGGGAAATGGTACGTATTAAAACCGGAAAAAGTAACTGTTGATCGCGTATATATTTAGTCAGAAAAGTGGTTTCCAAGTTGGACGGAGTTTGACTCGTTATTTTCAATCTCGAAAATCTGTGATGTTCGTGCTACATCTGCTCGTGAAAATCGATTATATCACGGCACTCGTGCAATTACTCGGTCGTGAATTACACGATCTCTCAAACAGGAACGTTAACAAGCCGCCGAAACGAGGAAAAACTCCTATCGAAAAATTACGTGCCCGATGGCGACGGCCACGCTTCCGTTAAAAAAAAAATATATATATATATATTCAGCCGGTTGGATTGAATCGAGAATTTCTCCCTAGGCCGGAAAATCGAGGCAGCAAATACTCGAGGAAACCATGGTTGGAAAAACGAACGAGGATGAAAGAATGGAGAACAACCTGCAGCCCGTTTCCATTGTGTTTATTTTTAGCCCGCGACACAAAGCTCGTAACTCGTAGCGCAGGTAAAACGTTCCTTGTTACAGCTTGATGATTTCGTTCAACTTTTTCCAAATTTTTCTACCAAAAAAAAAAAAAAGAAGAAAGAAAGAAAAAAGAGAAATACACTATAGGAATACGAGAGAAATCGGTACAATCGATTCCTACTCCCAATCACGATTTTTGCCACGCACTCTGTATCTCTGTCGAAGTGGAGCAAAAGTTCATCCGGCGATCAGGAGGGAAGGAAAGGATCATTATCATTGACGCTGTACAATGTACGGTCGCCTTTATTATTTCCAGCGCAGAAACAAAAGAGCAAAATGATGGCCGCTAGCCGCTCGTTTCAACGTGGCAACGATCATTTTTCACCCGCGCACGTATTCCATTTTTGTCACCGGCTGTTAGAGACAGTAGAGTAGAAAGGGGTAGGAAGCAAACAGAGAGGATCGGTTACCGCTAATTACTCGTCGTCGACTTCTCTCATCGCGAAGCCACGCGGTTTAAATGAATAATGAATATTTTATTTGCATGGCTTCATTGAGGAAAAAAAAGAAAAAGAAAAAAAAAAGAAAGAAATAGACCAACGTTCCTTACTCGTCTGCCCTTTCTTTCTCTTTCCTCTTCTTTTAAATTTTCGGGGAGAGATAGTACGTAGCTGGGCATTATCGATCGCGCCGCCAACATTTGTCATTTTTATCGGCAATATTATAAAAAATATGTGTACGTCTGCGAACGTTTTGGGAATTGAAAACGATGAAATTGACGAGGGATTACGACGAATTTTTATTTTTGTAGTTAATTTGTTATGTAAATGGGAAGGATTACAAGCCACCTAAAATTACAGAGTAATGTAAACAACAGGATGATTCTGTTTGTTGATTAATCTGTTTAACGTTTGTAATAATATGTAATGTAATAATATTTAATCTGTACGAGGAACAATCAAGTTATTGGAAATTTCGTTTCGTCGTTATATGTCGATTGATTATAAAGAAGATATAAAAACTTTATTTTAACGACATTGTTGCGCAGACCTAATAAAAGAAAATGTATTGAAGAGATAAGTGATATCGTAAAAAAATGATGGTCACAAGATGGTTATTTATCAAGCACTCACGGTGTCTTCGATCGCTCGATATTTGTATCGGAATGACATCAATGGCGCGAACTTGTCGGGGATTATAACATTGTGCTATCAGATTATCGCAATATCGGGTCAAAAGCGACGCTTGATTCGCCATTCGATAAAATTTATCGGAGGGTGAAAGCCTCTAATTGATCGCCACGCTTCCGGTTATAGTGATTGAAAAGTATCGACAATCTAATCGAATAATTTACGCCCGTTCAAAAATTATTTTCACCGCCACTTTATTCTCGTCAAAGAGTCAATTAAATCTGCCCTCGATACGGGGATAATAACTTGAAGATTTTATCTCGAAAATATATCCCCACAACTTTGAATCGAAATCTAAAAATTTAATGGATCTGAAAATTTGATCGAAATCACGAGCGGTCGTTGGTTGTCAAATAGAAACAGGATATAATTAATCGGAAAAGTGAGAAGAATTGTGCGAAGATTATACGATAAATTGTTTTCTCCATCGCATTTTTATCTCCAAATCTTTATTTTTCTTTCGTTGATATTTTTTGAAAAAATTTGTTCAATTCGTGATATGGAAAAACTCTTGACTGGGAAAAAAACACGTGTACTCTTTTCAATCAAAAATTTTCTATCGATGCTGGTACTGCAGCCTAGTCAAATGTTAGCTTTCTGCACGACGTGGCTCGATTTTTAATCAGACGAGATATTAAAAATTTGTTCAACGAGACTATATCATCGAAATAATATTTTATATTTAGAGAGATTTCTATATTCCTTTATCTATTAAATCTTTTCTTCATACTCGATATATAATACTAATTGTCAAAATTACTCTGTCTCATCCTTTTCTGTTAACAATCGTATGAAGAATAGCGCGATTTTCTGATTATCGTCTGATTACGTTCGTCAATTAAAATATTTCCTAGAAAATGGATAGTTTTCATGGATAGTTATTTCCTATTTAATCAAAATTGTTTTCAACAATTATTCAAATTTTCATAAACAGCTAAAGATATCTAATGTTGCTTTTGGAAAATGGTACACGGTGAAGCGAAAATACACTGAAAAATAACGAATTTTTAAATTCTTCTTTCCACAAAAGGATGGATGAATCGTTGCATCCGAACATTCGAATCTGTTTAAATGCCAGGGCGATAAATCATCGATACGAGGGAGTAAACATCCCATCGAATTTCAACGATGTGACCGTCGACGCACGTTTGTAACGCGAACTATGCCACGATCATGATTTCACTAGAATCCGACTGATCGATTTCGAAGTGTTTCGAACGTTTCATCGGAGGAAATTTGAAACTTTTCCTGATCGTGCAAATTAAATCGTGTGTTAATTCCCGCGGTGTACTTCGAATTGGACTGTTTTTTGCTAAAAACCTTTTTAGATTTGATGAAAAACAAGTTGGATATGCGGCGAATTTCGCGTTACTCGTTTACGATTTTCATGGAAAGATGGATCGAAAAGAATAAAAGATAATGAGAATATTCCTGGTATTCCATCGATTTCCACCTTGGAATACATTCCATCCGTATTACCATACACAGAATTTTTTAAATTTACGTGAAACTCTCTGAAAATGCTTTTTCCAGATGGATAAAAATATCAAAAGTCGGAAGGGGGATCGTTGTTATTAAACGTTTTCAAGTGTTGTAAATTCGGGCGGTTCGAAACAGTTGACGGAATACAATTCAACATTTTTTCTCTAACTGTGTGCGCATTTGATACTTGACGTTAAAGATGATTAAAATACAATGGCGAGCATTCTGTCCACAAAAAAAGAATAAATTATAAACGGGACACAAAAACAAAGGAGAAGAGCAAGCACGTTGCTCTTTTAATAATATTCCCTGCTCGTGTCCACGATATTAATCCACGATGCCTTTAGTTAGAGAGTAAAATAAAACGAACAAAACCTCCGTCTATCCATGAGGATGGAACACATATTTCACGTATGTATATTTTCAAAAAGATCCTCCTTCCTTCGAGCTACGATACTCTTCCCTCTTGACGTTTCGCAACGCGAGAACCTATAGATTATATTTCATATCTACAGGGATGAAGAATAGAGAATACGAGATACGTATCATCAGATAGATAAACGTTGAAAACGATTGTTCGAAAATAGAAAAAAACTATAAAAGAAAGGAGAAAAAATATTGGTGAACGCGTGACAGGTACAATCGTGCGTTTGCCAGCGACGTTTCGCAGAATTTTCCATTTCTCTTTCCCTTATTCCGATAACTTGGTGGTCGATACGTTGTACAGGATCGGTTTGGAGGATCGTAACTTTAGATTTTGGCTCGCGTAGATAGCAATATCGTTGTTACGTTGATGAATAGAACGTTGGTCGGGAAAACGGATCATCGATTACGTAATGTTGAGATAATATGTACATTCTAATTACGCCGCGATTGAAACTGATGACGGGTAAAATTAACCGTGAAAATTTATGCGCATTACCAGTTCAACTTTACACTATGTCCATATGACGTTTCACGTTAGTTAGGTCCCGAACTCAAATATCTGTTAGAGAGGAGTCATTCGGTTCCACGAATATCATCTCTTCATGTCGGCATAATTTCGAAATTGAGCATCGGATTCCTCGTATATTAACGAGATTAATTCGAGCACGATTACCGAACCAAGTCATCGATGCAAATTACTAAATATACGTATCCATTCCCTCGCAGAAGCGCAAGTATTAGCTTATAATTATTTCATTTATACGCGTCGAGCAGCCTTCCAGGCGTGGATTCGATTCCAACGAGGGAACTCGAAGGTATTGTTACGTCGTTAAAAAAAAAGAATAATAATTTCGCGTTGAAATATGTAAGCCGATAATTCAGAATAACGTTGATGTAATTGATAATAAATTTAACAATACGATTGGAACGAAGTGTATTTCGTTTGCATAATTTTCGTAACTAAATATAAGAATTGCAAAAGTTTGGCGCTTTTGTTCGATTGCGTAACGTTACGTTTATATGAAAGTATAAAGGATATAATTATTCAGGATCTGTGTTAAAGTTAACTAATTAGTGGTGAGTAAAACAAAGGACGGTCGTGTTTAATTTCGATTTTCAGATTTAATAATCTCACGTGATGAGAGTCAAGATGTAGAGCAAGTTCGAGGAAGTAACGAAAAATGGTGGACAAAGAGGAAATAACGAAGACACCCTCGCCCCTGAATATCAACGAGGCGATCGAGGGGGATGCGTTGAATCAAAAGACTGCTAGGAGTAAGTACGAAGATACGAAAAAGATATTATGCGAGGAACATCGGTTTTCCCTTTAACTTTCCATCTGATCCAAACTTGAGAATAAGCAGAGTTACAAATTAAGTTTACAACTTTCTTCCTCGTTTTGATTAACAAATTTTCAAGAACTTTTATCTTTCGTCTCGTCTCGTGTCCGATGAAAAATGATATTTAGAAGAATTCTTGAAAGAAAATATAGAATAGATAAGAAAGTAGAGATAGGAAAGATCCATCCATTGAGAGAGGAATATAAAATTGTTGGAAAGAAAGTATATTAGAATATTCAATACGATCCACCGAGAAGAAGAGGAGCTTGTTTTCGAAATAAACATTTCTTTCGAATATTTTGGGTGATGGATCGAATCGAATGATGGATGATTATTAAGAAAAAAAAAATTTCTGTTTCTCAGTACTTAAGAACGATCTTCTATTATACGAGGCTGTGATAAAAAATGAAGCGGACACCGTTCGAAAAGTGCTCAAAGAGACTGTGGACGTCGATTCCAGGAACAACGTAAGTCGTAAAATATCCATTAATAAAATTAATCAAAGAAATTCCACTTCTACGATGGATCCAAAATGCTTAAAGCGAGACGATTTTATTGATCGTAATTGAATCGCGTTTAATCTCGTTTCCGTTTTCGATTCAAAATCGAATATCTCGAAAATGGAGGTATCCTTAGAACGATTCAAAATAGGATTCCTTTTCCCTTTGCACCCACTTCGTTAAGGTTAATCTTAGACGTTATTGTATAGCACGGTCGAATGCTCTAGATAATATGATGCGGTTATAGTGTATACCGGTGCACAACGTGAATAACGAGTCTGATTAAATATGGAATATTACTACTTAGGGATACGTTATCAAAGAGATACGAGAATTTAATTAAGAATTTAATTAATATATATCGTTCTTAGCTTCGTTATTCTAATTGTTCTTATTTCTTTTTAAATTCAATTATAATACGAGTTCACGTCGGACTAAAATATTTCACTTAAACTAGTTAAAAAAGAATTATAATCTCCGGAGAGTTATAATTCTTTACTTGTGGTGTCTCGAGTTTTATATATAAAAAAATTTAATTAAAAATTATTAATTATATATGTTTTGAAATCATATAAATTTCGAATCGATAAGAGAAATGATCGGGTATAACGAAAATATTGGGTATAATCGTCGCGTTAGTATGAGTGAAATACTAAAAACACGTACGATGTTTTGCACTGGAAAATGATTTAGTATGGACGAGCGCCAATTCATTGGGCAGCATCGAGGGGAAATACGGAGATCATCGAGATGTTGATACAAGCGAAATGCGACATCGAGGCGAGAGACAAGGTAATATTTCATTGAATATATTAATATCAATAAAATATCTGTATTGATACGTAGAATTAAATTAAATTGTTTAATTGTCAGAAATAAATAAACACAATATTTG
>NW_006263358.1:148698-150195 GCF_000469605.1 Apis dorsata | reverse complement strand
TTTTTTTTTTTTTTATTTCCACACGGATGTCCGTTTGCATTCCTCGCATATTGTTCTCTCGAACAGTATTCGTATTAATTTTATTAAAAAAACATAAAACCTGGAGTGGTATGTATAAATTTTATACGAATTTAATTAATTAAAATCCATTTTTCGTGTTTTAAGTTTGGCATGCGTCCGTTACACATGGCTGCGCGATATGGACACAGGGACGCTGTTAAAATGTTAATCAACGCTGGAGCAAATGTGTCAGCGGTGAACAAGGTATATATTATATATTCATAATTAACACGCTATGGTAAAGCTACTTTGTCTCCAGGCAAAAATATATAACACGTTCAATGATGACGAAACGTATCGCGTCTAGGGAATTCTTCCCTGTTCCAATGCAATTAATTATAGTACACGTCATCATCATATTTTTATCCAACTTTTGCACACGCGTTCGATTGCAAGTGTCGGTATGCACAGCCATTTTGAAAAATTTCGTAAACGAAAAAATCAATATCCGCCACCGTGAATCCGTTTTCGATCTTTGCTGCAACGTTGAACGCGTTGATTAAATAAATTTTCAAAACGAATTTTTTAATATTTCTGAGAAACAATTTCAAAATCTAATTAGAAGATTCTTAAAAGAAATAATTTAAATTGCCACGGATGCAATTTGATGCATCTTCCTTCCGAACGGAATCACACAAAGTCACGATTCCCCTCTCTTCTCGAGATTCTTTCTCGAGATAAAGATAAGCACGACTCGTACTTTTATCTCCGATAAAAAACTCTTCGTAGCTCTCAAAAATTCTTGAGAAAAATGTTTGAAATTATTTTTTCTTTTCCACGCGTTATTTCGAAACATGACCTAGTTTCGTTTAATTCATTGACAACGATCATCCATAAGATTTACACGTTGAGATTACGAGGATATTCGTTCTTAGGTAGACAAGCATCCAACCTGTTTGTTACAGAAACAATATACTCTTTTAATGTGTGCTGCTCGAGGCAACAACGTTCGTGTCGTCGAATATCTTGCAGAGGCTGTGGAATCGTTGAACGGAGATGCAACTGACTGCACCGGTGCAACTGCACTTCACCATGCAGCTAGCGCCGGTCATCCGAGTATGATAACCGCGCTTTCCAACGTGCCGAGAATCGAGCTCAACGCTACTGATAAAGTAAGGGTTATTCATTTCTATTCGTATTCACGAGAAAAGTAATTTAACTCGAACGAAAGATAACAAAATACTTGGATCGCAAAATTTAAAATTTGAATAATCAAAAGATTTCGTTACCATTTTCCATATTTTCTACAACAATTCTTCTTTTTCTTTCTCCGTTTTAAATTTCATGAATGATAAATACTTGCAAATCCTTTTTCAATCCCGTTTCCAGATTGGTGAATATATATCCAGTTTTTCGAGGACAATTTATGCAACGCGTTTTAAGATATTAATCCGTTCGTAAATCGATGCGAAAATATGTAAATATCCGCACACGATG
>NW_006263358.1:144111-148673 GCF_000469605.1 Apis dorsata | reverse complement strand
CAAAGGATTCAAGAAACTTCGATTTATACGGAAACTGGTCCGCCTTCNTCTCTCTCTCTCTCTCTCGATTTAGGGAAACTAGGTCTCCAACATTAGCTATATTGCCTTCTTATCGCGAAGACAAGTGAAATCCCCGAAGGAGAGAATGCAGCCGCTTGAATCTAACTGCGCTCCTTTGAGAGAATTTTATGGAACTCGCGTCGTTTTGTCGATGCTTCCGGCTTCCCACTTCCAACTATTGTACATTCAGCCCTGTCGATTCGCATATATAATCCATACCATTCGTATACATCCTTTTTTAAATCGAACCGTTTTCGATCTTTGAAAAAGTATCGGTCGAAAACATTTTAACACGATAATCTCTAAAGAGTTAATCAGAATTTAATCGAATCGATTAAAATCATCTGTTGAAAGCCAGGTTGAACACGTTCCGCAATCGAATATCATATCGAAATATCGAGAATTTCACGTGAATTCGTAGAAAGGCCAAACACCGATACACTGCGCCTGTGCGGAAGAACACCTGGAAGCTGTGGAAGTTTTGATAGCTCTAGGAGTGAACGTGGACGCTCAGGATTACGAGGGGAACACCCCTCTCCACGTGGCCACGAGAACGAGGCACACAGCCATAGCTCAATTATTGTTAAGGGCCGGGGCGAACACCGAATTGATCGACGAAGTAAATAAGACGAGTTCTTTAATCATAACGAAACCATTTTAATAATTAAAGAACGTGCTCGATCATACCTTCTTCCAGATAGGTTTCACTCCCCTTCACGTGGCCGCCAGCCAGGGTTGCAAAGGTATACTAGAGTCGATGATTCAACACGGTGCGGCGCTCAACAAACAGTGCAAGGTACACTTAAGGTACGTGTAATCGGAATCGAATAACTATCCATCATCGGGAATCGGTTTGCAGTATGGGAACACGCCTTTGCACTTGGCCTGTCAAAACAACGAAGTAGAAACGGTTGAGATACTGATCAATAAAGGCGTCGATCTAAATTGTTTAAATTCGGTGCGTACGACAGTGTTAACGCTTTAAAAGAGAGAAGCGTATTATTTTTATTCGTTCCACCCCTCCCTGACACGATTTATCGCGATTTATCGTTCCAGAGGTTACAATCACCCTTCCATATCGCGACGGAAATAGGGCACAACGACATTTGCAAGCTGTTGCTAGCAGCAGGCGCAAACATCGAGCAAAGAGATCAGGTAAACACGGATGTATTATTCCTTTTTATTCGATATTTATTTTACAATTCTTTGAATTCGTTTTTTCTTTTTTATTCGTTCATCAAAGTGCATTAGTGAATCCAGTGGAAAATAAATAACGATCCATAAGAGTTGGCCGTAAGAATAAAATCAACAAGCGAAACGAAAGTTTATCGTATCGTGCTTTTTACACCTATCCTCGAAACACTAGTGATCTCGATCTCTGACCACGTATGACCACGTTTCCATTTCTCCAGCCATTGAGCTCCAGGTTAAAAGATTATATCCCAATTAATTCTCCGGGGAAATTTCTTGAAACGAGAAACGCTTTCGATCAAAGTAGATGTGTCTCTCTTCTGTGTATCGATCCCGATTTAACACGGATGCGACGAGTTGTCAACAACGGTCAACAAGATTGCGTCCATCACCCTGAGCAAACTTAGGGGTATAACAGACGCAAAATTTGCAAGAGCGTCAAGGGAGCGTAGGCTTGTTTGTCATTGGATTTTGAACCGAGTTAGAGTTAAAAGGAAGTTTGTCTGAATGTTCACAGAGCGGAAAGACGCCACTTTACATCGCGGCGAGGGGCAGTTTCACGGCCATCGTCGACATGATAATTAAAACAGCGAGATTGGATTATCCCACGCCGGTAAGTGATTCGAATCTCGCGTTAAATATATTCATCGTTCTCGCCACGAAGCGAAATTTTTGTGGCAATATCGATAAACGACGTCGAGATAAGATGATCTCTGGTGTTAATCGAGTAAGAAAAATGGGATGTTTCGTAGGAGGATTCGACGTCTGACAAAGAAATTCGAGATTTGACACCGGCTAGAAGAAGATGGCGAGAGGGATCGAGGGGTGAAAGTATCTCGAGTAACAATAGCGTACTTTCGGAGCATATACGATCGATTCTGTGGAAATTGGCGTACAAACAATTAGGGCCTGAGGATTGGAAGAAATTAGCGTTGCACTGGGCGTTTACGAACGATCAGATTCGGGCGATCGAGCATCAGTATACGGGTAAAATAAAAAGATAAAATTTGTTTTATTTGTTTTTTAAGGATATCTCTCGATGACGCGAATATTGTATAAGAAATCATCGAGGCACAACGTTCATTTCACGAGAGAATCGATTGTTCGAAATTTGAAAAGAATTTATTAGAGAACTGCTAGTGAAATATTTTGTACCTCGATGTTCCCTTCGTGAACCAAGAGCAGCCTTATGAAAAGGACGATTAAAGCTCCCCTTATAGGTCCTTCGAGTTACAAAGAGCACGGTTTCCGGATGCTGATGATCTGGGCATCAGGATTGAATCCTGAAATCTCTGTAGGGAGAGAGCTTTGCGACGCTTTGTCCGCGGTGGATAAAAAATCTGTTGCTGGTGAGAAATTCGTCGAGAAATTCTTACTTACATTTAATTCGACACAAGATAGATAATAGAGAAAGAAATTATTTTCAAAATAATAAATTACAGAATCCGTTCGTAAGCACATGGATCAAGAAAAAGATGGGAAAACGAAGTTGAATAAACAACGATGTCATAAATGTTCCATCACTTAAGAATAACGATTAACGATTCCATTCGAGTCGAAATGAAATTACGAAGAAAAAAAAAAAACTTGGAAAAATTTTCAGTAGATAATTTTAGAGAAATCTCGCGTCATATCTGTAGAGACGCTGATATTATCTTTTTTACAATACGTTTCAACATAGACTCGCGTAAAAATATCAATTAAATTCGAGGAGAAATTTTGAAACGAGTATAATTATAAATCAACGAAAGCTTTTCACATAACGCGAAAATTTGATTTAAATATCTTTGAATTAAATCGTGCAAACGTACAAATTTTGAAATCTGAATATTTTAATCTCTTTCTATATATTTTTGAAAAATTCCAATCTTCGTTCGGGGATGTTGCAATTTTTATTCTTATTCGTTAGTTTAAAAAAAGAAAAAAAAAAAGATAATCGACGTTTGAAGCCGTCCGATTTCATTTTATCTTTTGTTGAATACTCATCTTATATTATTGAAAAACCATACGATATTATTCAAATTTGAACTGTAAATATACAAATATAATACGTATTACAAGTTGGAATAAGTGCGAAAAAAAAAAAAAAAGAAAAAATTTTACAGGGCTTTCGATGTGATAAAAGAATGATACTAAAACATTAGAGAAACATTAGAGAACGAGTGTCTCGAGACATTCGATCATTATTCGATAAAAAGACAATCTACATATCTGAGCATTGTGTACAATTAAATAAACGCGTAATTAAAAATCTAGATATTTTTAAATAGTCGTTTCCCGATTGCTCAATAGGAATTATCAATCGAAATAGGAAAAGAGAAAAAAAAGAAACAAAAAAAAAAAAAAAAAAAAAAAAAAAAAAAAAAAAAAAAAAAAAAAAAAAGAAAAAAAAACGAAATCTAATTTGTATCTCTAAACAAGCATCATTGATCGAAAATTATAATTTCAACTTTTGTGAACCTGTCGAATTAAACGATTGACTTCGATGTAATAAAATTTATTCCGTCGAAAACACAAAAATTCTCACGATTATTTATTTAATCATATATTACGTTAAATCTATAAACCTTTAAAGAAGAAGAATAGAATATACAAATGATTAAAAAATAATTCTTACCTGGAAATTCTCCTAAAATAGCAATCTTGATAATGATAACTGGCAGCGAAGGTTGAGCGGAAGGGGGGAGTGTGTAGTTGTCAGGATAAGGATCAGGAATACCCTAAACAGAGTGTTCTATTAAAATGTGAATGTTTATTTATCCATACGGAATATTCATTTGCTTCTATGCTATAAAAGAATGCATTTCTTGTTGCTTCCACCTTCGCAATATATAACAAAATATTATGAACGATATTCTATCTATTATCGTATCATCGCCATCATTCTCATCTAATTATTATCGTTATAATTAATCCATAATAGTTATCAGCGGCAATGGTAAAAACAGGATCCGTCAATGGCAATTAATTACCACAATAGTGAATTGTACAAATCGTACGGTGGACAGGGGATATAAATTCGCGTCGGACTTCTTAACCCTTAACATTACAATTAAGTGCTATCAGTAATTAATTATTATTATTATCATTACACAACGAGCGATATGACTATAGCTCGTGGCTTCATCCATTCTCACACGTTCGTAAAATGTCAGACTTGCTGCTTATTAATCGTTTTTCTTTTTTTCTCAACGCCTCGTCAAACGTCTACATACGAGAGAAAGAAGTCGCCATGCGTGTTCTCATTGTATCGCGAACAAGTACTCGTGTGTTAAAGACGAGAAGTTTAACAATATGTGTTCAATAACATC
>NW_006263358.1:141817-144053 GCF_000469605.1 Apis dorsata | reverse complement strand
ATTCTCTTCTCTTCTTTCTCCTTATATCTTCAAAAAAAAAAAAAAAAAGAAAAAAAAAGAAACGAACACCGACATCATATCGAGGAAAACGTTCATACGTGTTTCGTCACTTTCTCAATGTCCACTTTTTATGACCACTTCCTTTTCGTGATCATTTTTCAGATGATACGAAAAATATACACGTTTCGGATACAAAAGTCTCTCAGGCGCGTACAATTAATAAATACAAATTTGTTAATTGCGCTTATGTAAATAATAATATCTACTTATTCTTTAAACCCTTTAATTTACACATTATTCTAAACATGGACGAAGCTATCGGCTCGCATGAAATCGAGTTACTCTTTTTTTTTTTTTTTTTTTTCTTTAATTAATTCGTTTTACCCCCTTCCGTACTGTGTTTCTTCTTCTCGCCCTCGAATCGTGAAAAATATATATATATATTCTTCTCTTTATCCACATCTCTTATCGCAACGCACGAAACTTATTTAAAAACTTTCGATACGCGGGGAATAATTATCACCGAAATCCACGAGGATTGAAGGATTATTCTTAACAACATACCATATATATATATATATATATATGTATATGTATATGTATATATATATATATATATACCAATGTCACGCACAGAATAATTCATTTCGTTTCGTTCGTTCGATATGTCGTATGACATATGTATTCGTACAATTTGTAAAAACTGTCGAAATAAAAAAGAAGAAGATTTCTATATATAATATGCAAACCGTTATACAACAAACACGACAGATGGAAGTTTACAGATGCAAAACGCAAGAAAGAAAACAAAAGAGGAAAAAAAAAAAAAAAAAAGAAAAGAAAATAGGAGATAAAAGATTGAATTAAGGACAAAGGAATATTTAAATTAACGCTTGAATTATTTAAATTAATATGAAAAATGTTATAACCCTTAATTATCGCGGCCCGTTAAGCGGTGACCGCGGCTAAACGCGCGTTTCCGGTTCTTTTACCTCAAGTCCACAAGCCTCGCGTCATCCAGTCAGTAAAATGAACAGGACGTCTAGGAAATAAACTTCCTACGGCAGAAATTGAAAAAAACAAAGGATTAGGTTTTTTGTCGATTTTTTAAACGATTTTTATTATCATCGATCGAGACTACCAAATTAAAAAGAGAAAAAAGACAATCAACTTATTCTGTACGTGTTTTTTTCTCTCTCTCTCTCTCTCTCTTTCTCTCTCTCTATCTCTCTCCTATCTCTAATGATTCGTCGCGAAATAATTAAAGAAAAAAATATTAGCAAATATTCTGATTCTTTATCACTGATTCGAGGTAAAAATTTTCCTCTTGTTCTAATTTTTCTTTGTATTGAATCAAATGAAAAGGGAGGAAATGAAAAAAAGAGAACGGCGTCAAAAAAAATTAATAAGTCACGTTTCTGAAGTACTTGATCGCTTCTTGTCACTAATTCTAGAACGAAGACTTTCAATGGATCGATACGATTAAAAAATTCTTAAATCTAAAGCTTACAACACCCACGATCATCTTGGACGAACAAATTAATCACTAATACGTCCATGTTATTATCTTCTCAACGGTTTAAAAAATAACATTCGTTCAAGCTCCTCATTATGGAAATTGTTCCTGTTCTTCTTATTTCTCATTCGCAAAACGAAAAAACAAATTCTCGACCGACCTGATCGAAGCTTTTTTACGCATAATTACGAATCGTCTTCTTCTTCTAAGAAAAAGAAAAAGAAAAAAAAAAAAAAAAGAAGATTAATTCGACAGATCGGTCAACACAGCCTGGTCAAAATCGATCGTATCAATTCTTAGGCATCTTCTTGTCGTAACCTTAAAGCGTATACACTAGTTTTTATCACTAGTTGTAGAGAAACAGCATCGAATCACAATCTTCTTTGCGCCGAGGTCGAAGCTGAAGTTTCGTTGACCGCGTGTAAGAATTGATCCTCGATTCCTCCTTTGTCTCCTTCTTCCCTTCGAACGATCTCTCACCACATCTTCACAAACATTTCATCTTTCGATCCACCAATACTCCTCCTCCCTCCGTCTCTCCAAATATCTTGCAGAGTCCGGCACAGTAACAAAATCTCCGGGGACCTTTTTCGTCGCTCTTTCGACTCGAATCGCAAAGAGAACAGCGAAAGGACACAACAGCTTGCCGTTTCGAAATACGTTTCACACGCTCGCTCTGTATGCGATCGCTCCGCCATTCCTCTCAAGCCCACGTTCCAC
>NW_006263358.1:139231-141055 GCF_000469605.1 Apis dorsata | reverse complement strand
TGGGGCCCACCGCCACCGTAGTTGTCGTTGGTTCCTGGGGCAGCAGGAACGCTTCCTAGTCTCGGAGGTCCGTATTCGGTGCCTGTTAGAATCGTATAAAAGAACGTAGTACTGTGTGCCAGGACGCGGCCCAGGATTGCAGTCAGGGAGAAAATAATACAGAGTGAGTGTGTGTGGTAGGCGCGTGTAAATCTCGAGGACGAGCACGAAGGATGAACGTTGGAGGTTCGAGAGGGATGAAACGGTGGAGAAGGCAGATTTTGATAGGAAGATCCATCAATCTCTTCGATCTAATCGTGTCGGTGAAGTTTCTTAAGGTTCTCTTCAGGGGGGCACGCTGCGATGAAGGAGAATTTTTTTTTTAGGTCATTGGGATAAAAATCGTATTCGTGGATTAAAGAAAGCAACGAGGTCGCGCGTTGATGGAAAAAGATCGATAATCGCGAAACTCGAGATTGATTATAAATTGGAAGATGGAATTTAATTGGAAGATGATGATCGAAATGATGATGTTTGGAGATATCGATTCGTGGATGGGAAATGTTCGCAAAGCACGGAGAAATACATTTTGTATAAGATTTATATATATATATATGTATATATATATAAAAAAAAAAAAATTGACGTATTAATATCGATATGTTTAAGATTAATCTAGGGACTAATTATTGTATAGTAGAAAGAAACAATAGAAAAAACGATCAGATCGTGCAACAAAAGAAATAAATTGTATCAAAAATGTCTCGTAACGTGCAAGTAGGAAAAGCTTATATTACGTCCTTAATCATCTTAATCGTATTAGTGCTTATCGACTAAACACCGCCGACTTAAATATACGAGATAAAACCAAAAAAGTTATAATATCCTCGTATTTTTTCTCACCTGTGATAATATCTATCTCTCTCTCTCTCTCTCTCGCTCTCTCTCTCTCTCTTTCTCTCTCACTTTCTCTCCCTCTCTTTCTCTCTTACAATTTTTAGTACAAAATTTATTTCTTCTATATCGCGGCCTTAATAATTAGTATAAAAGTACTTAGTACTATGTATCACGAGCATCGAGCAACTTCGAGGCTAATATAGAAAGTTCACGATCGAGTTTAACCCGAGACTCTCTTGGGGGAAGGGTCTCGGTTTATTACACACACGGACACGAATTTTAGCGCGTGTTTCAGATCCGAACGGCACGTCGATACAAGAGGACGCAGTTTAATGGAATTTAATCTGTTTCTGGACTTGGGATTAAAAGATTAAATTAACATTTCGTATTGATATTCTAATTTCGAAAACAAATTGTATGTTATCATTTTTTTTCCAAGTCCATAAAGTAAAATAAATCAAATCTACCCTAAATTTCAACTTAAAGTTTTCGCAGCATGGTAGTAGAGCTTCTTAAATAAAAATATACAGACCAATTGTTACCATGATTCCAATTTTTTTTTTTTTTTTTTGCATTAGATCTACATGTATAAATTAAAAAGAAAAAAAAAAATATGGAAGAAAAAAAAAAGAAAAGAATATAGCGTAGATATAGCGTGTTATAAATCTAAAAATTGTCCCGTGATAAAATTTAATATTATAAGTAACTTAATAACGGATCTAAGCGGTAGGCCTTAAGTAATCTTAATTTTTAAAAGGACGCATGCTTACACGCCGTCACTTGCACGTAACTTATATAAATCCTTAATAGATAAATCGTCTTACGGGCTATTTTCACGAATCATCGTTCGTATGAACGATCAAAAAGTGACAACTATAAAAGCAATTTTCCTTAATAATGTATCAAAACGTGGACGTGAATTGTTTCAGGCATAGGGAAGCAAAGAGG
>NW_006263358.1:134484-138906 GCF_000469605.1 Apis dorsata | reverse complement strand
TTTTTTTTTTTTTTTTTTTTCTCATCTATCTAATCGACGCTTTCCCTTACACCTGATACCCATATTCCTCCATCACAGCGCTGCCAACCTCTCCTTTCTCTCTTTCTTCTCTATTTTCCTAAATTTTTTTTTCTTTCCTTTTTTTTTTCTTTTTTTCTTTTTTTTTTTTTAAATAACCTAGATGCTTGATATCTGTGTGTCTTTGGTAGGCCGTATTCGCTATTTCTTAGCGCCTATAAGGGTGGTAATTCGTATGCTGGGTCAAGGAAAACCGTTGGGGACCTGGGGCTGCGTCTCCGTTCGGAATGAATGTCGGACTTCCAGTTTCGGTGTTTTTGAACTTTGGGATCGGGGTGTTGTCTGCGGGAAATAAAGGAGGAAATTAGGTAGTGTGGGCCGCCCCGAACACGCCTTTCTCGCCAGGCGTGAATATGTAAATTGGGGATGACGTAGCTACGCGAGAATACGAATGGAAATTTCCACGTTCTCCGCTCTGCGACAATGTGAAAGCTATCTTAACTTTTACGTACGAAGAAAGTTAAGAATTTAACTTAAAAGAAAAAAGAAATAAAAAGAAAACTATCGTGATGAATGTAAAAATATTAAAGGGGCAAATTTTTTTTTTTCAACTAAAACCTGAACGATAAAAAATTAATTAGCCCCTGTATGTATAATACCGAGAAACACCGAAATATCTCGAACCTGAGAATCTATTTTCATTTCGAAAGAACTTTTGCGGCATAATAGTAGAATATACGTTTAATATATTTCTATCGAATATTTATTTTCGAGCTCAGTTTCGAGATATGGTGAATTGAAATTGAAACGTTGGGACGCGCATAAAACACTGCACCAATGAATAGCTCGTTTCTCGTAGTGGCGTCAATGGTATATATATAAAAAAAAAAAAAAAAAAAAAAAAAAAAGAATTCTTTGAAACAGTGGACCACCTCTGTAATTCCATCCTAGATAATAAAATTATTTCACGTTTGCGCCCGAATCGTATCGGATAAAAAGAAAATTTGTTTTGTTTTATCAAAAAATTGAACAGAACCGAAGAGGAACCAGCAACCGAAATTTACGCAAAAATATCGAAAACGGAAATATTTTACGTATTCTTTCGAGCAAATTGCAAAACAGAAGCGACAAAAAGAAAGTAGAAGGAACTAGTCTAGAATTATTGACTAATAACTGTGAGCGAACAACAAGAAGGCGTGGCTATCAAAAACAATTACGCGAAAAAAGAAACTCTCTCTTCACGCGCACTCGCATGCTCGCTTCCATTTACACATCCACTCATGCACAAAAAGATTTTTATGTGATTTTTCGATGAACTAGAGAAAAAAAAATTAATTCATTAAAGTTGCATACATTCCTCTTGCGCGATTTTTTTTAAAGAGAACAAATAAAAAAAAAAAAAAAAAAAAAAAAAAAATTAATTCATTAAAGTTGCATACATTCCCCTTGCGCGATTTTTTTTAAAGAGAACAAATAAAAAAAAAAAAAAAAAAAGAAATAAATTTAATATTAATATTAAATCGTGCAGTGTTTTAAGTCTCTCAACCTTTTTGGATAAAATAAAAATCATAAAACTAATTACTTAATACGAAAAAAAAAAAAAAAACTAGTTTTAAGCGAAGGGAGAGATTGTTTGGATTGACAAAATTCGTTTGCTTTTTTTTTCATCAATATCATTTTCTATTTAATCATCCTCATAATCTATACCAGTATGTACTTTATGAATAATGATCCACTCTTTTTCTTCTATATTATCATTATATCATCATAATAATTATCAGCATATCAACTTATCATCAATGTATCGTTATATATATATATATATTTATATATAATTATATATATATATATATTTATCATCATTATAATTGTTATATTAATATTATTAATATAATATCTTAAGTATCAATAATCAATTAATCCACTAGAAACACCGTTAAGTATATTAATATATATATATATTCTTTTTGTATATATATATACGTGTATGTGTGTATTTGAATATAATAATAGTAGTAGTAATAATAATAATGACAATAATTAATAATAATTAATAATAATCATAATAATAGTAGTAGTTACAATATAGTAATAGTAGTAGTAGTAGCAGTAGTAGTAATAGTAATAGTACAGTAGCAATAGTAATAGTACTGTTTTATGTGTCACTTTGGGAGTGAGGAGAGCAGATAGAAGGTTGCACAATTACAAATGAGTGTTCATCGAGTGAAAAAATAAAGCAGAAATCAGTAATTCACAAAATAGAAATTATGCCCTCCCCAATTGGACCTTCCCGACACTTTGATATTTATATTTATATCATAATTTAATCTTTCTTAATGAATTCCCCTTTCTTTTTATCCTTTCTCATTTCCTGGCAGAACGCGGAAAACATTAAACATTAATCTTTTGAAATTTTCTTTTCCTCTTCTTTTCTCTCAATGATATAATAATTTTCATGCACACATGCATCCCATCTCCGACTATTTTTCCGCTTCCCTTCATTATTCAACCTGTATTTTTTTTTTTTTTTTTATTCGTGTCCTAGTTTCATTTGTTCTTTCATTCCACTCTAATTTCATCGAACAAACAGCGGGATCAAGATTGATATTTTTCAATTCTGGCGTAACACGACAAAAATCACACAAATAGACAAGTAGACTTTTGTGTGTCGCGCGTGTGTATTCCTTCAAACTTATCGTTTATAAATGAGACTCTTTGTTCAACATTGCGTAACTATTACACCTACAGATTTCGTTTCTCAATCGATCCAAGGACTTGCACGCGACGTCATTCGATCTTCCTTACTTTGTCAATCACACTCCCATTCTTATCAGATTAACTAATATCGCTAAAATTAGATAACGATCGTTAGTCCGCTATTAAACTATCCTTCGAAATTTTCGTTAGTCTGTTTCTCTTTCCCCCCTTCCCTCGTTCGTGTCGCGTTTTTTTTTTTTTTATATACATCACCACAAAATATAAAATTAATAAAAGAAATCGCAAGATAATTGACAAATAATCTTATTATCTAGCAAGAAACAATCTCAATGCAAGGGAAAAATAAAATCTTTGAAACGTCACTTTTGTTCAAATTGGTCAGATATATCTTTCTAAATTTTCCGAGACTCGATTAGATCATTAGAAGAAGTCTCTAACGAAAATTTCAGGTGTTTGATGAGATTTTCATTTCGTTTCTTTCTTTCTTTCTTTCTTTCTTTCTTTCTTCCTTTTTTTCCCCCTTTAATTACGATTTGGAAATATTGCGTCGACACTTTCATCACATCATCGTATTTTAAGCACTAACGGTTTAGCTATGATTCTTTTAAACGCAAGTACATACTCCCTATGCACTATACACGTAATGCAGCTTAATAAACTTTTACATTATCTCGCGTGTTTTTTTTATTCTTTTTATTTATTAAAGATTTGGCAAACCTTAAACCTGGTTCAGCGCCAAACGGCGCCACTTGTACATCGCGTACAAACTATATATGTTCCTTGTATTACTAGAAAATCTTGTCAGCGGCACTGTGTGTGTCTCTGTCGTTTGAAAATTTATCTCTACACGCTCTCCTCTCGCAATTACCCCGACTTAACTTCCATACAAAGATATCATTCACACCTATTCATCTCTCTTCCTCTTTTATTCGCGAAACTTTCCAAACAATCGTTCCCTATCCTAGTCATTCAATGGCTCTCTCTTCCGCAATCATAGCGATTCACGCTTTTTACGATTCTCTTTCTCGTGAGTATAATTTTCATAGGCTTTCGATTCATTCATCACGTGCACGCTCGCTCACGAACTGTGTCCCATTCGTCATCATCGCATGTCTCTTTTCTAATTCTTCTTCTTCTGTTTTTTTTTTCAACGATCCCCACTACCACTCTGCCCAATTAACCGATTAACCGGCAATTCAACAACCCTCTCAGTCTCTCTCCATATCCTCTCGTACACCCTCGTTTAATTATAATTTGATCTCTAACAAAAGAATTAAAATTACAACGACTAATCAACGACTTAGATAGACGCGTTTCCTTTTTACTTAAGAGTTACGGAACAATTATTATGATTCTCACGAGAACACAATGGTTGGCATTTGTTTGTTTCATTAAAAATATTATCTTCGTTTTATTTTTTTTTTTTCCGCTCTATTTTTAAATACATCCCTAAGCAACGGTCTCTTAATGTCGAGTTTAATTACGCATTAATTAATTAATTAGATAATTAATCGATACTCTTAATTATTGATTCCTACGCTTTGTTTTGTCCCCGTAAAAAGCACGGTTTTGGAAATGCGTGTTCCACCGCCCCGAAACGTTTTAAAACCGTATATAAAAACGGGGATGAAGAAAATTACTACTTAATAAATATTGTGTGTATGTGTGTGTATATGTGTATATGTG
>NW_006263358.1:133946-134396 GCF_000469605.1 Apis dorsata | reverse complement strand
TTTTTTTTTTTTTTCTAAAGTCCGATGATGAGCTTCGTTTTCGTTTTTTTTTTTTTTCCCACATATCGTTTCTGCGTTTAAGGTACTCTGAGGATAATCGTTAATTTATAATACATTTGTACACAACTTATCCCTTAATCAATAATTATATCGATTTACCTATAACATTGTCCGGATATCCTCATTCACTCTTTTCACGCCTCCCATACGCGCATCATTCACACGCTCGCTGTCTTCCGTCGAGTGTCGATCCTTCCTTTTCTCGTTTTTTTTTTTTTCTTCTTTTACGATTACTAAAATCATACGACCAATGGTCATACGTTTTTTTTTAAGACACGTTCTAAGAGCCTGCCGTTTTATCGAAACGTTATGCGACGTTCGAATGCAGCATAAAAATATAAGATATGAAAAAAGAAGAAAGAAAATAATAATAAGTAAACAGCGATAGGA
>NW_006263358.1:131645-133522 GCF_000469605.1 Apis dorsata | reverse complement strand
AAAAAAAAAAAAAAAAAAAAAAAAAAAAAAGAATCGAAGAGGAATAGAAATATATAAATCTTGTCTCTGCGAGACGATAAAAAACTTAGAAGACGAAACAAATTGTCTGTTCTTCTTTCTTAGGACTATAACACGATTCCTTATATCTCGAATAATCGATTCCCGTTCCCCTGGTAGCACTTTTGGTGTACTTTCGAGTATTTATCGATCAACCCCCCTCCCCGTGAAATTCTATTTCATTAGTTACTTAGCTTATTTTCGTTTCGCTCTTAATCAGCTACTATTTTTTGTCTTATGATTTTTTTTTTTTCTTTCTTATTATTTTCTTTAATCGACTCATACAATCTAATCCTTAGGCGGAGGTAAAGTTTAATCCCTTTAATCCTTTATCAAGTAAACTAGACCGTTAAACGTTAGATAGCCTTTAACTATTATTTAATATAATAAACATGATAGTCGATAATAATCTTAAAAACGGCATCCATCTCTAATTAATATTTCGAGGAGTTTATGTGTAATGTGCACGGGTCTCGGTCGTCATCAGCACCTCGCGCGTTAAATATAATAATTCTCTGTTTAAATTCATTACTAAAACTCTTATTTATCTTAACTACCCGTCTGTCTTCTCCTATTTGTTACGTTAGTAAGTCCGTCTTATTCTTCATCTTCTCTTTCTTTCTTTCTTTCTTTTTTTTTTTTACATCTCTGATTTGTCCACATTTTCTCTCTCTCTCTTTCTCTCTCTCTCTCTCTTTCAAAATGATTCGTTCCCCCGTTCGTTCATTCCCTTTCTTTCTTAGAACATCTATTAAATTACTTCTCTCATTCGCTTATTCGCTCTCTCAATTCCTACCTCTCTCGACATCTCATTTTCTGAAAATTCCTCGTTTCCTTCTTTCATTCTCACTATTAGATAATCAATTAAACGCAAGACTCTCTCTCTCTCTCTCTCTCTCTCTCTCTCTCTCTTTCTCTCTCTCTCTCTCTTTCAAAATGTTTCGTTCCCCCGTTCGTTCATTCCCATTCTTTCTTAGCACATCTATTAAATTACTTCTCTCATTCGCTTATTCGCTCTCTCAATTCCTCCCTCTCTCGACATCTCATTTTCTGAAACTTCCTCGTTTCCTTCTTTCATTCTCTCTATTAGATAATCAATTAAACGCGAGACTCTCTCTCGCTCTCTCTCTCTCTCTCTCTCTCTCTCTCTCTCTTCCTTTTTCTCCCTCTTTCTCACTTTTTCTCATATAAACTTAAACTACGCTGATACGCGCTCGAGAAGCTGTAGATATAGATATTTATTCGAGAAAATAGTAAAGCCATTGCTTGTAATCCATGATAATTAATTAATTACAATAAAAAATAATAACAATAACAGTACAGTTCCTCGTTTATTTAAGTGTTACTAGTCGTAAATAGTAAATAGTTTGATAAATCGTAGCAGTACTTTGACACTTTTTTTATCTTTTTTTATCTAGTTTCATCTCAAACTTTTATCTCTCCCTCCCTCCCTCCCTTTTGTTTCACCACCTTGTTAATAAACCTAAGCCTAAAGTGACACGACAATATTTCCAAATCGATATATCGTTCGTAGAATAAAAAGCAGAAGCGTTTTTCTTCTCATTTAAGAAACATTGATTCACGATCCTCCCTTCTTATTTTCTTTTCCTTCTTCTTTCATCCTCTTGGATGCGAAGAACCCTTGCCCTCCATTTTCTTTGATATACATTCGGAGAATTTTGATCAAAGGGTTTTTTTTTTAATCTACGCGAAAAAGGGTCCTCTCTTTGCTTAAACTTTTTTTTCCTTTTAAAGGGCAGTGGTCGTTGGACGTATTTTGCTCAGCGAAAAAGTACCGTAACGATTAAATAAGCAAAGAG
>NW_006263358.1:127330-131631 GCF_000469605.1 Apis dorsata | reverse complement strand
TTTTTTTTTTTTTTGTTTTTTTTTTAACACGAAACTTAAGACTTACCATAGAATCGATTTACGATACAACACATTATTTACTATTTATTTATTTCACGTATGATATTCTTTTATATCTTCTTTTTCTTTTTTTTCTTTTCTTTTTTTTTAATTTTTTGATTATTTTTCATTTTTGTCCAAGAGTTTTTCAGTCTTATTAGGACCGTTTCAGGGGACTCGACATTCTTGGAATGAGCAAAATCAATTTCATTCGTTTCAGCCTTTATTTTTTTCAAACTAGTTACTCTTCTTAAAATTCAGTCATGACTCAGGATATAACAACTATATATATATATATATATATACATATATATCATTGAACAACTAATTTTCATCATTAAAATTAATTAATCTTAGCAAATAAAATATAAGGAATCTTGAACACGGATTTATAATACGAAGTTATCGAAAATTCGTTCCAACCACCAGCCAGCCCTGATATATTTCTGGTCGATTTTTCATGTTATCATCAATTATATATACGCGACTTCTTATTCATGTTCGCGACTCCTCCTTCCTTCTTCTTCTTTTTTTCTTTTCTATTCGTACACGTACGTATATGATAGATGCACATCGAGATATTATTAAATATTACTCGTTAAAGTACAAACAGTTAATTCTATGATAAAAGTATTAGTGCATGCGCAATATAGGACTCGTTAAATACTATCGTGTTTACCGAATCTCGATTCGTACGTCGATTTTTATATAGTCGAACTTCGGGTACGTTGTATTATTAACTTGTCTCTCTAATAAGAATAAATCTGATCTAATTAAATTTTACACATCGTATTTCCATCTTCTTTCTTTATTCGAGATCTGTGTTTCGATGAATCGTGTATGTCTATTCCCTAAAAAAGAAAAGAAAAAAGTCTTCGATCCCGTCACATTTACGGACATTTATTTAAATATCGTCGATATTCTCGTCGCACGATAGTCACGTTCATCATTTTTGGCGACATTCACGCCACGGCGAATGCTAAATGCAAGGGTGAACTTATTCCGACACGAATAATTCATTTTGATACATACAAAGATACGTCTGCGTACCAACTCGAGAACGAGGTTGTACTCGTTTAATTAACCATTACGTTAAATCCCTTAATTAATTAATCAATTAATCGATTAATATCCGTAATAACAATCTAACAAGTTTTGTATTTCTGATTTGCGTGTGGACGTACCGTCTAAATATATATTTAACCAGTAGATTTCTATACAAAGAGTAAAAGAGTATCGTTTTTTTATTATTATTATTATTTTTTTTTTTTGTTGGTTGTAAGGCTTCGTTCATGGTTCTTTCTTAATCGAAAAGTTCTACACCAACCTTCTATTCATCTATCATTCCTCTTCGCATCCGATTTTCAACCCCTTCGATTCAGTCGTTTTCTTACGTTGTACTTCTGCCCGTCCACGATATCTCTATGAATAATTACGATTATTAATTAACTATTACTTAATTGAAAATTGTTTCTTTCGGGTCCCGAATAGCTTAGAGGTTGACTTATTTAAAAAATGAACGGTTGTGAAACGTGAGCTACGGTTAAGATCCTCGCCGTTTCTTTAAACAATTTGCCGCGCGAACGGCCGATACTGCAAACAATGAGTGAAAGATCAAGGCGAAACGTGATTTTTTTTTTCTTTTTTCTTTTTTTTTTTTTTTTTTTTTTTTTTTTTTTTTTTTAAATCGTTCAAAATTTCAGTCGTGAAACGTCCTGTCCTTAACCCGTAACATCGATCTCTCAGATGACTTAAAATTTAAAAAAGAAAAAAGAAAAATAAGGAGAAAATAAGAAAGAAGGCTAAACCTACAATACAACTACGCGTGATCTGAGAAATGGACGTTAAGCGTTAATGATCTGTGGACCGATTAAAACTTTAAATTCGACCGTTATACAAAATTGCTATACGCTATTAGATTAATTCCTTTTTTTGATTCGTTTAGTAACTCACGATCGCAGAAGTATCAGTATCATAGAAAGGGTTGTCGAATGGATGCGCACGATTTGTGTATGCGTGTGTATGTGCTTAACTATAGCGTGAAAAACCTCCATTAACACGTTAACCCCTTAGCGGATAATAATAAATTCTTTTTACATGATTAGGGCAATAATACGATTTAAGTATCTAACACGTAACTTAATGTCGATGAGAATCGACTACCTGGTTGCCTGTGATATCAGCTAACGAGCAAAGGACCGACTTATTTACGAAAGGACCGACACGTTTAGGAACTCCAGGAACAAAGAAGAAGCAGTTGGTGCCTCGTTGAAAAATCACGGTTTATTAATTACAATGAGGTATATTCGACAAATCCCTACGGACGATTAAAAACCATGTTCAGTTTGTTTCACTTTCCATCTATCTCGCGCACGCGCGTATCTTCCCGCGTTTCATTTTTTTTTTTTTTTCCTTTTCTTTTAACTCTAAGAAGTATCCTAAAGAGATTGACGCCTGCGAGTAAAATCGTGTCGAAACGGTGGTTGATTAAAGAAATTGCTAGCAACTTTTTCATCGTGTGACATTCGAGAATAAAGAAAATTTGCGTGAAAATCGCCCCATTGTCTGCTAACAACTCGAGTTTTGTTAACATGATTTTACGACTATTCTAATGACCCTCGACTTATCACTTTACGGGGAAGTAAATGATACGATATTCAGAAGAACGTGGCGATCGTGCGAATGCAAATGTGACGAGGAACGATTTATTTCCTCGAGAATTAATCTTTCGAATTTACTGTCACGAAATTTTAGTTTTTAATGCCTAAAATATATAACTCCTGTTTTAGAAAAATAGTGGCAGAGCAAGAAAAGTAAAAATACGTAACAGAATGGTTAAAATATTGCAACAAATGAATAATAATGATTAAAGTAAAAGTATAGAAGAGACATTAGCGATACGAACTGATCATGGAGTAGAAATTAAGAAGTATAATAATAATAAAAGCAATGATAACGAAAATAATGGCAAGAAAAAATACCAAATTACACAAAAAAATCATACATCCTTCTATATGTAGCGTTTGCCGAACTTTGCTTATCAACTTTGAACTATGCATGCAAAATTGATGATCCCCATGTTCATAAACAATGCTGCGCATGTATACATACACATATATACGTATTTTCAAGTATTGTATCTCAATGAATCGGCATCGTAGTTCATTAACGCAACGATGACAAATCGATTAATGCTCCATACGGTTGAATAATCATTATCCGATTGGATATTATCCAGTTGAACGATGCGTACCACATATCACGTAAATATCGATTTTAGGGAGATACGATTACGTTCAGTCTCAAAAAAATAGTTTAATTATAAAATGAACTAAAAGCTAAAAGAAAAAAAAAAAAAAAAAAGAAAAACTATCGTTAAGATATCGATACACAAATTGATTAAATATATCTGTACAAAAAAATGAAAATCTATTCGTTATATCGAGACATAAATTCATTCGAAAAAGATGATTCTTTTGATTATAATTTATTCGGATAATAAAAAAAAAAAAATACCTATCTCCCTAATTTTTAGACTATATAATTACCCTCTATCTCATTCGTACATTTTTTTCTTTCACTCTCACCCTACCGTACACGTTTTCTCTCTCCCACAATTCCCTTCCCACTCTTTTTTATTCATGATTAACAACTCTTTAATTTATTTCTTTTCTTTAATCGCGAAATGCGAGCAATAACTCGATTGAATTATTTTATCACCCACCCTTTATGTTTTACTCTCCTTTTTCTTTTTAAACACCCACTTTTCGAAAGAAAAAATCAAGAAATATAAACGAAAGAAAAGAAATTTGAAGAAAATTAGTGTATAGTGTACGGAAGTGTATGTATATGTGGTATACATAGACGTTAATATATTGACATTACGCGTGCACGAGTGGTCGTGCATGCAAAATGTATATACCTTTAAAAAAAAAATACGTACGCCCCTATATCGATATATTTTATCCTTCTGCTTTTAAAGATATACATTTACACGAGCAGACATACGAGTGCGTGTACATACATATATGTTGCAATGAATAATATAGATAGCATATATATATATATATTTGGAATATATATATATATACATATATATAAAAAGATGTATATATACGTATATATATACAGAATAGTGTGTAAACATGTATTCTCTCTCAACATCTCCTACTCTCTCTGCATGTGTTATAATAGTTAATAATAATAATAATAATAATAATAATAAAAATAATAATAGATTAATAATAATAATGATAATGATG
>NW_006263358.1:123407-125907 GCF_000469605.1 Apis dorsata | reverse complement strand
GTTTACATGGTCACATCGGCTAGGCCATTCGCGTTTCTTTTTTTCTTTCGACAGCCAACACAACCGATGCGACCGTATCTTACTAACATATATGTCATTCTCATTTAATCATTTTTATTATTTTTCTTCATAATCGTTTCACATTATCTATCGTTCCACTATAAATATTCTAATCGTTTGGCTCGTACGGGGGGCACGATCTTACCAATATAATGCTAAAAGTTACAAGTATACAGGTCATGTTATTACAGTTAACAATTTCATTTATTATCATTACAATCGTCATCGTCGACTTGTTTCATTTCATTACGTTTATTTTATCTTATACTTCACACTAAAATATGATAAAAGTAGATCGATCGATTCTCGTTCGTTCAATGCGAGACAAAGCATTCCAAACTGTAGGAATTCCATTCACTAAAACGAATTTTCTCGTTTACTTTTTTTTCTCCGTCTTATTTTCGAGCGAAATGAAGATATCATTAATTTTCCTTTTTTTTTCTTCTTTTTTTTTTCTTAATGCAATATATATATATATATAATATATATATTTATATATATTTTATATATATATATATATTTACGATTAGTAGCTCTCGAGTAACATTTCAGGAAGAAAGAAGTCTTAGATGCTTTAATCGTTCCTATTCGATCGTTTTTCTCCAATTCGCTAATGCACTCACGGTTTCGTTAAAAATCTCTAGAAATTTTAGTCCTCCCTCTCTTTTCTTAATTCACTCCCCTCCCCTGCCCCTTCCCAATCCTTAGTCTCAGAATGTGAAGCATTTTAATGTGGTGTGGAGTGGTAATGTGTGAACATGTGTGTCGATGAGTGTGTGTACACGTGTGTCGATTTTTCTTGCGCACACATCGTTAAACGATTTTTCGCCTATACACGATCTATACGTCGATATAAAGTTTCTTTCACACTTATTAGCAGGGCACTTAACATAAACGTAGTTACATTTAGAATTTCTTTTCTCTTCTTATGTAAAACTCGAAATGTTTTCGTTTTTCTTTTTTTTTTTTTTTTTTTTTTTTTTTAATTTTTTCGTTTTTCCTTCGCCCCTCTACAGGGTTTTTTTTTTTTTTTTTTTTTTTTTTTTTTGTTTCTTTAAATTTCTACGTTTTTCCTTCGCTACTATACAGGCTTTTTTTTTTTATTAATTACTTTTTTTACTCGTTTTCTTTTATTTAATGATTAATAACGATTACCTCGTCCTATCAGAAAAATCACTTTATAGAATTATAATTTAATATCTTAATTGCATCTACTGTAAACGTAATTTAGAATATCAACGGTGTGTACCGGTGTACGCGTGTGTCTAATAGTGCGTGTACGTCTGTATATGTATATGCGTATACATATATGACACACATTTATTTTTTTTCTTTTTTTGCTATTTAATTCTGTTCTATTTCGTGTCTCGATTTCTTCACTGACATCGCGTCATATTCTGATATTTCTTTCGTGTAATGCCGAAATCATTGCACCACCTATACGATAATACCAATGACACAATTCCTTTCCTTGCTTTTCTCCTCGTTCTCATTGTTCTATTCGAATCAAATACAAGTGTTAAACAAATGTTTCAAGATTAATCGACATTTCATTTCAATTTTTCTTCCTCACGATGATAAATATAGAGATTGGCAACAACTTGAACAAGTTACAAAATTCTGGGGCTGTTAACTGATCAACATACAACGAAAACCGATGGATAGACAACGAGCTCAGGCAGTGGTACTTTAATTATTATTTCTTTTCTCTTTCTCTCTCTTTTCTCAATCTGTTTGATATCACTCATATCACCGATTTCGAAATTTGTGCTTTGAATGGCGGTTAAACGATTTCGACGTTAAAGTTTAAAAATATATTTATAGTACGACAAACGGATCTTTCCCGAACGTTATTCCTTACAACTTGGAAAAATGCCCACGTAAGTTTTATACCGTTCCGATTCGTGGCAAGCATATACGTTTACTGTGATATCGTAATTTCGAACGTTTGTTGTTTCTTGCCCATTAAACCGACAAACAAGAGGGGAAAAAATGCGAATGTGTTGAAGAATCAATTGAAATACAATATAAGCGTGTAAAAATGCAATAGCCAATACGTCGTTGTGATACCAAACTAATTATATTAATATCCATTAAAAATACAAGATAAACTCATCGATAAAAACTTGTTTCTCGTATAGATTACAATATGAATAGTAAGTTTATTTAAGTATAACATTTAATTATAATGACCAGTCTTCAGTGAGCGGGACGACAAGTATGCGTTAACGTTAAAAACAGACATGTAACGCCCCCGGAATTATAATATATTTTATCATATCTCATATCAAGATTTTAAATATTGAATGCTTAACTCTTTTTTATTTTTATCAGTTTTTTTTGTTTCATCACCTTGCAAACTAACATGCGTATTCTTTAGATTAAAAAAGATTTTATACATGCACTACCTAATTAAATTAAGACAAAAGTGAATAACTAA
>NW_006263358.1:122406-123367 GCF_000469605.1 Apis dorsata | reverse complement strand
AAAAAAAAAAAAAAAAAAAAAAAAAAAAAAAAAAGAAAGAAAAAGGAATAAAAGTAGAAGAGATAATGATTAAGCGAAGTTATGAAATGCATGAATTATTTATAATTATTATACGGAACAGACTTCAGAATATTTTAATCTTAAGTGACTGTTTAAAGAAAAGGGAAAATACTAAAACGTGCAAAAGTGTAAAAAGTGTAAAAATTACATATCTAATGTGTTTTATAAAGTTGATTTCCTTTTTTTTTTTTTTTCGTTTTACTCTCCCTGTTGATAATGTCTTAAAAGTAACGAGAAGAATTAAATCTACGAGCGATCTATGGTTTTCAATACTTAAATCTTAATGTACAATTATTATCTCTCTATACGAAATAAAATGTCTCAGTCCTATGAATCAACAATAAATATTTTACAATAAAAACCATGCTCTTTCGCATAACATCACTTATATAAATAAATGATTTAAAAAAAAAAAAAAAAGAAAAGAAAAAAGAAAAAAAAACATTTTACAAATGTTTTCTTTAAATACTGAATTAAGAGCCTACTTTATATGAACAAGAAAACAAAAAATAACGAAACGCAAAGAAGGATATATCGTCCTAAAAATAAATGTATATAAATACATTCAACAATTCTTGAAGATTCTAATAGTAAGTAAAATTATTAAACAGGGAGAACATAAAAAAAAAAAATGATTAAAAAAAGAAAAAGAAAAAGATTCAAAGAAAGAAGTGGAAAAAAAGACAGTAACAACCCTGAGAGCAAGTCGTAACTCGTAAAAAATTACGAGATCACGACAGGTAGTAACAACGGCTAGAATCAAAGTATTTTTCCCTATTTGCTACATATTATGTTAATTAGATGCATTATTTCTGTATTGAAAAATACTAATAATATTGCGTTAAATATAAATATATTATCTGTTATAATTATTAAATCGTCAATTATTCGAATAATCCCG
>NW_006263358.1:118581-122133 GCF_000469605.1 Apis dorsata | reverse complement strand
TATTTTTTTTTTTTTTTTTTTTCAAATCCATTGCTACCACTTTCGCTTATTATCTCGATACTATAACTTTTCCAGCATACCCTAAAATATATGTATGTACAAATGTGGCAAGGCAGCCATTTAACTTTGTATCATCATTATTTATTTATTCTTTTTTTCTTTCTTCCCTCCCTCACATTTTCCTCCCTTCTCACTAGAATAATTTTAATCATCCCTCTGAGACTCGTTAATTATAATATAAATTAATTTACCTCGTTTATGATTCCAGCAAACACATTAATTATCGTTAACATGTCTATATAAAATCAAATGTTATATAATCACTTTCTCTCAACTGCTTTAGCATACACTTAAAAATTCTTTAAATTTATACACTTTAACTTTATTTAAAAATCGATAATAGTAAGGAATACAATTAGTTAGTTATTAATAATTATAATCATAATCGATATTACTAGTGGTTTTTTCTTTTACGTTTTTTTTTATTATTATATTACTTTATAAAATAAATTCTGAAAAAACAGCCGTAAAGATAAAAACTTTTTCTCTCTCTCTCTCTCTCTCTCGTTCTCTCTAAATTTTCTCCTGTCACAATCTCTCTAACCTTTCTCTCCCTCTCACTCTCTCCCTCTCTCTCTCTCTGCCTCTCAAATAGGTATTAAATAACGTATTATTTAGTACAACCACAAAGTCATCTCTTTCATTTTATTATTTTTTTTTCTTTATCTATTTTAGCATCTTATTAATTTACTATTATTTGGATGTTCAATAACTTGTGGCCTCTGTTTTAATTAATTTACTTTTTTTATGCGCGTAGAAGTGTATGTGTAAGAAATGTGTATCTGTTGAGAGTACGTGTTCGTGTAATTATCATAACAATTAGTGTAAAAAGTGGTATTCGTTTGATTGAGCTCCCTAACTCGTCTTTTCTTGTCATTTAGTTTAGTAGTCAGTAAATGTGTTATTGCGTTGATCCCAGAAGTTTCCACGAGTCGCGTTTGTTAATGCTTTCTCTTCATCCCATTGACTTTTACGTATCCCTGTTTCTACGATTAACTACGCGATACTGTTAATTAAATTTACCGAATTGGAAATGGTAACGAGCAGTTCAGATAGACGTACGGAATAAGTACAAGAGTAATTGATATTTTTTTTTAACGTCGATCAACGATTTAAAAAACTTGACCGCCTTATATCGCGAGAGTTCGTAATGTTATTACAATAAGTAATGAAAAATGTAAAAATAATAAGAAAAGTAGGAAAAAAAAAAAAAATAGTAATTGTAACAATTTGACAAGAAAACAATTAGATACTATATATGAAGGGAAAGAAAACCCTAATCGTATTGAGATCAATAGTGAGGAAGCTTACTCAAATTGCTGTTCCGTTATTAATTGTAACCTACTGATTATATTGTGACATCGTAAAAAATTTAAAATTACATTAGCGTTAATACTTGCGATTCTTATTGACAAAGTAAGACACAACGCGACCCGCTCAGTAATAAACATGAGCATTTGAGAGCATTCTTCCGAAATATTTCTTGTTTAGAACTATGGTAAATCCTACAGAGTAAATACAATTAAGTCATATATTTAATCAGGTAGACTTTTCAGATCGAAGCCCCCCGCCGAGTACACCGCACAAATTACAAGTACCCCTCCCTCCATCAATTAGATATCATGATCTCTTTTCATCTCTAATCATCTAAAATTTAAACACTTATAAGCATCATCGTACAATATTTGTAATTATCATAGACAGTAATAATAGTGTGTATAATAGTTGCAATCATAATGGTTGCAGTAGGAGCAGTCGCAACAGTAAGTAGTGATAAATAGCTGTAAATAGTTTATAATGGTAATAGTAGTATAATAGTAATAATTATCATAGAAGTAATTAATTAATAGTAACAATAATTGTAATCTTAAACATGCCTAATAATTAACTATTATAAATCCGAAGTAAAAAATAAACTAATTTTCACATTTAATGCAATAATGACCGTACAGAAACCCGTCTGACGGACCAATCATTCTTATTATACAAATTTATTTTTCATTAAAAAATTCATTATCTTTTTTATTTATTTATTTATTTATTTATTTATTTATTTTCTTTCTCGTCCTCTTCCTTCCAGAAACGATAAAAATTCTTAGTGATGGAAACGGAAAAGGACCAGACAACCTAAATTATAGATAAAATCAAAAGCGAAAGAAATTAAGAAAAAAGGGAATTAGACATCGATATGCCTAATATACTAATAATGATACGTCGTGAAGATAAAAAACTAGAAAGAGAAGAAAACATATTCTTAAGGAAACTGCACCCTGCTGTCATAGAGTTATAGATATACATACATCATATTAAAAGGATCTATTTATTTTACACTATCTCTGTAGTTTAGATTATAAGTCAGCCTGTGTGAACACCTTACTTAATTATTTCGTTAATTACTCGTTACTCATTTTCCTTTTTTCCATCATTCCAGCATAACAACTATTTTAATAAATACGAGATCGTGGAGGGACGGGTGTCTCAAATGTGCAAGTCAATCGCTGACTTCCACTGGAGACCGTAATATAATAGTATTTCATTTTACTTAATATTCTTAGTTTCAAATTACCGAAGAGTTCACTAAAAGTATCAAAAAGGTGAACGAGCATCGAAATTTGTGCCATCTAATGAGAATTAATATCTCAAAAAACGAAATCTCATTCACCCCCGCTCGAATGCTGTTGTGTAATTAATGCTCAGCATTTCTTACATTTCTTTACACTCGCTTTTTACTTTAATGCTTTAGTTCACTTATTCCATCTGTTCTAGTTTAACTCTTATAATACTTCTATGTTCCGCTTCCTACCCTCTATCCCAGTGCCATACAAAATTCGCTTGCACCATGGGTGTCCATTTTTTTATCCTACCATTTTTATATTCATCTGCTTTGCTTTATGTTTCTTTCAGTTTACGTCTTTCAGCCTGTGGTTTCAATTGTTTCCACCTTTGAAACCCAACAAGATCATGGGCCGTTCACGCGAGCGATCAATGAAATCAATGTTTCGAGAAACCTAACACACCCTATTTTCTTTGACGCTTCCGTTTTACAAACTTGGCCAAGATGCATTTCTCTTTTTTTCGATTGCCAAAAAGGATATGTCAAAAAGTATTATGTTTCATCAAGATCGTTAGAAAACTGGAAGTACGACCGCTCGCGAACGACATACCGGCTCGATGGAGACATTCTTTGTACGAACAATTCCCGACAAAATTTTTCAAGAGTTAAAAAACATCGATAAATAAAAATCTCGAGTACGGTATTTCGATTCGACGCATACAATCGACAATAAATTCTGTAAGAAAGAAAAAGAAAATAGTATCAAACTCCCCGAAATTCTTCTCACAACAATTTACTACCAACATATTGAAAATAAAATCTGTTTCTTATTACTGTTAAATATAAATAGAATATAACCAAAGAATGTCCCAAGAATCGAGCGCAGATTCTCACGATCAATGCGCAATATCTCTGTTTTTTTTTTTTATTTTTTTTTT
>NW_006263358.1:115975-118372 GCF_000469605.1 Apis dorsata | reverse complement strand
TTTTTTTTTTTTTTTTTTTTTTAAATATGTAATATGAAATAACCCACGAGCAAGGCCAAGCCATTCAGCGCATCTCTCCATCACGGGTCAATTAAAATGGTCATGAGGTGGGCCACTCTTTGAAATCAAAGCCTTGCTGGGGTTTAGGGGCGCTGGCGGCATACCCACCTTGGTTGCTTTCTCCTCCTTGATACGAACGCTGAGGATAACTGGTGTCAGCGTAATTACCATATGCAGAGTACCCAGTATAATCCGGAGTTTTAGCTGAACTGCTACTGGACCCAGGTGCACCTGAGCCGGTGGTCTGTCGTGAATACATGTCACCTGGAACATTGATTTTCATCGTATTATCCAACTTCCCCACTTACCTCGTTTCGTTTATTCATAAGCTGTGGGATATACTTCTTCCCACGGTAAAGATACATTTTTGATACTTTTCATGGCACTTTCAAGCCATCCAAGATTATATATTCTTCAATAATATATTAAAATTATGAATATTTATATAATTGGTGAATTGAACGAAAGTATCTAAAATATATCTCTCTTGTCTTTTCTCTTTTTTTTTTTTTTTTTTTTTTTTTTTACGGAAATATATAATAAAGAATATTTTCAAAATATAGAGGGATTATATTAAAATTATCGAGATCAGTTTTATGTTTAGAGAACATGTATAAGATGTTACATGTAAATGGAAAGCATCGTGAGAAATTAAAAATCGAATGCAGTTTACGTTAATTTTATAAAAGATTGATTATGCAAAATAAGCAGAGAATTGTACTGATCTCAGAAGATTACAAACGAATCAACATCTATCGTAATTAAGAATAAAAATTGTTAAATAATTTTATTATATTATATGTATAAAATTAAATCGAGCGAATTTTTATAAAGAACTGATAAAGAAAATCTAACAAGAAGTTGCAAAAAAGGTATTAAAAAAATTAATTTGAACAGATATGAATTCGATTCAGATTATACTGGTCGACAAAGGAAATGGGAAAAACGAGATCAGGATTGCACTATACTACATTATAGTACATTTTTTTTTTTTTTTTACAAATTCAAAATTTTTATATTCCTTTTTTTACAATGGCATTACAATAGATTAGAAGAATATAAATACACTTAAAAAATTATTTGCAAATATCTAGTCTACTCTAAAAAATACGACAACTAAAGGAACACTGGCCAATTACTTTTCTGGGAGGTATTAAAAAACAACCAATGAAAGTAGAAAGAAAATATTTGTATTGGATTACAAATAGGACAAAAAATGATCGATTTCGGATTAAAAAATTACAAAAATTAAGAGTGATGTAATGGATGAATAAGTGCGGAATGCCGATGATTACAATACTACGATATCCACTGAATCTTGTCTAAAACGTTTGTAAGCATAACGAATATTCTAAGCGTAGCTCTCTACCTTTAAGTATATACTAATAAAGATATATATAAAACGATGTGATTTACATTTTTTATAATCCTAAATTGATCTGCATTAAAACTACGTATATTTATAATTTGTACAAATGAAATTACATGCTCTCAACATTCTAGACGCAAAAAAGAGAACAAGCGCAAAGACATGTAAAAATTACCAGATAATTAAATGAACTAACGAATGTGCAAATATTAAGGAATCGAGGAACAGCAGAGGATTGTAATAGGATTCAAATTTTATTCAGTAAAAAATAAATTTTTCTCTTCCATTTACAACACAATTTAAAATTCTTCGGTTTCTCGTTCTTCCAACCTCAATGCATGAAAAACTCATCTCTCGGTGAACTCCAAAAGCCAATAACATTAATTTATTGTATGTTAACAGACAAAAGTTATTATAAAAGAAACAGGCATTACATTTCTTGTGGACGATCTAAAGGAAATACTTAACTGTACAATAAATTTTTCCGCAATAAAAAATACTGTTAATAAGCGAAGCATGATCTCTCTCGATATATCACGCCAAATTACAATCATGCCGTCTCACTTCGCCGCGTGTTTATCGATCGTTATTAAAAATAATGATCAGTCTGTATACAAACACACCCTGATACGACCAGTGATAATGATTTTCTAATTAGTTAATTATCATATACGTATAAAAAAATATTTTTTTTTTCTTTTCTTTTAGTTTAAACAGATAGAGAAAGAAGAAGATAGAAAGAAAGACAAAAAAAAATCAATAGATAATAAAATAAAATAATTTATAGCCAGGCTCGACTATGTGAAAATAGAACTGTATGATGCGAAAGGGTGGAAAGAGGAAAGAGTTTGTTTGACTGAGGTTGAAGACTCACCCTGCGGGCCAGAGGGGTTCGAGTTGGAGTTGGGCTGCGAGGAGTTAGGCTGAGGGGGCTGAGGTGGTGGCTGAGTCCCAGGAGGGGGCCCATT
>NW_006263358.1:114742-115638 GCF_000469605.1 Apis dorsata | reverse complement strand
CCGCTGTGGGCCCATAGCCCCCTGAAGCGGCCGCTGCCGGCCCACCTGCGATTATCAATCACACAAAATATGTCACACCATTTTTTCCAAATTTTTTATTAATATAATTCATCGTTTTAATGCCAAGAACGCATCAATCAAAAATAATATAACTTTAATGACTTTCGAAATTTCAAAAATGTATAATAAAAGAAATAAACATTATATTTTTAGAGAAATTTTATTAAAGGAAAGAATACTGTAACTCTCTATTTGAGAAACCGTTTTCCAATTTCTTTCATATTTATGAGTCGAAAAGTTTCTTACCTGAAAACTTTCCAAAGTAAAGCCGACTAAATTACTTTATTGCAGTAAATTTTAAAAAGAAGTTACTTTCAGGTAATTTTCCCTATAGTTAGTCCTGTTAGTTTATTGTTATCCTTGGCACTAAAATGGTTCGTTTTCTTTAGCATTCTTAACATTCACCGTTATACCGTTTCATTTAAACATTCATGCTCGATTCCCTCAGTAAATAATAAAATTAACATTGCGATAAGAATATATATTTAAAATTGTAAATATATATTGGACTACGTCAAGATTCTATGAACGATAAATACATCGGTAATCATCAAATAATTTTTCAGCCAAGAAAAATAAAGAGAAATATAAAAATACATTTTTTTAAATTTTATATTTGTTTGGTATTCTTTAAGGAAAGCAAGCATGAAGGAAGACATCATGATGAAGTTTAAATTATTCTGAAATAAAACTGTGACTTTAAATATATAAATAAATTAAAATAAAAAAAAATGCAATTTTTTACAATACAGAAAATAGATATTAAAATCATATGAGAAATGAATCATGAATCATTGATATAATTTCGATATACATTTATGATGTCCTATTATATT
>NW_006263358.1:114352-114648 GCF_000469605.1 Apis dorsata | reverse complement strand
AGAGAGAGAGAGAGAGAGAGAGAGAGAGAGAAAGAGAAAGAGAGAAATGATTAATTAATATATTATAATTTATTATAGATATTTATTATATTTTTATATTTTTATCTTTATTGTTTTTTCACCAAGGATAGAAAGGAAAAGGATAGGATAAAAGTTTTGTTAAACTTATCATATATTATCTCCTAAAGAAATATAAAATCAAAATTTTTAAGTTAAATTTATAAATCTAATTCGAAATTCAAAATTTACAAAAAATATTATCGTTACTTATGACTATTGAGATTAAAAAATTATTA
>NW_006263358.1:111735-114283 GCF_000469605.1 Apis dorsata | reverse complement strand
AAAAAAAAAAAAAAAAAAAAAGAAAAAAAAAGAAAAAAAAAAGAATTTAAATGAGACTGAACTAAGAAAATTATGTTAAAAACTTACCATAACTTCCATAACCTTGAGTAGCTGCTGCAGGTTGAACATTATAACTACTACCCCATTGATGATGTGGTGGTGGTGGAATTTGTTGTTGCTGAGGAGGGCCAGGTGGTGCACCCCAGCCCTGAGAATTATACTGAGTATATCCAGCAGCATATCCTCCAGTTTGAGGACTGGTACCCCAACCTTGATACTGCTGCATCATATTTCCTGGTGGACCCATTGGACCTCCCATCATAGGTCCACTCATCTGTCCATTTGGACCACCCATAGGTCCCATATTCCCAGCCATTCCCATTGGAGGTCCACCTTGTTGAGGTGGTCCCCACTGACCTTGATGACTATCATTCATTTTGCTAGAAGAATCTCTTGGTTCTGCGCGTTTGATTTCAACCTGTAACCAAAAATAATCAAACAATCTGAATGAAAATCATTATCGTTCATATTTCATGATTCAAATTAAGAGATATGAAATAGGATTTCGACCTCGATCGAATAAAAGTAATCCTATTTATACCTTAATTTTAATTTTCTTTTTTTCTTCATAAAAGTATAAGATTAAACCTTTAAAACTCGCCAAGTCTTACATCGATTCTAAATATATTCTAATTTTTGACTTGCCATATAACGCATATGTACGATAATTCTAAACGTTTTTTTAAATTGATACTTATATAATAAGAACTAAACATACAGTTGTTAAGAGTAACATAGTATGAGAAAATTGTGTAAAATAAAATAAGTACTATAACTAATATAATTATATAAAATATATAAATATAATTATGACATATAACTAAATTATCATACTTATTCGTACTTATTATTATTTTACATTACAGTAATCTAATAATATATAATATATACTAGTGTGTAGGTATGCTATACCTGTTTTCCATTCAAGTTGACGAAATGCTCCGCTACGCATCGGTCCACTGCATCTTCATCCTCGAAACTGAGAAAGCCAAATCCTGTCGTCCAAACGTGAGAGAGTATATCAAAAGATGCCCCATATATTTATACAAAAAATACATTTCTTTTATATAACCCCACCATTTGAAATTTTTATCATACCATCAATATTACATTTTATTTTTTTCTTCTTTCATTTATTTGTACATCTTTACATTAACTATCTTTTATTGTATAAATGATAATTATTATTAATTTGGAAAAACATATTTATAGTATCTTACATATAATTTTGTTAATGTCAGTGTAAATATGTATTTTTTAATATTTTGTAAACATTTATTTTACAAAAATTTATATAGTAATGTTCATTTTAAATATTCATAAACTTAAAATACTTAATCTATAATAAATTTATGATGGCTGATTTAAAGAAGTTTTTAAATACTTATATACTTCTACTTTAAAAGATTGTTAATGATATTTAATATGTAAAGCATCAATATTCTTTTGTTAATATTTTGTTTTCAAGATATCACAAAAGATTATCAATTACATTATAAATATATATCCATCAATGCATATCATCTCAATTACAGGAAAGTATATATATCTTGTTCAAATAATAAAATGGATAAAAAAAAATTCATTTGTTGTACTCATTAAATGTATTGACTTCTTGAATGCAGCCACCAAAAAGGAATAAATATATAAAGAACAAAGAAGTAACATACCTATCTGAGTACTGAATAATTACTACATTATATAAATATAAAAATTTTTATATTAAAGTAAAAAATTTTCAAGTAAAAAAGTTATCAAAATTAATAATATCTTAATTTAACATAATCAATATAAGCTGTAGGTTATAAGTAATTTTTCATATACATATAATATGATTAAAGATAAATATAACTAAATGAGTTTGTTCAATGAATAATAAATGGATAATACTAATAAAAAATCGAATTTACAACACACTTACTAGTAGCTTAACTTGACTTAAGTTATGTACATTTTAACTTATGTACTTAATAACCTGGTAAAGTCTTAAGCTATCCTTAATAAAACTTAGCCAAATCACAATATATATATATATAAATATATATGTATATATATTTAATATTAAATTTAATTTTATAACATAAAGTATCTTAACCATTTTTTAAGGTAAGACAAGGCGAATTATTAAGAGTAGCAAAATAGGATAAGAACACTACATAAATAACTATGTATAATGCATTGTGAGTTTCATATATAAGATCTTAAAATATTTTATAAATACATATTGAAAATAAATAATATTAATTATTAAGACTGTGAATCAGGATATATTAATTATAATTATTAAAGGAAGCAAGAGCAGGGTCATTAAAAAAAAGGTAATCAAGCAGAGGAAGTTCAATGACCACAAATTATTAACTGACTTAAGCACAAAATCATATTTAACTTTATATTAATTACTAATTTTAAAGTTTGCACTTTTTTGTTTTTATATTTTTAATCTAAATAAAATTTTAATATTTTATTTTAATTAAATAATGGGTGTGCT
>NW_006263358.1:107834-111508 GCF_000469605.1 Apis dorsata | reverse complement strand
TTGATTAAGTATATGTATATATATATATATATATATATATATATACACACACACATGTATGTGTACATATATATATATATATATATATAATAATAATAATAATAATAATAATACGTATACATATATAATAATATAATAATGTGTATCATAAATTGTATCAATTATACATTATAAAAAAATTTTTATTTCAAGAATTCTGACTATACTTTTCATCATATAAGAAACAAGATGATATGATATTTAAATATTTATAGAGTATTGTTTTTTATAGTTTCCATAATAATTAAAAAAAAATACTATTAAATACATAAAATATCATTAAATTATATTTCATTATGTATTTAAATTATTATTAACATGAGTTATTAAATGGAAACCACTTCAAACAATACTGGTTTAATTACATACAAATAATTATTATAATGTACTCACCCCTTGATTTCTTCTTCTCTTGGTCATACATTATGACAACCTCCATAACTTTACCAAAACGGGTAAAGAAAGACCTCAAATCGGTCTCTGTCACATTACTTGGTAAGCCACCAAGAAAAACTTTCGGAAAGCCTCCACTGCGTTTTGGTTTCTGTTGAGTGCGTGGATTACATGGTTTCGGGTCAATCTATAACCAAATAATGGGAAATATAGATAAATTTTCTTTTTTATCTATATCTATATCAATTTCTTTTTCTTTTTTTCGTGTTATATATAAAATATATAAAATAATACTAACTGTGCGCCCATCAAGTTGATGTGGTCCATTCTGAAGAACTAATGGAACATTAGCTGGATCACTAAATGTTACAAATCCAAAACCACGACTGCGACCAGATTCACTGTTTTTCATAACAACGCAGTCAATTACTTCGCCGTAACGGCCGAAGTAACGTTGAAGATTTTCTTGTGTTGTCTCCCAGGACAAACCACCAACAAACAACTTTCTGTAAGAAAAAATTTTTTTAGAAATAAATAATAGACTTATATAAATAATATTAATAAAAAATGTCTTTTAAATAAATTACGATACACGAAACAATATAAATAGAATAACGTTTTTCGAATTCATTTTTTATAATACGTTATATAATAAAAGAAAATTTTGATATTTTGATAAATTTAATGTAGTAAATTAAATTTAGGTTAATTAACGTAAGAAATAGCAAAGTATAATTTTATTTAACACGCATAAAAAATACACGATTTATATTGTAAAATATATTTATCAATGACCTAATTTTGATAATAATCCATAATGCACATAATATTGAAGTATTTCATGACGCATTTTTTTTTATCAGTAATGAAAATTCACGGAAAAATTGATATATGCATAATAATATGCCGCTTAACACATATCTATCAATAATCACAATTGTTCAAACGTGTAAGAAAATCGCGTAGCGATGGAGTATTGAAATGCTCTGATCTTTCAGGATATAGAGCATAAAAATAGAGAATCTAGAATTGAAGGATCTAATAAACGACGATGCAGTAGCATACTTTCACACCGAAATAAAATATCAAAAATATACATAATATTCTAAACCACCATACTCGTGCTTGTCGATTTTTCCAAAAGAGTAACATCTAAACAATCAAAAGTGTCGTAAGTATTAAGAAGAACACTATGCAGAACCGGCATCGAACTATTCCCCTCTCACGAAAAACCACATATCTCATCGTTTATTGCTGCAGGAAAAAAAGATTGGCCTCGCATATCATAAAAATCATATATGAATAACGAAGCATGATGACGTTTTGCGTAATATAGATAAGCAATTTAGCTCATGATCAAGCAAACATTGAAAGCAAGTAAGAGATACGAAGTAACTGCAATACGCAATGGAGATCCCACGCAATAAACCCGACAGTCCATGAACGCGTCGATCGAAAATTCTCGCATAAAAATACCTTTCAATGGCTAGTAATATGTAATTCAGACTTACCCCTTTTCGTCGTCGTCCATTTCGGTCTTCACTCTCATAATATTTCACTTAAAACTACGAGAATGTTGTTAGTATTAGGGCGCGAATGGGAATATGGCACGATGCTTAGCGCGGACGAGGGTAATGGCTCCCCACAATGAACGCGACGTCGAGAACAGAATGTAAACGTAACGAAGCGACTCGCGTCACTTCCGCTGGTACACTAGTCAAATCAGCAATCGTATTCAGTACTTCAGGGACGTGCATACAGGAAAATTACGCCCTCTGCAATACAAATAGTACGATTTTATATTTTATTTTCATTAAAATATTTTGTATGTTGCATAACTATATTTTTTCTTAAAAAATATTATATATTTGAAACAAAAATAATTAATATTTCTATCGTTCAAACAGTCAATTATTATTAATATTTTATATTAATCTACGAGTTTCATAATCTATACAAGTTGAATTATTACAATTATTACAACCCTGAAAAAAATATTATGTATATTTAATGAATTCAATATGTATCTAAATAATCAATGCAATGGTCAATAATAATGTTTCTATGTTATTAATGAATAAATAAAAAATATGTCGAAATAAATATACTAGTTGAATATAGTAGTATTTCTGGGTTCAACGATCTGTCGTCACAGAGCTTCCGCCATATTATTTTTACATTGGCGGGAAACTTTAAATCACATATAATTTAAAGTATAGAAGATTCATTTGATATACAGAAAAAATTAAATCTTTTCCATTTTTAATTGAGGTGAGAATAAGCTCACCTGCATTGAAAAATGCATTTTCATCATAATTTATCTATTATAAATTCACATTTTTACCAAACAAAACATATTAATTTCCTTCTTACATAAAAATGCAATTTTCTAGTCGTTGCATAATGCATAAGAAAACAATTGCATTGAATAATAACATTTATATCTGTAATAATTTCATAAAGAACTTAAACAGAACAATATAAATATTAGATTTTACATAATTTTAGATATTATATAATTATATTAATTAAAAACATTGCATTAAATCTAACATTAAGCAAATATTTTTAATAAAAAATAAAAATAATTTTTTCTATATAATTTTTTTTATGATTTTTTTTTTTTTTCATAATTATTTATACCATATAGACGATCGAATCTTTCATTTGATAAATCTATGATAATGCAAAACACGCAGAACTAAACAATCAGACTTACCTTAAATATTTTTAAAAATATATTTCAAATCAGAATTTTTGTTTAAATATTTACCATTATATTTATCATAAAAAAAGGTATTTTTAAAAAAAAATTGATTAAATAAATTTCATTAGAGAATAAGAATAGTTCTAAATACATCAAACAGGACAAGATTATTCCGTACAGTTTCTTTTTCATTTGCTTACAATTCGTTCCCATTTTATAATTTTTCCTTGACACACAGTAGTTAGAAATCGCTAACTTCCCAGAAAGTAATAAACATTGTTAATCGAAGAATCGTAACAAAGATGGCCTAAAAATCAAAGGTTATCACGTGTGTAGAATTCGAGGGATCGATTCCTCTTTATTCTCCGCCTTTCCGGCTAAAGGATATCCACAAGGCGGCTAAAAATAAAATTATTTAACTCGAGCAACTCTTTCCTTCTTCGCCCGATTCATCCGGCCCGCCAATTTAATTTCATTGTAAACGTTTGAATCATATTAGAATTCTCGTTATCCAACCACGATAAGACTATATAAT
>NW_006263358.1:106878-107755 GCF_000469605.1 Apis dorsata | reverse complement strand
AAAAAAAAAAAAAAAAAAAAAAAAACGAAACTATTCGAGCTGAACTATCCGTTTCTCTAAGTTGCGTGTTGCTCGATATTACACACGACATTACGATCTTTTTAAAATTTTTATAACACACCTATGTCGCTCCTTCGCGTCTTAATCCGATCGTTCCGCTCGAACAAGGATCGAGCATGGCGAATGGGAGATAATATGAAATTCACGAAGCGTAAAGGTAGTTCAATTCGCTTCTATTTCGACGGAAGTTCCTGCTTTACGGACGCGACGCTATAGTGTGTCAGCTTCGACTGTTCTTACTAACCGGCCTTTAGTAACGTTCGTTACTACGTTCTAACGCGAGCACGCGACGATCGCGTAGGTGTGTGCTACACATTTATTTTATGCATCTTGTTACACAATACGTTAAGCAGATATACTCGTGTATACAACTCGTTCCTCTCTAGGCATTCGACAAGAGTAAACAAATGTCTCGCTTACTCACAATCGTACGTGAACATGAATAGAGAATAGTAATATCGCGTATGACAATGAATTCACTAAGTATCGTAACGATATCAAGAACGCCTATCTATCTATCTTTGATTGATAAAATTAATAATATATATATATATATAGTAATACCCACAGTATACGCTCAGAAAGAAGATTTAACTTCAATAGCAATTTTTTAACTTTTAAAAATTTCTAAAAACATTCGTCTTTTTTAAAAGTTGTCTCGAGGTGTATAAAGTTCCCACAAGATAAGAGTACTTTTAGAGGGTCACGAGTTCTAAATTTAGAATCCGTTTACGTTCGACCGTATACCGTTTGTTCCAAAATTTAGGTAATCAGGTCTATATCGATAATTCTCCCGTAAAAATAGAAAACTATTCGT
>NW_006263358.1:100599-106679 GCF_000469605.1 Apis dorsata | reverse complement strand
ATATATATATATATACACATACACACACAGAGTAATTTTACAGTTCATTGCTTTTTCATGCATCGCACATATATCAACGCGAACACTCGCGCGTCTTCTTCATGGAAGATTCCAGTTGCAAAAATTGGCAAGCTCGTTTAAAAAACATTTACAAGAAATTCTTATATAATTTTCCATATCTTCCCTTTTAACTTTTCAAAAATCTGCAAAAAAAAAAAAAATATTATCATCGGATATCACGATCATACGATAAATGGATCGTATCTAATAGACAAGTTATCGAATCGGATTCTATCGAAAGTAACCGAGGTCAAGACCATAGAACTAAAGGTGCGTATATCGACTCCATTTCCTTGATATCTGAACGAAAAGTTTCTGCCCCGTCCGTTGAAAAGCTTTAGTATATCCCGGCCGATCAGGTTGCCTGGGTCTAGCCGGGTGACTGCTTGTTGCCTGACGACTGCTTGCCCGACTGGCTGACTGCTAGCCGGCTTTCAGTCTCGTCTGGTTCAGTCGCCGCTCCGACATCCTGCTCGCAACACGACCGCGGCCGGTGCCAGCACGGGGGCCTCCGTGCCTTTCCACGTTTCTCTCATCATCTCTTCGTTTACGGTTTCTGTCATACCGTGGCGGATGCAGCGGGGCCGTAACCCGGCTTTTTTCGGCGCCAGTTAAGACCCACGTGCACACGCCGAACGCTGAACCCGGTCGGAAGAAGAGTAAGTTGCTCTAGAACCACAAGGTATCCAGTGACTAATGGAGATCTGTTTGTTTCTTCGCCTAATAGGGGAGCGCGTATATCATTTTAATATAAATTGAATAGTGAAAAGTTAAGAAAGGTGTCGTATATGCGCGGAACAACGATCGAAAGATTTTCGGTCGGAACAGTGATTGTGAGAATCTTGTTGTTTCGCGAGTGAGAATGGAATTCGATCGAGCGTGATATTGTAAATTCCCAGGATGAAATTCGAAGTTTATTTTTCCGGCTGGCTTACGTAAGTGCTTTTAATAAATTAAGACGGCTCGAATACAAAGGATATTTGTTTAGAACGTGGAGTTGCCGTTTAATGAGATTGTTCAGCCGTGAACCGCGATCGTCGAGAGGTCGCAAAAGCCTTTCGTTATTATCGTGCTCTCGAACTCGAAAAGTCGATGACTCTTTGAAACTTCTACAGGCTGCTTGTCTTCGATTCGAGTCACGGCTACGACAAGTCTGTTGTTCTAACGCGAGGCTTTTGCCGCGTATGATTTGGCCTGAACCGCGGTCTGTGGGAACAATTAACGGAGGCATCGTTCCACGCAACAACTTTTAATAACTCGGTTCTTCGCTTGATCCCAGCTCCCACTTCTTTCGAAAATACAATCGTTCGGAAGTTAACGAGACCGGACAGTCACGAGAATTTAACCGCAACGTGTGCTCAACCAGTCGACCACTTTATCGTGACTCACCAAACGTATGCAAATCTCTCTCGTAGAATTGATTAAAATAAATGGAAATTTCGTCACTCTTTTGAATATTGTCGCACTTATTCGTAACGTGTATATAAAAATTCATACGAATTTCATATATTTTCGAAGGGATCGTGCATACCTCGTATAAATGTAAATTTCAATTTCCACTTTCTCGAAGATTATTTTAAAAGAGACGAGGATAAATCGACTATTTCTATTCGTGGTATACCGATGATGATGATGATGATGATGATCTTCGAGATTCTTCTTTTTCCTGACTCATCTTTATCTTGCTCGTAAAGTAAAGAACTAGGAGTCGTATCCTACCTTAGGAACTAGCGGAGATCTGGAGCTGACTTTCGGCTTAAACCGGTTCTCCCGCCTTTATACCTCCTCATTCCTGCACGTCACTTCGAATCGCATCCTTTAACGGGACGAACACCGGGATTTCGTGGATTTACCGATTCAACCGTGTAATCGCGATTGTCAACACTATTGTGTCGACGCGAATCTATCGATTTCTACGAGCATCTAACGGTATCAAAGCGTATTCTCTCCAACGATGAAGATCATCATCGCTCGTCGTTGAATTCGTTCGTGAAAGGTATAGAAAGAGAAGAGGAACGATGGAAATATCGATAAAACAACCGCGCCAATTTTCCTCGCACTTCAAATTATCTTCAAAGGTGTTATTATTCGGAGCAATCTTGTTCAAACTGATAAGATTAATCGCGGCGCGGACGAATATTAAATTTACGCGTCGTCTTCTATTAAATATTATTGCACCAGCCAAGATAAATCGCATTAACCGTGGATTTTAACGGGAATCTGATTTTTCTTTTCCCCATTCCACAACCGAGAATAAACGCGGGAAGATTGTGGGAACGGAAACTGGTGTGTGAATAACGACTACCAACAATCGTCGATGACCATCAAGCGACCTTTCATTTAACGAATAATTAATTTACAGTTAACGAGAAAGTCCTTTCCTCGTGATTTAATGCCATTTCTATTCTCGTGGAAACAACATATATCCCTGTTTTAGAATCGAATTAACCGTTAACTAATATTTTACGGTACATCAGGTGTTTTTCCTTGTTGGTTTCGCGCCAATAAAACGATTCCTTTGTGCAACGAAATTCGATAACTGCCCGCATTCGCAAAGATATGTATATCAGTTTGCCTGGAAACCGGTTTTCTCAAGGGACAATTCTTCGCCTATGCCGTTTAGGGAATCAATCTCAACTAACCGTTCGGAAGACGAATGTGCTTGCTTCTTGCATTATATTTTCACAGATCGACAAACGCGCGTAAATGGGAATTGCTACGTCCTTTTTGAAATTCGAAACACGGCGGGGAGGGGAAAAAAAAAAAAATACTTAACGATATTCTTCTTCTGAAAAACCGAAAAAGTGCAAACCGAAGAATGCAAAACATTCTTAGAGAAAACGTGTTTTCTCGTTATTCGTGTTACTAGAATGAGCCAAGTATCGGATTAATTGATGAAGAACGTCTTCTAACGGCGCCAAGTCCTCGTTCCTGGATATACTATTATCTAACCTGCGGTTTTGCACAGTGCTGTTCGTCGTTCTCACGACGTAGCAGCAGAAAATACCAACTGCGCGAAGGAAACCAAATCCTGACAGAATCGGATAATCAATTTCAAGTTTCACAGTTGCTTGATTCAAATCCCGGTAATCGAATTCATTAAGTTGAATATTATCTGTCGATTGAGTCAGAGATCGTTTCGATCGATTATCGATAGGATAGGATTGCCTCATCGAGCACGCATGATTCAAACGACGAACGAATACGAATTATTATATTAATCTATCGGCGTACAACAATCGAAGAGTTACGAAATATTCAATGTACCAAACTGAAGCCACGTATTGAAAATCAAATATTAATTGGCGAGACGAAAGTTCAAGTCGCGTATTGGTCAACACGTGTGCGACCTCGATCGATCGTGCATAATTGATCGTATCAATTTTTACCCACGAAATATAATGGGGCCGTTTATAATTCAGCACCACCGTTTTTTTCTTTTTTTTTTTTTTTTTTTTTTTTTTTTTTTTGCATTTCTTTCAGATTAACATGAACGATCGTTTCGCGAAGGTTTCGAAATCTTCTCCGAACAGCTATGGGATTCGACAAAATGCAGTTGTTGGCGTTGTTGATAAAAATATTCGATGTAAGTAATAGTGGTTTTTACGAAATAACCGACTAGTTACATCATACCCGAAGATAACGTATCGTTTGACGAAGATAATCGGTTTCGTTCAATTCGTTTCCCACAAGGCTGATGTAAAAATAAACGACTGACCAAACAACGAGCGCTTTTATAGTCATACAGAGAACAAGGCAAAAAATACACAGCTAAAGTTTGCTCTTTAAATGGCAAACGAACGTGTCGTGCCAAAGTCCAATGAATATAAAGAATATTATATTCCTTTGAAACGTGCCGAACGTCAAATTCATCCAGGTGTCTTTATTTTTTTTTATTTTTCTTTTCTCTCTTTTTCTCTCTCTCTCTCTCTTTTTCTTGATTTCCGTAACGTTTACGATCATAAATCAATCAACGTTCGTTCACTGGATTTTAGAATTGTCGCGAATATCGAATATAAAAGAAAAGAGGTATTATCAAGCGTTGTTCCACAGGTTTGAGCAATTGGTGCTCGGTATCGAGAAGGAGGAGCGATGGGATCGTACGAAGAATTTCCAGCAATTACGCTAATTAACACATTGAAATCATTAAAGAAGGGGATCACGGATGCTAGAAAGATGACGATGAACCCAGCCGGAGATCCAGAGACTCCACGAGATCAATGGATGAGGTGACGTTTCACCCAGTGATGCGTAAACGACGTGGACTGGCCAGCGCCATTCTGGGCCTGATAGTGGGCCTTCTCTTAGGTTTCCTCATCCAAAGCTACAAGATACTCTCCTCGAGCCATCAACATCAACGGTTGAACGTTTACGCGTCCTCGATGCTTGGCTCGCGGCTTTTGATCAAACCATCGGCGAGAAACGTTCCCAAATTGGAAGACGATGAACAGATAAACAGTTCCTCGACCAGTTTGGTGTTCGTGGGCGTAATGACAGCGAGCAAGTATCTAGATTCGCGAGCCAAAGCGGTGTACGAGACTTGGGGCAAGGAGCTTCCAGGAAAAATTGCCTTCTTCTCGTCCGAAAACTCGATAGTCCCGAAGAATTGTCCCGATCTACCTTTGGTGGCATTGCCGCGGGTCGACGATACGTATCCACCTCAGAAGAAATCGTTCATGATGCTGCAGTACATGTGGAACAACTACGGGGATCGTTTCGAGTGGTTTCTCAGGGCTGACGATGACGTTTATGTGAGGACAGACCGTCTGGAACAATTATTACGATCCGTCAATTCGAACAGAGCCATGTACATCGGCCAAGCGGGAAGAGGAAACTCCGAGGAGTTCGGTCTTCTCTCGTTGGAGTACGACGAGAATTTTTGCATGGGCGGGCCAGGCGTTATTCTGTCCAGGGAGACGTTGAGAAGAATCGTGCCGCACATCAAGTATTGCCTCAGACATCTGTACACCACGCACGAAGACGTTGAATTGGGAAGATGCGTGCAGAAGTACGCCGGTATACCTTGTACCTGGAGCTACGAGGTAAATTTTCCTCCGTTTCCGTTTAATTTTCTCCTTTCAAAATTTCGAATTGTCGTTGATCGTTTCCTCACCCTCCTCCCTCTTGATATTTATCGCCGAACGAAAAATTTATTTTGCTCCTTGCTCCGTCTGCACTGCATCGTTCCTCTGCATCGTCCGCTTGCGGACGACGTGTCTCGTACTCGTGTAACTATTAAATCTATTTTTGGTCATCCTGTTTTCTTCTCTCTCCCGATATACACACCGTAATAAATGGGAACGTTGATAACACGTGTAATTTGTTGATCGTCGTCGCACGGTTCGTTCGAACGATACCATATCCCACAGAATGCGATGCGTGTTCTTCGATATCTTGACGATTTTAATATCGTATGAAATTTCTTTCTTCGAGAACGTGAAACGATTTTTCTGAGAATTCTAATAATCCGTTTCCTCTTAATCCGAATGTTGAACATCGTCGAGATAAGATTCAGATGAGTCGATCCATATTTGATTATTTTCAACCATATTTGCAATCCCTGTTAACGCGGTATTCGCATAAACGGTCTAAAAGATCTGTTTTTACTCGATGTGTATATTATCGATTTAAATATAAGCTACGCATCTGCATCATATACAGGGTACGCTATCATTGGGTTAACTCGGAAGGTACAATGCACAGATGAGGATGTTAGTCGTTAAGTACAAGCGAATAGTACCCTGCTAACCCAGTGGCCAGATCGAGTCATTCTCCTCCATCTTGACACTCGGCATTAGGTCGAAGTGCTTAAGTAACAATTTAGTAGCACGAAGCGCTTAAATCTCTTATCGCGCTCCTTGCAATAATTTAATCGAACTGCACGTTTGCATTCACGATTGCGCTCGCGGTTCCACGATGTGGAACGCGAATTATTATGTCATTTTGCCAAGGGCAACATCAAACATCGAAACACGATCCAATAAAATTATTTTTTTTTTTTTCGTTGGCGTTAAGATTAT
>NW_006263358.1:91427-100351 GCF_000469605.1 Apis dorsata | reverse complement strand
AAAAAAAAAAAAAAAAAAAAAAAAAAAAAAAAAAAGAAAAAAAAGAGAAAGGAAGACAAAGAAACAGAGAGATAGATCTCTTTTTCCTTTTCTTTTATGCTTGGATTCAAAAGTTCGAATGGATAGGGAAAATACATTGGAAATGATTGGTCGAGAATATATTCCTCGAAATCTGAAAATATTGATTCGAGGATAAATTTGGGACTTGAACGACATTTCACTCGAAAGGTAAAATGGTGAGATGGAGGATGTTAATAGTTAGATACGAACTAAATCGTAGCCTAATAACCTACTGACAGCCTATACGTTCCCGTCTTCATGCTCGCCGTAAGGTCGAAACACTTAATAGCCATTCTTACGACATGCAATAACTACATGTTTGTCGTACATGTTTTTATACTGTTTCTATGTCAATCTATTGATTGATCGAGGCGCATTACTGTCATGACGACAGATTTACGATTTGAGTATCAGATTGTTGTAACGTTCTCTTTCTCTCTCTCTCTTTTTTAGAATTCCATATTTCAATTTCAAACTTTTTTGACCGGATAAAATTTGTAGGAACGTTGAAATAAATGATGTTAGAATATGGCCAAGTTAATTCAAGAGATGTAACAGTAGAATAATTCCTTGTAATAAGATACTACCACACCCAGTCTCACAGCTTGATTAACACTTGCTCCTCGAGTAGAGATGCGGTTTCGTATACGCGCTAATATTTATTATGAGACCAGTGAACCGGCAGGAAGTTTACAATATTTTAGAATCTCTAAGCCTGAAAATATTCTCTAAAAATATTCGAATTTTTTGAAGATATTATCGCTTATTACACGCGGATCTCGATATCTTCGTGATATCGAAGTAGTAAACGGGACACGACGACACGTCATCTGTCGTTTCCGTCGTTTTAATCTTAATTAAAACAGCTGGAACAATTTACTGGATGCTTTCGCTTTTGCAGATGCAGTCTATCCTATATCACAACAGTTCCGGGGCGCAAGCGTTCACCGGAAATTTGAAGAAAAAAGAAGTTCACCGTGCTATTACGTTGCATCCTGTTAAAAATCCGCCGCACATGTACAGATTGCACAATTACATGAGGGTTGGTATCGGGCTAATGTTACCTCGTAATCGTTTCCTCTTGCCTTCAGTTTGCAAAAAGCTTTTCCTCTCTTTCGTTTTTTCCAGGGGCTTAAGATTCAAGATCTGCAACAAGAGAGACTCAATCTTCACAGGGATATCTACACCATGGCGAAGCAATTGGGGATCAGCGTGGAGAATCTGAAGAATTACGAGATAGCCGATCGTGTCCCGCTGTTTCCAGTCAAACCATATTCGAAACTGTATCCCGGTGACACCGAAATATTGGGTAAATGGGTTATATTTGCCAAGAATTTCGAGGTCGTAAAATTAACACGGGGAATGGGTGGGTGGGTTAAACGATTTCGTCATTGAGATAAACTCGATCCTCGAAATCTCGCGCGTGCTTTTCGAAGCTACGGAATATTTGACGAGGCGAGCGTGAATCATTGATTTCAAGAACAATCGCGTTTCCCTGGATGTGCGTTATTAATAGAGCCATTTAGACCGATTAGCCCATGCGAATTGATCGTCGGGCATACGTGGCGGAGCAGATGCGAGCCACGACACGATTCGTTTGAGCCCATCACACGGAACGATCGGCACTTCGATCGTGACTCTACTAATTTTCATCTCTTCTGCGCTTTGTATTCACGCCTAATTCACGAGTACGCATAAATTTTACATAATAATACGATTTTAAATATATCGATGGATTCGAGAGATAAATTATTTTATGATACACGATACGACGAATAATCTTATTATTCCGCATAATTATCGGTATAAATTTTTACAAGAGAGAGAGAGAGAGAAAAAAAAAGGAATCTGTCGCTTTTCGTTGCATTTTTTATTACATAATATTTTTCTTTCAGGTGTTTCGGCAGGACTTCGTTCGTTCAAACCGACGACAAGCGACGAAGTAATTCCTTGGGATTTCTTGTCGAGATCCGAGTACAGCTTGGGGGATTCGAATCCCAGAAGAAGAATTCACAGTGACATAAAAGAAGGTTTGGAGGACATTACGAGAGAAGTGATGGCTTCCATAAATGCCTGTTCACGACAGCGTGGTCGAGTAGTGGAGGAAAGGTCGACTCTTTACGGGTACAGAAGAGTAGATTCCTACGGCGCTGACACGATACTGGATCTTCTTCTCGTGTATCGAAAGTACAGAGGTAGAAAGGTTACGCTACCTGTTAGGAGGCACGTGTATCTTCATCAGCATTTTACAGGTAGCCTACTAGAAGCCTGAGAAATTTTCTTTGCTTTTAGAAAACATTGATGAAATAAAAAGCGAAACGAATGAGACAGCGACATTGAAAAATATTGTTTTTTTTCTTTCTTTCTTTTTCAAGGAGTGGAAATACGAGAAACGGTGGACGGGATGGAAGTTGACGAGACGCAAAAAAATCGAGAAAGTGACAAGTCTTTGCAAAATATATTCCGCGGTGGTTTCTTAAATTTGAATTTCAACTTCGAGGAAGTGGATCCGGTCAAGGATAAGATCATTCATTTTATTCTACCATTATCCGGAAGATACGAGATTTTTCGAAGGTTCCTGCAAAATTACGAAGAAATCTGTCTAACGAGTGGAGAGAGGACTGCGCTGTTGGTCATGCTCTATCATCATGGAACGGAAAACTCGTTCAATCGAACGATAGATTTGGTGGAACGATTGAAATATAAGTATCGTAGCGCCAGTATTGATATTATTCCTATTTCTGGTACATTTTCCAGAGCCAAGGCTCTTAATCACGGTGTATCGAGATTGAAGAACAACGATTTAATGCTCTTCATCGACGTCGATATAGCATTTACCGAGTCGGCTCTCTACAGAATTCGCGTCAATACTCTTTTAGGTAGACAAATATATTTCCCGGTGGTATTCAGTCAATATGATCCAAAGATCGTTTATGGAGACACCAAAAGTCCAGACACGTTCGCCGTAAACGAAATGGCGGGATATTGGAGGCAATTTGGATTCGGTATTGTCTCTTTGTACAAACAGGATTACAAAGACGTGGGCGGTTTCAATCTGTCCATTCAAGGATGGGGCAAGGAGGACGTAGATTTCTACGAAAAAGTAATCAAGTCGAGTATCAAGATCTTTAGAGCGGCTGACAAAGATTTGGTTCACGTTTATCACGATGTTGAGTGCAGTAAAGATCTGTCAGAGACGCAATGGTCCATGTGTATGGGAACCAAGGCTGACACCTTGGCTGGAACAGAGACACTGGCCCAAATGATTTACGAAAATCCGGAAATATTACAATATGCCAAAGCCAGACGGGCTAATTTAACGCGTACAGCGGGTTGAATGAACGATCTTTAAAATAACTACCTTATCTCGGTCGATAAGATAGAAAATCATGATTCTAATCATGCGATGTCGGAACATTTCGTAGATAGAATATTTTGTATATACACGGTGTAATTAACGGACTGAAACGTACATTGAATATTTAATGCCGATCGCGAATTCACCAAAGTTTTTCCTCTAATAAGATTATCATAATGATCAAGTTGAACTGTGTGTTGTGTCGATAAAACAGATCTTGTAAACTTTAATAAAATAACGAAGATATATTTAACGAAAGAAGTATCGAATACTTTGATCATCGTTTATCTTTTTATGTATAAATATATACTTTAAATATTAGAAATTATTAATGATATACAGAATATTGATGAGGATCGAGGAAAAAAGAAAAAAAAATTTCATGACACATTGATATTTTGTATATATCAACTATTAAATCTTGGCATTATTTACGTTATAAATGTGATGTATCGCTTTTTTGGTTGCTATTAGTTTATTACGCTGAATATTTTTCATTTAAGCTCGGAAGAGTATACTAGTATTTTTTTTTATAAATCAATACTATATATTCCATCATAATAAATTTATTTGTATTATAATATTAAAAAAAAAAAAGCGAAGAATTTATAAAAAGTTGTTATTAGTTCCGCACGAAAGTGAATAATTTCGTGACTAAATAACTTAAAACAATTTAAGATGCCAATACTCCTAAAAAAAACGTAGCGTTACGTTATCGAACAAATTTTGTAAGTAAATGTGATATTATTGTGCCTTGTGTATAAACTTTAATTTGTGAATTTTACGTATACTGCCTATTTTATTTTATTTCTTTATCTACACCGCAAACAGTATCGTACAATTTCTAGCAATGCGAGTTTTGTTACTTGCATAATCATTTATACAATTCGTTAAGATCGCTTCGACGTTTTATCGAAATAAAATTTCTTTATTAAATAATTTTTGTTACGTCAATTTTGTTATTACCTTATTGAAAAAAAAAAAAAAGAAGTTTGAAAATATAAATTGTTCTTCTATATATTATCAATTTATCGCTTCGAAATTTCCTTTTCTCTTTATTCGATCCTACATTTCCATTCCCCGAGGAAAATATCTCAGACGCTACCCATATTTTTCCTCGGTTAGAAAGTATCTTCAACTTATAAGGTTCCGCTCAAGGTCTTTTTAAGGATCGTGATGAAATTTTCTCGTTAGTTGAAGATAGCAATTAACCGATATCTTGTGAATCTTTTCCCAATATAACTAGTTCCTCGTTTCCTGATAAATATCCTCTTTAGAAAATGGTTAATTCCTCATTTTAGAACTATTTGTTTGTACAATTTTCAAAAGACATTCAATCTCTTGAATAAATATTATCTCATCTTTTCAATTAACTTCGTATTTCGTTATAATCTGTTTTGATCGATAACGCTTTATATCATAGAGATGTAAATAAGATTCGCTTTATCTTCCTCTTCGATTACTCTTTGATTACTCTTCGAGTACAATTCATCTATATATAAAAAAAATTTTTTAATCTTACTAGATTGTTATAATTAGACTATTCTATATACATATAACTCGTTTGCAATTTCTATTATTAAAGCTATAAAAAATTAAAGGCATTGTTTCCTTTTAATTTTTGTAAATTAGTTAATTATAGAAGCAGAAATTAGAAGCTCGAATATTACAAAAAATAACAATTATTCGTAATCCATGTTCAATCTTATCAGCACTTCTCAATCACTGTCATAAAAAAAGTTTTAAAACAAGTAACGAGTAAAAAACCAATTTATCATCAAGAAAAAGATCAAATTGATTGGAAATTTATCGAGTCAACCTGTCTCGAAGACGAGTGGCGCCAAATTACCTATAAAAGAACAAAGACACGAGACAACAGACATTATTTCCGGCCACGCAGTGCCTAGGAAATTATAATTTATCAGTCAAGCTCAATGACGTCGTGCATGGTTTGTACGACACACAGTATGACACAAACGGCGAAGTAAGTCGCGTGATATTTAAGTGCGAATCTTTATTACGGTACAATTGCATGAGATAAAATTGGAACATCATTCGACCCTGGTTCGATCAATAATAACGATTAATCTCAAAGGAAAGGAAAGATGATCAAACTGATCTTAATTCTGTCCGTTCTGGCTGTTCTGGTCGACAACCACGTGGAGGCGAGGATTCTGACTCAATGCGAAGCTGTGCAAGAGCTTCAAAAAGCTCAAATCCCGAGAACCTATATCAGCAACTGGGTCTGCTTGATGCAGAGCGAGAGCGGAATGAACACACGGTTGATCACTGGTCCAAAAACAGCCTCGAGCTATAGTTTCGGAATCTTCCAGATCAACAGCGCGAAATGGTGTTCCAGGGGGCACAGTGGAGGAAAATGTAACAAACGTTGCGAAGATTTCGCGGACGACGATATCAGAGACGATATCGAATGCGCCAAGAAGATTCAGGCTATGGAAGGGTTCAAAGCGTGGGATGGTTGGATGAAGAAATGCAAAAACAAGCCATTGCCGAATATTGGAAATTGCAAACGACGAAAACGATGGCTGGAAATATTATGGGATTTGACGCAATAAGACTTGACGTTGTGTGGTTGTTGTCGATCATATTGAATTATCGGGTATCGTTATTATCGAATGTAAACACTATGATGTAAGATGATTGTTCGTATTGGTATATACCGCCATTATTCGATAATTAATTGTTCAATACAAATGAAAATATAATGCGTTTTTACATATCTATTATTTTCCCAATTCTTGTAAACTTAAAATATTATTTTACGAAATCAATGTTGAATGTTTACAATTTCACTGGTTACTCAACTCTTATCGACTCTTCTTAATATCATTTTTATGATAATATTAAAATGTTCATAGCGACAACAAAGTTCGCGAAACTATCTATCGATGTTTGTTATAGCCCAACGATTAGATACTTTCGAAGCTAATATTATCTTGAATAATTAACCTCTCGTGTCAGTTTGAAAGACTTTAGAGGGCAATAACTAATCTAACAAGTCGTATAGACGAACATAAAAATATTGCATGCCTCTTACCGATGGATAATTCTGTCTTGAACGTGTTGAAAGGTACAATTCAAATCAATTTCAAGTTAATTAAACGTATTCACCGAGGAATAACCGGCGAAAATAAAAATGTGTAGAAAAACAAAGGCATTCATTGTCGAACGTTTCGTTTCGTTCCGTTTGAGAGGACGACAATTAGAAAATTACAATTTATCGTGCAATTGCGATGCGATTGCATACATAGTTCGATCGAGTATAACATAACAAGCGAGGCAAGCCGTGTCTATCACTTACGACGAATCCTCGTCACGGTGCATACAGTAGCACGCGATAGTGTTTCGCGTCGAAATATCGTTCGATCTTATTATAGATCGATAACGGGTCGGCGTCGAGGAACAAACGAACAAGAAGATGAAACCGTGGCTGATATCGCTATTCCTCGTCGTTCTGGTCGATAGCCAGGTTATAGCCAAAATTCTGACGGAATGCGAAATCGTGCAACAGCTCCAACAAGCTAGAATCTCAAGGAGCGATATCAGCAGTTGGATCTGTTTGATGCAGAGCGAGAGTGGATTGAACACGAATTTGATAACCGGGCCGAAGACGGCCTCCAGTTATAGTTACGGGATCTTCCAAATTAACAGCGCCAAATGGTGTTCCAGGGGACATAGTGGAGGCATTTGCAGAAAACGTTGCGAGGATTTCGCGAACGACGATATCAGAGACGATATCGTGTGCGCTAAGAAGATTCAAAGTTTGGAAGGGTTCAAGGCGTGGGATGGTTGGGTGAAGAATTGCAAAAAAAAGCCTTTGCCAAATATACAGAAATGCTCACGATGATGACGAGCATACCTTTCGAAGCCCTATCGAAGCAAGTACCGTAAAATGAGGTAAATAGAAATATTTTTGCGAAACAAATTTTGGAGAAATCTCTTAGTCTAGATTTATTTTTCTTTCTTTTTTTTTAAGAAAGAAAAATTTTTTTAATTTAAGAAGGGAAAATTATAAAGTATCTTAATTAAAATGATATATTACATTTTCAGGTGGATTTTCCAAAAACATGGTAAAATAATTAGTAATTAAACATTGGATCTCGCTTGACTTTTCATACATCGATTCAACGAAATTTTATTATGTTTTTTCTCGAAGAAAAAAATTGTTTACGTAATTTTGATTTTTAAAACCTATTACTTTTAATGATAATCCTGATATATTCTGATTACAAGTGATTCATTACCTGTTTTATCGATATTGAAAAAAAAAAAAAGAAATTCTTTATTAGTCTTCCACTCCTTTTCTTTTTCACCGATCTTGTTGATTTTAATATACAAAATACAATTTTGTTTACTCCGGAAATCGTATTGATCCTCGATAAAATTACATGTACAGAGATAAGATGTTATTTATCAACGAATTATTTATTTTCATTTAAAATTTTCTTACTCATTCTGCTATTTTTATTCAATCCATTTTAAGGTACTGCGATGAGATTATGGGATCATTCGATTAATATTGTTATTTTTACACGTTATTCATTGTTGTTCAATAAAATAATTTAGAAATAATATTTGAATGTTTATAAATGAGAAAAAAAAATACATATTACACTACGTAATAGTGATATAACATATCTATGATTTATTAGACGTATCATTGATAACGTCTTAAAAATCACGTATCGATACGTCTATTTTTATATCATCTATTTCCACATATGATTCTATAAAAATTATTATGTATGAAATATATGATTTTATGCTCGTAACTTAAGTGTTAGTTTATCTAAATGATATATAAAATAGATTAAGTGTCAATTATTTCTTAATTATTACGATAGTTTCTTAATTACAACTAAACAGTGTGTGAGATTATCGTTTATATTTTTATAAAATATCGCTTTATCTATCGAAACGAGAAAAATTATTATTGCTGTCTGGAATATTTTTATCGAACGTTTCTCGGAAACCGACATAATCAGATAATGCAATGAGAATTTCCACAAACGTGTTGATGGATTTATCAAGTGAAATTATATAAGATTCTACAACATCAAACGCAGTAATCATTATCGTGCTCGTATGGATGGTCTCTATTAATTGGATAAAAAATCAAGAGATTGGTACTTTTGGTATTCACTCTACGAAGGTTTGTAAAAAAGTTACACAAGCAGACGATGTTTCCCAAATATGAATACAAATCGACTGGAATTAGGCCAATAAAATGATGCAAGAAATCGGCATCATCTTTAAACAAGCCGCTCCACTTGGCAGACCGAATCAGTCGAAATAAAATGGTTTAGAAATTCCGGCTATTAGAATTACAAAACGTATCGTGACAAGACTGAGCAATCTTCTTCCCGATTTCATTTTTATGCTCGGGGAAAGTATCGCGATGTACACTCTTTCAAAAAGAATGATTTTCATTTCGAGCGATATCAGACTGCAGGCCAAACGTCTCGATAACGGGCCAACTCTACTT
>NW_006263358.1:91066-91332 GCF_000469605.1 Apis dorsata | reverse complement strand
GGGCCAACTCTACTTGAAAGTCACGTAGGCGGGTCAAAGTGCAAAAAAAAAAAAAAAAATAATAATAAATTACCAAACTTGAGAGAATTCGAGTAAGATATTCGGTTGGAAGTTCGCGTTTGTCAAGGATGAAGTTCGCTGAAAATGGACAGGGTTTCAGATAGGATGTCATTGAAGCCGTAATCACCGAGGTTATGAGCCATCAAAATGATTGCGTAATTGACACTCGTCAAAATGTCAAGTACACGTTGGTTATCGATACGCGA
>NW_006263358.1:84566-91007 GCF_000469605.1 Apis dorsata | reverse complement strand
AAAAAAAAAAAAAAAAAAAAAAAAAAAAAAAAAAAAAAAAAAGAAGGAAAGAAAAGAAAGAAATACTATGTACCCGCGAAAGAACAGTCTCTCTTGAACGAACATTCGTCTTTCCGCATTTCTCTTTTTCTCCTTAAAATCGATCGTCGCCTCTCCTATTCCTATTGAGCGTTTGCGAGATACACCTGGGAAAATCCACATCCATAGATACAAATGATTACGCAACAAATTTATAGACACGTTGTTAAGAAAATTACAGTTTTAATTTAATTCAAAGTTCTTCCAAAAAAATTTCCAGAGCCTCGATCGAAGGATTTCGTTTCATGGATATTTCTTTCAATCTTTTTTTATTATTATTATTATTATTAATAGAATTCTTTCCCATAGGAAAAGATTGAATGTAAATTCAATCGTGAGAATGGATTGAAGCGGCGAAATAATAGTTTTAAACGAATGCGATACGACGAACGAAATTGATTTCGCCTTTCCAGTTAAACACGCGCGTAGAAATCTGATCGTTTTTCCCGCGGGACACCCGTTAGAATTTCAATCAGAGTGATGCGTCGATCTAAGACTGCCTTTCCAGGCAAACATCGCCGGTTACTGACAGAAGAGGTGTACTTGGCTAGTCAGATGCGCACACCAAGGATGCACGTAGGTGTACGTAAGCGCATTTTACCATAGACGACCAGGTGAGTGTGCATGCACCTTTCACTAGCGGAAGTGAACAGCTGAGACACAACGCGTGAGAGCGACCCGGGTCATCGATGCTTCTTTTTTTTTTTTTTTTTTTGCGTACTAGCCTTCTTCTATCGATCCACGTCCGTACACGATTTGGATTTATCGATCCCGGATAATCCATTCGGATACAATCTCTCAACAGTAATTATCTATCGTTGGTCGGCTACCTTTTCTTTCGATCGTTTCTCTCCAATTCCTAAAAAAATCTATCTACGTATTCTACGCGAGGGATTAACTCGTGTGGAGGAATAGGAAGCTTATACGTTCGATATATTTATTATTATTGTACGACGTGGAATAAAACCAATAATAATAAAACTTACATAACACGTCGATAGCGATGCTTGAAAATTATCGATAACGATTGTGCATAGAAATAATGATTATTAAGAGTTGTCGACGATTTAATTTATTAATAGGTTAGTTAGTTGCTGATAAAAGATGTGAAAAATTGAAAATCTACGATCCTCGCCTACTATGTAAGAAGTGTGCATAATCGCGGCGCACATAAATCATACGTGGCTGTGTTTGTATCAGATGCGATATATGCGATAAACCTAGTGCACGTGTCACATTTCCCCGTTGAATTACGGTTGAATAACGGAATAACGTTTGATGAATATTAACAAGGTTTTTGTTGCAATTTAACGCGAGACATTCTTGAATGACACGTATTCGTTCATAAAGCAGAGAGACGCCTTGAAGGCGTCTCTGAAACGAATCTTAGACGGCACAGAAACCTCCGGCGACACCTTTTCTTCAACTTCACCACTTCTTTTCTTATCACAACTTTCTACGCGATTTGCGCGAGAGTATAAACCATTACGTGAAACGATCCACCATTCGACTAGCGGGAAACCATCCTCGCCGATCATACACACTCTAATACATCGACAGGGGAATCGAGCGCTACCTTCTTCTCTCGTGAAGAAGACACGCGAAGATCACGAATATACCTCTCTCTCTCTCTCTTCGGTATCAAACGGTTATCCCAAATTGCATCGTGTATCCCGATTGATTACCAGCGCGGATCACCTCTCGTATTTCCTCGAATGAACCCGACAATTTTCGACGTTTCGCACGGCACACACGGGTCGAGCGAGCGGGTTTCTCGTCGTGATCTGCCCCCTTCCTTCACAGGAAGAAGGAAGTGCGCGAGGATCGATCTCGGTGTAAACGAGGTTCGGTGAGGCAAACGCGTGGGATGAGCGTGCTGGTGAAACTCGAGCGTCGTTTAAGCGACCTCTGCAAAGGTCGCTACTCCATGCCTTTTACGAAGAAAGCGGTACGATAAAGAGCGACCCTCTGATAATTGCATTCATTCTCCACGATCGTTACGTTTCTCAAAGATCGCTTTCTTACCTCGTATCTGCTGTTACTTACGAGCGACAATTATTCCTTCTTCGCTCTTCCTCCGGATTAATCCGGATAATTGACAATCGTTTATCGAGTCGAATGGTTGATCACGCGTGGTTACGCGATTTAACGTTTACGTAAAGAAAGAAAGAAGTAAGAGATAAATTAAGCGTGTGCAAATGACGTGACGCGAAGGTGGTAAAAGTATGTATAGCGGGCATGAAAGATGGCAAAGGAGGCATTTTAATGGACGTTACGCCGTGCCAAATAAGCATTTTGAGCCGGAAAGGAAAGCGGCGAGATTAAAACGGTGCCAAGCTGATTAGAAAGAAGCGAAAGGAGCGAAACAACAAATTCCCCCTACGTGTTTAAACACTTTGAGCCGCGTAGCAGGGACAATAATGAATTCCTTAAATTCGCGAAACAGTGTCAAAAATCTCGTGAAATTAACGGTATCGCACAATCCAACGATCGAGCGTTATAAAGGCTGTAGTAAAAGCGGAGGAATGAAATTCTTGAATAAATTTCTCGAATAAGTTAATTAGTAACACCTCTCTCTTTCCTTCTTAAAAGGCAAATTTACAATTATAATTTTATACTTGGTGCCACGATAAGATTTAAAATATGACGAAATTTATTGATTTTAACAGAAATAATAGTATTATATTTCTTGAGAAACATCGAATTCGATTATCGTTATCCATCATTTCGATCGATCTTTTAATCATCGATGATAAAAATCTATTATTTATAGTCTTTAACCGTTTTCTAACACGAAACAGTACTTTCAAGAGGTGTTCTTCTTCGTTTCTTTTTAATTCCTCCTCTTAATTACGATTCTAAATTACTTCAAAAAAAAAAAAGTATCAATTAAACATTATATAAGACGATAATTTTTCAAGCCTGTTTAGTAACAAAATTGAGGAAACTTTGCTTCGAGGAAAGTAGCTCGGGTAATTGCCGCCATTCTCTTCTCTAATCAAATGATTAAAAAAAAAAAAAAGAAAAAAAGGGAGAGAGAAGAGGAGAATACCTCTGGCAAGATCTGGTACGGATGTTATTAAACGGCGATGCGATGGGTGCTGAAAAATTAGATGGGTTCGCGTTCTATTCCGACCTGCCTCGACCGGTATAAACCAACCGGAAGAGTTTCTCCAGTTTTCACATACCACGGTGATAATTACGTACATGGGAAGATGTTCGTGACGCTCTTCTAGGACGTTTGGCCACGGTATTACCGGCCTTTGCCGGATGGATATCATTGTGCGATACTGTAATTTTTATATATATATTGAACGAGCACAATCACCATTGTATAAGATTCGATACAAATCATTCGGGATTTCGACACAGCATCGATTAGCGAGGAGAGAAATTTTTATAATTTATGAATGAAAATCGGTCCGGAAGTTATTAATTACGACTCAACCGACGCGAAATAAATCCCGACGATACATTCATATGCAAATAAACTGAACGAAGGATTAACTCCTTTTGTCGCGTTATTACACACGTATCTTTCATACGCTGTTTCAACGAGGATAAAAATTGTATTTATCGTTTTTTTTTTTTTTTTTTTATTGTCGAGAATATATGCCGTACCGTTTGGCCTTCCGTTGCTTCCGAGCCTCCGCAATCAACTTCTTTCGTTCTTATTTCGATAAGCATCGCAACGATGTAACGGGCGAGATACGCGAAGAACACTTCTCATTAACGATGTTGCGAGTTTAGCAGGGGCCCTGGCTCTCACAATACCACGCTACCTGCCCGCTCGTATACCAATTTCTTCCAACGATGAGGTCATTTTATATCCTTGCCGGGTTTCACCGTACCCGATTACCTTAGAACGAATCAAATTCGTCCACTGTACGGCCACTTTCATCACCGGACTCCCTCTGATGCTGCAGGTGAAACGAGCTACCAAACTTTCATATACGGGAGTATTTTAAATAAGTTTCGAATTTTTCCAACTCCACTCTTTTCGATTAATGATGTATCAAGAGAGTATATAAATAAACGTTTTGACACGCGATTTGTATTGATGGGCACGGTTTAGTTGGGAAGGGAAGGGAAGCATCCTTTCTTGTGCAACGATTAAACGCAGGCTTACTCCGTTTCCCGTAAGCAATTTTGCGTAATCGCACCGCCTGCCTCAGTTACCTGCACATCGCTAACGAGTTACCACGGATCATTCTTTCACAGCAGCTAACGTAATGATCGTCGGATCATCTCTAAAATTTGTTTCTTTACCATGGTATCAGGAAAAAAGGGGGAAAGAAAGAAAGAAAGAAAGAGAAAAAGAAAAATTGTCCCCAATCCGTCTTAATTTAATCCAAGTGGCGACAAAAACTGTATTCGATTTATCACGTAAATGGCGCAAGAAATCTAGTGAAATATATTTATTATGAATCATTGGAAATTTCCAAAGCATGGTTAAAAAACGCCTATTTTCAATTATTCGTTTCACCAAAGTGAAATATAATTGAATCGATGCGCGACAAATATTTACGTGACTCAAATATTCTTATTAGCATGCTAATGTGTCAAGTATTCCACCGACGTTCCCGCCATTGTTTGCTCAGTTTATACCCATTATTACTATGCAAACCTGTTACCAACGATTCCAGGATAAGTCGAATCGCCTCCTCGAATCTGATTAGAAATAACACCACCGACAATCGTCGTCGCCTTCTCAACAAGTACCAAATTTTCTCGAGTAAAGTACCATAAAGTACCATAAATATAAAAATAATTTTCCCTTCACCTTTCACTTCGAATTCAGCCTTTCACCTCACGGTGATTACACGCGATTTCGTTACGATGTTAGACTTTTTTTCGCGGGATTCCCATTGCGTCCTCCTCGATCATACGATCATTCTCAAGATAAAGTCGAGGAAGTATCGAGCCGCAGACACCGAAGCGCACAAGTTTCTATTCCTCTTCGAAAAAACTTCGAGAAAATCTACGAAATTCTTTCTTGGGTAATCGAAAAAAATCTGCTTTATATAAGTCAAAAATTTATATGATTTTTTTCAGATTAACCGAAGAAAAGCGGTAAATACTTTCTTCTCTCCGTTCGATATTTAGGATATTTTTGTAAATTTCATCCAAAAAAAAAAAAAAGAAAGAAAAAGAAAAAGATACCGTGAAAGTTACGACGATATCGGTATCAAAGAGATACTTGTTAATCGTTTGAATAAACAATTAATAAAAATCATCGGAAATTCTTAATTACCCCTGGGATAGCTTTTATCTATTCGCAACTGCGAAGAAAGTTCGCGCTCAGGATGCATCCCATAAAAGTTGGATAACCGTGAAACCGATCCTCCGGATGAAACTCTGCAAGCCCATAAAACAAACGTGTTCTTTTCTCTTTTAAAGCAATTCGAGGGAACGATTCGATTGTGATCAGGCCGATCCATCGGGATGGGAATAAAAACGTAACGGACTAAACAACGTCGAGGAGGAAGAGGACCGATCTCGAGAGAAGCTGTAACGGACGAGCGAAAGTCAAGCCCCAGGCTCCACGGATTCCCCTTCTTTCGTTCGCGACCCTGCAACATTAATATCCGAGAAACTCGGATGCAGCAGGAGACGTGACTCGAGGGCTCGAGAATATTATACGAGTCATCGAGATCGACGAGCAACGGGATGGATCGCGGCAGGCCATCGAGGAAATCGAAATTTTTGCACGAGCGCCGCCGTCCAACTAATCCTCGCTTTAATCCTCGACCCGGTTCTTCGATACCCTTGCTTCGATACGATATATATTTCACCGCTTGTATCATTCCGAGAAGTAGGTCAACGTCTCCTCACTTTTCCTTTTCGGACACGGAGAAAGAGGAACGTGTGTGTGTGTGCGCGCGCGCGCGCGTGCATGTGTCTCCCCCTCCTCCTCCAGTTTGAAAAATGTTTAACCAATTTCACGCTCACGATACGAGTAATCGATGATTCGAGGAAAGGTATAATTACGAAGAAGAATGCAATTCGAAGGGTATTCCCGTTCAAGATAAAGTCGTACGATCGATTCGTATATAGTTTTGTAACGAAATGCAAGGGAACGGGGGATATTCGATCCACCTCCGCAGCTTTGGCTTTCTCTCGTACAATTCGTTTAAAATATACCGGGATAAATTGCCGTGCAAGAAACGGCAAGATACATAGTAAATACATTACAACAAGCTATTTATCGTTCTTTATCGGTCAGATTTCATGTCCACCATTCCAATATCGAAACCTTCATTCCAATCTCGGTACGTACATGGATGCCTATTACTCGGCCGTTTAATAAAGATGAAATAACAAGCCACGAGGAACACCGCGAGGAATGTTTTATCAGAAAAA
>NW_006263358.1:81497-84411 GCF_000469605.1 Apis dorsata | reverse complement strand
AAAAAAAAAAAAAAAAAAAAAAGAAAGAAAGAAATATTCGAGGCAAATAAATACGAAGATAACTCTGTGTGGATTTAAATTAAATTATCCACGCAAGAGGCTTGATCGATGGTATTTTTTTCTCGAAGAAACGGCATCTTAACTCAGATACATATACATATAGTGTGTGTATGTATGTGTATATATATATATGTTTCGTAACTGCAATTTTACCCGATACGATTTCCCTTATTACGAATTAAAAAATCGACGAGAGGAACAAGAAAACGTTTAATTTCCTGTTTTCCTCGTCGATAATTTATCCTTTATCGATACGTAAGATTTACGAAATGCACACAGTTGCTTTTCCAATTGAAAAACGAATCACACTCTCGTTACAATCGAACGTTCTCTTACAACGAAAAAACTAACGTAACCACGAGTGGAGTGCGCGCGAGCGAAGGACGCACCGGAAATGGCGCGAACCCGGTGTACACAGGCGAAGGAAGAGGCGAAGGATGACAGGAACATCGGATCGGATCGTATCAAGAAGTGGGTCGAGAGTTCACGAGCCGCATAATTAAATTCTACGACGAAGAAAGCGTTTTCCCATTCGTTTCGTGACCACCATCACTTTTGCACGGACCTATGGTTGTTGGACAACCGTATTCGAAATCGTCTGATCATTATTTTGCATTTAACATGCGTGCATCTTTGCAGGTTTGCGGATTTATCTGCAGTGAGCGCCTGTTGACCAGCAAAACGAACAGCAAAAAGGTTACGCTCGAAACGCGAGGAATCTACACGAGGACGATGGTCGACAGTTACTTTTCTTCCTGATATTCTCCTCTTGGAGATCAGCAATGGACGATCTAACGGGTGCCTTCGAGGATACATTCGATAACCGAGACACGCGTCTTACTCGTGTTACGTAATATAATACGTAAAAATAGGCAGAAAAAAGAATCGTGCGAATTAATGATGTCTCCTGTTAATGTTATGTTAATGGTCCGTATCTCACGAGTTTCGTAGAATCACGGTTCATTGACGTTGCTCGGGCGAATTTTGAAATATTTTTATCGCGTCTTTGGCTCGCTCGAATACCGTTGACGCGAAGTTGTAAAAGTAGAGCGATAGATTATTTAACAGATTTAAAGTGAAAATGAAATATCGCTGCTTCCTGTGCTCTAAAAACGAAACGGGTTCGACGAGAATACGCGGAAATTGGTTATGAGATATCCGTTCCGAGGCTTGAATTGGTTAGTCGTATTATTGAACGAGATATTCGAGTGAAATTTTCCTTACGGAAAAACGGATATTTCGACGAAATAAAGGGAAATTTTATCCGATTAATCCATGCAGAATCTTGCAGAGATTTGCGTTTAAACGGAAGAAAATTAAAAAAAATTATTCGAGAATCCGACAACTTTTCCTTTAGTTATATTTGTTCAAGCATAAGTAATATTTGTATTCCTTGAAATGCACGCATCGTTTATTATTCAATCTAATAGACGGCTAGTCGATGAAGATATCAGTAGAATACAAATAGAAATTTTAACAAGATTTGGTACCATCGATTCGTACTTAACACGCATCGTACGAATCGATCGATCTCGAATTAGAACTTGGACGATTACGCCACGAGTTTGACGACAATGTACAAACAATCTTTTCGCAACGAGATTTACAAACTAGGTTTATCGTGAAGCGAAGAGGAGGGAAGAAAAAAAAAAAAAAGAAAAAGAATAAAACAACGAAATATCAAAATATCAAAATATCAAAAAACTTATTGCGCCACGCTAATTACGAAGAAGAAAGGAACCGGGCCAAAATAGAACGATCGTTTTACGATCGACTTAAAACTTGAGATTTGTGAAATCATCCGATGACTCGAGGCACCGTATGTGTACCAAGAGTCTAGGTCTAGGACGCAAGTTGGGATGGCTATCGTGACGAGCCAGAGAAGAAGAACGTTTCGCAACCGTTTGGATCGTCCAAATTCGGCTATTCCAGGAGGCAGAGGGTCGAGGAATCGGACGAGGATGAGGCTAGGTGTATCGTTCGTCGGAGAGAGAGAGAGACGAACACAATTGAAAGGACAGAGGGGTGGCGCGGAGAGGGAGGGGAAGAGAGAATCGTCTCACAGCTGAATTACTCTCACTCGAGAGGCCCCCGTCTCTTCTTCTACGTGGGGGCTTCAAGTATCCCCCTGCTTCTCGTGGAGTATAAAGGACCCTGGTCTACCTTGCACAGAGTCACAGAACAGAGCGGCATCGCAGAAGCCGACATGAATCCTCTGATCGCGGTAAGCACGATAAATTCTCTTAAATATTATCCCGAGTCGGAGAGAAAATAAGCGAAAGAGAGAAAGAGAGATAGAGAGCGAGTGTGGAGAGTGTGCATGGACTAAGTGTAGATTATCTTTTCGAAAAGTGAAACCTGCGGGATCCTCAGTTTAAAAGTGATCGGTGTCCTCGATTTCCGTCAAACGTGTCAATCCATCTATCCATTATTATCCCGAAATTCTAACAATCTTTTCTTTTTAGGATTATCGATACCTACTCGATCGATTATTTTATCCCATAGCAGCACGTATTCGAATTTCCACGTTAAAGATGCCTTGATATCTTGCTGCTTTCCCTCTCGATCGTGCGACTTCTCTTTCCTTACCAATCACGCTTCGATGATCGTAACGGTTTCGAATTTTCTTTTGCTCGTCTGGATCCAAATGCTTTTCGGACTACTTACTCACTTACTTTCTCGCAGGGATTACGTTTCACTTTTTCACAAACCTTTTACTTATCGTAATATCTTTTCTTTCTTCTCTCTCTCTTCCAGTGTATGATAGTCGGTCTAGCAGGGTTCGCCCTCGCGGAGCCACCGTCCGGCTACAGCTACAGCAGACCATCAGGGGGTGGTTATTCCTTCGGTGGTG
>NW_006263358.1:62806-81476 GCF_000469605.1 Apis dorsata | reverse complement strand
GGCGGCGGCGGTGGCGGTTTCTTGCACGGCGGGGGTGGATATACCTCGGTGTCCACCGGCTATCAAACCAGCGAGGGAGCATCCATCGACGGCGCGTTGCTCGAACAGATCCGTCAGATCCTGCTGAGGGAAGAGCAGAACAGCGGATTCGGAGGAGGCATCGGCGGTGGTTACGCTCCTAGCTCGAGCTATGGCGCCCCATCCTCCCAATACGGCGTGCCAAGCTCATCCTACGGTGTACCGAGTTACCAGACCCGCGTGGTAGGCATCGATCTCGATGGAATCAGGCAGGCCATCCAGGTGGCCCAGTTCAACCAAGTGAGCCAAGCGCCTGGCGGCTATCCAAGCGGCCCGAGCGGAAGCTACGGAGTACCGAGCAGACCAAGCGGTAGCTACGGTGCACCGTACTAAATGCGGATCATCGGACTATACAAATGCAGATTGGATGATGGGAGAGTGAGAGAGAGAGAGAAAGAAGGAGCGAAAGGGAGAGAGCGAGTGGAGACACCGCGTCGACCACCGCGATTATCTTCCGAGCTGAAAATATTCCATCAACGAAAGCAAGAAGGAAGACGATTGAGGAGCCGATCAAGGAGAACCAGGATTACCACACAGTCGATCGATAGTAAGATATTTTTTCCAAACGAGATTCTTCCCCAAAAACCTTCCGCTCGGAAGATGGTCGTAAGACGGATAAATCGTTAAGAAGAATATTAGAAGATAGAAAGATAGATCCTATTTTCGAACACGAATATCGTGGTCGTTCGACGTTGTCAGGATTCTCAAGGGGGAGAAATAAAAGGAGGAAAATAAGATCACAAAGGATAGTACGTACAAGGTAACATCGAGCAGGGATTCCAAAGGATCCTGTTTCGTTGAAATCAAATCGTCGTCGCTTCAACGGGCCACGATCCTCGAAGGAATCGCGGGCGTGCGTGCTAAAGGGCAAGTACGAAAGCTCCAGATCTTTGGCTCGTTGAGGAATAAAAGGTCGTCGCTTCAACGGGTCAGGGCTCGTGGAGTGAACTTGAAACGGTTCGAACGACCGGCTGCTAGATTTAACGATCCGAGAGTCGACGGGGTGTCGTTTTCTTATCGTACCAAAATCATCGTCGTCGCGGTCGGATCCACGAGGGATCTAACGTATCAAGTGATAAAAACGAGCTGTCGCAAAAAAAGAAAAAAGAAAAAAGAAAAAAAAAAAGAGAGAAAAGAAAAGAAAAAAAAAGAGAAACAAATTATTATAGAAAACGATCTCAAAAGAGATTCAATGTTACCACCATTCGTTATGACTTCGAAATGGTACATAGCCGTGGTGCCGGAGCCGAAGTCGAAGCCGTGATCGGCGCATAGAAGCGCCTTGTAAATACAATTTACACGCTTTCCACAGCGTACGCTACGTCATCCAAGAGTACGAGGAGGAACTGAACGCCTACGTCATCGAATCTGGCCTAACAGTTATTCCAAGAAAGATCAATGATGCCTAACGTATTGGACAATTAAAAAAAGAAAAAAAAGGAAAAAGAGAAAAAAGGGATCAAAAGAAAATGAAAATCGAGAAACGTAGCGGACGCTGACACGAATATACACGTAAACACACAGATACATTATATTTTTTATATGTCTTAAACGCTACTCCTTAACCACGCATTTTTTTATACTTGTATAAAGGCTTTTTTGTAGAAAAAAATAAAAAAAAACGTCGCCACCGTTGAAACAACCATCTGTGTTCAATTTCGTCTTCGCGTACTTCTCTCCAACTCTTCTCTCCAGCTCTCGTCGTTCTTTCCTTATTCTTAATTTCTCTTTCCCTTCGACCGATCTCTCTTCTCTTCTTTCGAATCTTACGACTTGGATCTTTATTCTAGGTCCCGATCCACTCGTGACCCCTGGGTGTTCGCCCGCAGCTACGTGAATATTCCTCCTCCTTTAAAGACGATCAATTTTTCTTTTCCTTTTTGTCCATCGGCCGCCTTTCTCCTTTCACTGCACCGATCAGAACCAACGGTTCAGCCCCTCCTCCCTTCCCGAGGGGCACACGAGCTTCTCCAACCTGGACATGACGTCAATTCTCACGACCAGCGTTTAACAGATGCTCGCAAAGCAGGCCGAAGAAGTCTGGACACCGGTCAGGGATTCGAAAGTGGTTTCGCCTCGCTATTCTACTCGCCTCGCGAGTTCTTCAACATTTTACGTACTCTCAATTTAACGTCATTAAATGTATTTTTCGAGAAGTAAAATAATCGACCGGTATCTCGAAAGCGAAATTAATAAAATTCCATTGCAGATGGAAATTCCGCACGATGGAAAATGCGTTATCAAAAATTACCGGAAACTTTTATACATGCGATTCAATATAATATACAACTATAATGGAAACGTTTAAAGGATGAGTAATGAGTTGTGATACGCCGCATTAAATCGCTTACGTGTGTTTAGATTTCATTGTTTATGCAATCGGTACACGTAACAGATTTATTAAGTCAGCTGAGAATTCATGAGAATTTCCTTCATTGGAGAAGCTCATCGTCCCTGCCTTATGAGATTTATATCGTGTAACGAGAGGAATGGACGATGCATCTATTAAGATACATTCTAGTTGAAAGTATAATTCAAATCGATAATAATATTTGAATAGAAAATTCTGACTATGTTCGAAGTAATCTCGATTCGATCGAGTTCGTTGTAAATCAAGTAATTAGAAATTGAGTAATCAGAGCAAGCAGAATTGAGTAATCAACCAGCATCTCACAATGCGAGGCTAGTGCAATTAAACACACTATGATGATGAAGAATATATCGCAAACCCTATATTAGAGTTAAATTAAATCATTACGCTGGGATGTTTCTCTCTATTTTGCATTATTAATTTTTTCGCGCTTAATCTTGCAGACTTTGCGCAAGAGAAATATAATGCATTTTTCAGAAATCAAATCAAGCAAATATTTGATGATTTGGAAGATATTATAGACAATGAAAAATTAATATCGAAAGAGCGGAAGTTGTTGAACAAGAAAAGAGAAGATATCGCTTCTATCTAATCTATTCTCTCGTAGAATCTTTCCTCGCGATTTGTAGCAATCGAAACATCAGCTTTGTTACTAAGCTGTCGTTTTTTATGCTCGGCCATCTGGTTCCTCGCAAGAAAAAATTTCAGTTGCACGTTTTGATATGATGTGCAATTGTTAAATAATCAAAATTATCCTCTCTATTTTGACGCCATTGTCTTTTTATAATTCACAAAGAAATATTCGAATTCGAGAAAGTATTATTTTTTCGCTAACCATGAGAAAATCGAAATATCAATTTCGATTCAGCCATTCTAGAAAGACTTACGTATTCTTCGTACCACGTACGAAGTCCAGGGAAAGTGCGACGCCTCTTCCAGGGATGGCGAGGTCGAGAAAGGGGAAAGGAGAGAAGAAGAGGAACTGTGAGATTCTCCGTGAAATTTTGTAAGAGCTGTACATAATCCATAAACGTGCCTGCTAGGCAGAAGCCGTGCGAAAGGAAGAAAAACGCGCACGCAACGAGATCCATCCATGCTCCAGTTCAAACTTGTAGGGTGAGATTACATGCCCCAAGGATTCTTTTTTTCAAAATCACAGTTACGTAAAACGTTTACCTAAATGATAAAGAAGAAAATTTATATATTAAAATTTCAAACATGTAATATATATATATATATATCTAAACTATATTCAACTCAGAATATTTAAATGAGTGAAAATATTCGTATACTTTCAAGCATACAATTTTTGTCTCTTGCGATATACATTTTGCTTTCTTAAAACAAATATTTCTCATTAAGTTTAATTATTTTATTTTTTCAAAATTTACAATGAACTTTTTCCACGAAGAAGGCGTAATCATACGATCTATCAACGGCAAAGAAGTCGCGGCGTGTGAAAGGAGAGAAAAACGCGAGCATGGTGACGCACAATGCGATCCACTCGGCCAATTATGGGAAGAGGATTTGTCGAGCTCGTAAAACGTGCACATTTACAATGGTCCTGCTCGTTGTTTTACTTTCGCTAATCCCGTTTCCGCGACACAAGTTTTTCAGTTGATGCCAATTGCTTAACATACGGGTCCTGTTCTCATTAATGTGCGGATGGACGAGTTCTTTTTATTTTTTTCTAATCTGTTCGAGTATGTCGTGTTTTATAATTATGGGACTAGATAAGAATTATTGGCTGATTAGTCACATTCTTCATTTATTTAATTATGTTTGAAACTAGCAAAATTTCATTTGGTAAAAAAAAAAAAAAAAAAACCAGGAATTCATTATGAAAAAAATTTCACAAATATCCCTTTTTTCTTTCTTATCTTTATTGGCGCCAATTATTTCTGATATCATAAACACGACTGATTAAAATTATTCCATCATAATCCACTGAAAGAAGTATTTATTTTTATAAATGGTTAGTTAAAGATACATTTTATCATATTTTTATAGTCTAATAAAAAACAGTAGATCGTATTGTACTTCATTCTTTATCTTATTTCATTAAATTTCTACATTTAAATATCATTCTGCTCAATTTTTTAATTCAAATGATTTGACTTGATGAAGTTAATCAATTTGACTTCTGCGTACTTTATCTTACTTTATCTAATAATTGATTAAATATTTTTAAATATGATAATGTATGTACTGAGTATATTCAATGTTCTTCGACAAACGAAGGATAATCGTTATATAAGAAATTTGTATTCCATGAAAAATCAAAACCTACATGTGTGAATCCACACGGCTAATAGCGGAGAATCGAACAGCTTCGGCCATTCGTGAAAAAAATGAGAAAAGAAGGAAAGACGAACTCTCCAATGAGAATCTACAGTTATGTAAGTCGATAAGTATTGGACGAAGGAGTCGGGAATGCAGTTTGCAATTGCAACTGTGGAAAGTACACGGGGTAAAAAAGCGGTGCAATTTTAAGAGGGGTCCATGTGTGCCCAGAAATTGTGCAAATTGGTTGATTGCACAAGCGCGTGTATCACCTTTGCAACTATTGCGGTGAAAGAAATCAAACAGAAATAACTAATTTTTTATAATATTGCCTTAAGATTTCCGTTCGAAACTACCGCGAACGCATCCAAGATTAATCGTCGGTGTAAATTAAACGCAATGAAAATTGAAATGATTGGAATTTATTTATCATTTCTAATGTAAGATTAAGCAGACACGAACAAATGAATTTCCGTGATGATTTAACATATTCATTGGATTTATTTAAAATGTGATAAATATAAATATTCATATTTTAAGATAAGTCGTGAAAAAATTATACTCGCTTTTTAAAAATAGAATTTAAATAAAAAAAAATATAGAATATGATACGTTTTAAATGCGATTAAAATTAAGACGTCACGACAAATGATAGAATGTAAAGTCGACGTGACACTTGTTCATTGATTGCATGGAGATACTTCTACCCTGAGAAAGCGAAGAAGGGGAGAAAGTTACGAGAAAATTATCGGTTTCTCGCGCGCGCGCGTGCACCATTACATCGTCTGTAAATATAGAAGATGAACATGGCCAACTACTTGAATCTTCCATAACATCGAATATAATTTATAATTCATTTGTAGTTTGATTTATGATTTTTATGGTTATCCGTAGCAAAAAGAAATGTACCGGAAGTTCATGTACCGATGTCAATGTACCGATAATCTACCAATAATCTAGCGTTTGAGATTAAATTTCTCTTATTTTTTTTATGAAGGATAAAGTATTAATCGGTTAATTAAGAAAACAAAACATTTACAATATAAGATTCTAACAAATAGTTTAAGTAAATAGAATTAAAATAAATATTTCTTGTATTTAACTTTTAATAATCATTTCTTTTAACGTAAGTAGTTTTTAATTACTTATTGTACAGCAATAAAATGGTTGAAATTATGCAACTTACGGTATACGTCGAAATCACATGATGAACTTCTTTTTATAGACTTGTTGATGTTGTGTTTTGCTAGTTGATGTATGTTTATTTGTAGTTATTGGCGAAACGAAGGAAACAGATGTTGTTTAATGTAAGTGGAACAGGAACTGTTGGATCATATGGAAAAATAATGATTTAAAAAATTCGAAATAATTTGTTTTAAATGAATATTAAAATATGTAAATATGTATACTCTGATATGATAAAAAATTGAATATATATTATTGTATTATCTTGTGCAGAAAAATTTTTTATCCTTATCTTTATGATTAAAAATAAAAATAAAGTAAAAATAAAAAGAGATAATTAATGATATAAATAAATAGTTGATATTTCACGATATAATATAAAAGAATAACGATATAATATAAAAGAATAATATAAGAACGTTCGTAGAAATGAAAAGAAATATTGTTACATTTTTAAAATAGTTGCATTATAAAAATATTTAAGAATGTATTATAATTAGAATCATTTTACTTATTAATGCAGCGTTAAAAATAAAAGAATTTAATTGTTCATTTATGTACATCACGCTTTGACTTTTCACTGTGCATTGTCCTCTTATTTACACCATCAATTGTTTCTTTCAACCAAGCACCAGTTTCACAATTATTGTTATGATATTTAAAAATATCAATGGAACTGTAACAAAGAACACATTATACATTTAAATTAATCATAAAATTCATTCCAAATAATTTTTTATTAATACCTCGTGCTACCGTTCGTATCGATTTAATAAGATTTAAAATTTGTGATTTAGCTGTAGCAGTTTCTCCAAAACCTTGAACATTTTGCCATGATGCCCAGCCAACTAATAAAAAATTTAAAATAAAAGATTAAAGAAATATTAAAGTAAACAAAAACAGTAAGTAAATACATATATATTATATATTTATCTATAATAAAATATAAGTACAAAATGTAACCTAACCAACAAATTTTTTCATTCAACATTTATAAATTTAAAAATGTAATAGGAACAAATAAATAAATTAAAATATAATATAATTATAAAATTATATACCTTTCGCAAGAAATCTCTCTTCGTTCAAAATACAGACCGCATTCAAACATAACACGGTTACCTCGAAAAGTGCCCACAACGTGAACGCCATGTTATATCGGTACGATAAATATTTTCTATGTAGCGCCACGAGATGGCAGACGAGTACAACTTCATATATCGATTCAAAATTGATTTGCCATCTTTAGTCTCTATCAGAAACTAAAAAGCAATGGAGTTACATAAAAAATTCAAATTAAGAATCATTCTTATTTTATTAAAATATGTTTATATATAATTTCTAATTTTATTGACTTATGTCATATCAATTTAAACTATTTGAAGTGCTAAGAATTAATGAAATTAGATCATTTTAAATTTTTTGATAATTTTTAATAAATGCTTCCAGATGGTTTTAATGGTTCTAAAGTGATCTTCAAAAGAATCGTTCAACTTTACAAATTGTCAGTGCGTTAATACAACGAATTGTTAGGGGCATTATTCTATTTATAATAATTGACCGACAAGGCACACCTTCTTGGCAGTAACGCTTTTGGAACGAGGATCCTCTAAACCGAAGTACTGTTTCTAGATGATTCGACATTCTCTTCTCAATTGAGTTAACATTTCATATGTGTCTATTTAGTTATAAAGAGCTTAGATTTTATTTTATTCCCGATCGTTCATGACCTTTTCATTATTTTATCACATAATATTCGTAGCATATGTATATCACGTGCAAGCAAAATTTGTGAATCTAAGTAAGAAGTCTGATATTATTTGACATAAATAAAGAAAAATCGGAATTTTTGATTTTCATGACTCGTGTCATGAATGTTACGACGCAATTTTTTTTTGCTTTGAATAAACAAAAATTTAAACAAATATTTATTATTAAATTTAAATTAAAAATAAATTAAATTAAATTAACTAAATTATATTAAATAATAAAAAAATAATAAATTATTATATTTATATTAATATTTATATTAATAATTTAATATTATTTATGTAATTATATTGTATATAATTGTATATAATTATTGTATATATATGTATTATATATTTAATAAATTATACAATAATGAAAAAAAGAAATCAATCTATTTGTGGGAATTATATATGAATCAGAATTTTCAAAAGTCTGAAATTCGGAAAAGTTTTGGATACAAGTTTGGATACAAAAATCAATAATTTCAAAAAAATAAAAGATTTTATAAATATACAATAAACGTTTTATTTAGTAAATGGAAAATATAGGAAATTTGCAATTAATAATAATAATTTGCAATTAATAAAGTAATATTTTTTTAACAATGACGAATTCAAAACGATGATTCAACATTTCTTAATATAATAAAATTTTATGAACGAAATGAATAACCAAATAAAATTATATATTAATTGAAAAGTTTCAAATAAATCACAAAATATTTATCACTGATACATATGTGATTTATTTTCTTGGAAATATTATACAAATCATCAAACGATAAAAGTTTTATATTTATATAAAACTTTTTCGAAAGTAAAACAATAATAAAAATTATAATTAAATATATGCAACGAATTCAAAAAAATTACATGATTCAATGCATGAACAATTTCCACGATTCATATCGTATTAAAACGTAATGGTTTGACAATAATGACGTTAAATATACTATATCTGATCGCTCGTGTTCATTATATATCATCGAGAAAAAATGGAAGAAATAAATATGGACTTTGTTCTGTTAACAGCAAAGGAAAAGAGAGGGTCGATCTATGAACGATTCCGACATTAGATAATAATTAGGATGATAATAATATCATTAAAATAGTCACGTAATTGCATCGTAATAGACAAAACTTATTAAGTTTTTCGCTTTTCTATAAACAAGCGTCATTTATTATTACAATTTTGTTTTCGATTCAAACGAACCGCATAATATGTCATCTGTATCTGCTTTGCATGCAATAAATAATAACCAACAGTGGCGACAAACTGTCGTCTAAGAAACATGAGCAAATGTTTAAACCATAGAATTAAGAATTATTAAGAATTACGTGACATGTTACGGTAATAATTTATGAGCCATAACGTTCAACAATTGAGAGGGGCAAAGGGAATGTTCTGGTAACAATTCATTTCAACCGAAAACAATTCTAATTGACTTTTTAAGAATGATTTATCTTGTCATCGTTTTGAAAAATTAATATGATCATGTATCCAATTTGTTAATTTTTAATATAAAATCTTTTTTTATTATAAAATCTAAATAAAATTAGAAAATAAATATAAACATACCTGAGGAAAGTTACAACGACTATTCATATTCGATGGAATAATTTGTTTGTTCATTCTAGATGATTTTAATGTAAAAAAAATGCACTATTCAAAAAAATATCACTAAATATCTTCATATTTTTGTTAATTTTGATTAATTTTTTCAGAAAATTATTTGGAAAAATCACTTTGACAAAAGTTATTCTGTCTAATAAATATTAAAGTTTTGTCAGTAAACGTGAATACATCCGACATATGCTCAACATGATTGCCACACAAAAGTGGAGGGGTCAACGTATTTCTGATTGGTTAGTTTCAACAGAGAGCCTACCGAGTCCGGGTCGATGTTGCTAAAAGCTGCAGCAAGTCAAGGAACACCAGTCATTGAAACCTCGTCGTCTTGAGTAGAGATAACGTTTTCACGTCTCATAAAAATCATTTCTATTTCGTTTTCACTTCGATTTTTAAACATTTTCTTCGTTGTTCACACTATATACGCAACTGTGAGACATCAGGCAGATTTCCAACATACGGTATTAAATATATATCGAAGAATTGCACAACATAAAAATATCGCTAGTTATATTCGAAAGTTTTGGTGGATAAAATTAAAAGAAAGCAAATTTCAAAATTGATTCAACCAGTGTCCAAATATAACTACGTTGTTTTGGGTGGAAAAGGAAAAAAGAAAGAACAAAAGGGTGAGATATATTTTACAATATAAATATACCTAAATTGAAGACGGTAGAGGAGACGAAAGGGGACACCGGCGTACAAGAGGACGGTGAAGCAGCACCGTGACTATGTAAACTACTAACAAATACTTGTGGCAGCGCGTGCGCACAGCCGAGCACATTCTTTAGTAACAATACGAAACAACGAAATAGCAACGTGATAAAAAAATTGCTGACAATAAAACGATTAGGTAAATCAAGGGTACATAGAGGGTTACTAAAAAAAGTAAAAAAAAGCGGAGAACTGGGCTTTTCTTCAAACAAAGACAAAGAAGCACGCAAACTGGCTCCGGAGGTGAGGATCAAGCAAATTGGAATGAGGGAGGACTTGTTGTCCATAATCCGGCACACAAGCAGCGATCATTTTTCGGAAGAACTTTAGCCTAAAAGAAAACGGCAGAAGAAATAAAAAGAAAACTAGCAATAGGCCATTGTTTACGAGTATTCTATACAAATAGAGGGCTCTCGCTCGCTGGATATTTCAAGTAAAAGTGTTGCCAGGATTTCATTCATCTTTGTTATTGTCTACTTACTGGCCTTTCACCGTGAGAAGAAGCAATAAATCTAAATCTTTTGTCGTGTTATGCCCTGGGTCGTTACCTGTTTTGACCTGTTGGCACCGATTCTTGGTTATTGTCTGGCCATAAGAAAATTAGCACTGCAAGCCGGAATTTTTCAGGAAGAGAATAATAAATCAATCATACGACAGGCAGCTAATTCATCCAATACGTCGAAGAAAAACTCGTTGAGCAGTGAGACCATGGCTCCGAGTGCTGAGGAACAACGTCAAGGTAAAATGATTAAATGGAACACTAGTAATATAAGTTTCTTCTTGTTGGTATTATTTACTCGTGTCACGTTCGATAGATTATTCAATAGCATTTTGAATCTTATTGCGAAATATTTGAAAAGAACGTAGTTTTCTCATCGCGAAAACATTAAGTTGCATATAAAAAGGCAATTGCATATATATAAATGTAAATTTAACAAAAAGTTTCTGAATATGATATTTAATTTTATTATTTGTTTATTCGATATTTTTCTACATAAATTTTATATATCATATTTGTTTTCATGTTTTTTTCTTAGAATCAGTTTCTTTTTTATTTTTTAGAAAATTAAATTATAATTTCACAAAACTGAGTTCTGCATTAAATTAGATTCCGCTATAAATAAGACGCAATAAATAGATATTCATGGCGACTATCCGAAATTCGCTTGACAAATAAAAATTCTTGATGTTTAACAAATAATTCATACAATAGATAAATGTAATGTATTTTTCATTAAAAAACTAAAAGAATAAAAGAAATATTTACAATTGCCTTTTGCAATTATCATTTTATTTCATTTTATTTCATTTTATTAAGATGTTCAAATAATTAAGATCTTTTTATGTATGTATGGATAATTAATATCTCATCTTTTTTGTCATTTATTATTACTCAATCAATCATGCTTTCAAAGAGGCGTTTCTGCGTTGTACAGTCGATTCCCTTAATCTTTGTTTTAATAACGATAAATTTTATATCAATAAAAAAAATGTAATTGGCATGAGAAAAAATGAAGGCTACCAGCAATAAGAAAAATAAATGAACAAATCATATCGAGAAAATCGATTATCGCTCATATCATTGTACTTGATCATTTATTTGTATTCAAAGAAAAATAGAATTTTTTTACATTTATCTAAGTTTTTTTTAAAAATTTTATGGTTTTTGGAATAAATCAGACTAATATTTTTAAAATTTTGAAACAAATACGATATATCTTCATTGCAATTATATATACAATTATATAAAATCATATTTAAATTCAATAAAACAAATTTTCTGTTAAATATTTTAAATGATCTAGTAATATATTCTAGTAAATTCTAATATATTCTAGTATATTGTAGTAAATATTAAAATTTAATATATCAGAATGAAATCCAAAGGTCTATAAAAAATGATAATAATGAATTATTAGCATTTGCAATAAAATAAATTAACAATAGATACTAAACACATGTATTGAATGATGAAGTAAATCAATAAAACAAAATCCTCGTGTCTTTGATATTTAGATAATTATTGTAACATCAAGTAGATGTCAAATATATTTTAAGACATGCGATTAATATTTTAATCTAATCTAATAGAGCCGGTGATACGATAGAAACAACAATTTTTATTAATATTTTAAAGAACGTAAAAATTCGTTAGAGATTAACCTCGTAACAAAGCGTGAAAGGATTAAACATGGAAGGGGTAGAAAGAGAAAGAAACGAAAGGAAAAATCTCGTCAAGGATATTCCATGGGGAGATATTAAAGTCGCTTTTGAAATGAGAAAATATTGTATACACATCATTGTAAGTTTCATGCTAATAATCCTAAAAGCATCACGATCAAGGGTGTGCCATAAATTGTTACCTTTGTGTATAGCTATATAGTCATGCATTGTGGTTAAGCCAATTATACTGTCCTTGCAAATGCATACGATATGTAAGTAAATACTAAAGGCAAAATACATAATTGCTGATAGTCAATTATGAAAGTCCGTATCATATCGTAAAATGTTTTACATTTAGTTGACGCAAATGTTTCTTATCTTGAACTTGTTACGGTTGTTCCAATTCTTTATCAAATGATTTTCTCTTCTTTTTATCATGCTGCTTAAGTCATCGTACGATGTTTTAAGGATATCTAGCTCGTATGAATTTTTTAAAACAATGATGATTTTTTTCCTTTCAAAAAAATCGTTAAAGTCCTGGATACATGTATATACCAATACGCGTGGGTAGTTCATATTGCATTGCCCGTTCTGATGCAACGAACAAAGTTTCCTACACCAAGCCGATTATCGATTTTCCGCCACTGACCTCGTTTATATCCTGCGTATGAAACTTGTATAAGAGTAAAAGTATACAAAGAAATAATATAATATAAAGAATGAAATGGACAAAAAAAATCTATTTTTAAATATTAATTTTATCGAAAAATTCTTATTTATCGTCTATTAATTCGAATTATTATTAGTTCAATATTATTTCACAAATATAATATAATTTTTTATCATTAATATTTGCATTTACAGGTGTGTACTTGCATTAAAATGAATAACGCGATGACTATACGGATAAGGACACGCATGTGCGTCCGACATGATTTGAATAATGAATCGAATAACGATAGAAGTCTCAGGTCAACGCACCAACTATTAAACTTCTTATTTCATGATTATTCTCGATGTAAAACACATCGTGCGATATACTCGAGCAACCGTATCGATTGACTATCGTATAGATTTATAATCTCATATATGTAACACTTGATGTTTCATTTTGAATTATGAAACAATGTATTAGATCATACGATCATTGGTGTCGAAAAAACATCCGTTTTCTATAGACGCGTTTTGTATTTCAATATTGATTGTAATGAATCGTTTTAAATAGGTAACAAAAAACATGAACTCTTTGATCCCGAGATTAAGATATAAGTAATTAATACAACTTTGTTAATATTATCTAAGCTAAAAAATACAAACATATAAGTAAAAATTAATCACATATGATAAAATTGTTTCATGGCATATATATTTTCGTTTTAATAATAAAAATCTATCGTATATTTGTTAAATTAATTTGCAAAAAATTGATCATTTTTGTAAATTTCGATTTTTTTATTTAAGAACAAATTGAATTATATATTGAAAGTATAATTATCATGTATCTATTTAATATTTTTTTTATGAAATGAGATAATATTTTTTTGCCCGTTTTTTGCCACATTGATTTCTTTATGTTATAAACATTGGGTTAATAATAACAATAATAATAATTTCCAGAAATTTTTATATTTATTTTTGTACATGAACTTTAATTCATTTTATATTTCTAACATTTTGTGTACTATATATAGATAGATATTATTATTATTATTATTATTATTATTATTATTATGTACTATATATAAATAGATAGATAAGTTATATTTCAAGATTTAAATTCTATTTTTAAACTTATTTTCTTTATGCTCATGAAACAATTAGAACGTTTATATTATAATAATTGAATAAAAGAGCTTAATCAGAATATTGAAGATATGGAAAACAGAATTACCTTTGAAATTAATAATGTAAAAGCAACGGCAATGAAAATGCAGCCAAAAGTACTCGTGCAACGAGAATTCTAAATATAAAATTCACTAACGTTGGCAATGTGGGAACTAATACGAAGGCAATCAGTACTTGTTCGTAATTCGCACGCTTACGAGTTGTTCACTAATAGCATTTACCATTATCGATACCATTTAACATTATCGATTCAATACTAGTTTAAAATCGAAGATTAAACGACATTATAATATACTGTAAAACATGTGTATGATCGGTAAGGATTATTTTCGTATTTTTTTTCGACTAATCAATAGTGAAAGGGATCTTGATCCGAATGAAACATAGCTTGTGTTAATTGAATAATATGCAATTTCATTGAATGTAAAATTCATGATTTATTTTGTTCCATGAAAGATTGAATATTTTATGAAACAAAACATTTTAATATTTTTATAAAAGAAAAAGGAAAAGAAATACTTTGAAAAACGAAATTTATAAATCTCATTTCAAAATACATAATACAATAATTTATTTCTTAAATATTGTCACAATATTATAATTCGATTCGGTGAATACACGTCACAAGCGTGCTTAGTGATCATTCAAATAGTGGCTGGTTAGTTTGGAACAATGCCAGCTCTATCATTGTTAGTTTGGTGCATATCTTAAAGTGGATCATTGTATATAAAAACGAGTAACTTACACATGTAAAAAATTTAAAATCATATGTCTATTTTAATCGTATACGATCGTTAATTTTATAACTAGTATATATTTTTGTATCCACTTTCGTTTCATAAAGAATATTTAATAAATCACGATAGCGATACATGAATTGATTGACGAAAATATATAATTATATAATAACTGGCAATTTATCATTTTTTTCTGTTATTTTCAGAACCTAACAAGGATAAAATCAATATAAGGACGCAGGGAATAATGAAATCCCCGCGTAAATTTGCAGGAGTTGTGATAGCAATGTGTGGTTTACCAGGTCGTGGAAAAAGCCAAGTTGCTCAATGTCTTTCGCGTAGGCTCAACTGGAATGGCGATTCCACCAAAAGTAAGTAATACCTTTGTTTGTTATCAATACTTGATAAAGAAATATATGCATACATTTACAAGAATTCGCACTTTTGCAATATTTCTAATTTATTTTCAATTATTCCTATTTTTTCTAATTGTTTTAATGATTCTTTTTTTTTTCTTTCATTAACGATTATTCATAGATATAAATATACATAGTTAACTATTTATCCTCTTTATTTCCATATTTTAGCATATTTATAAAATATCGATTTTTATATCATAAGCAAACAGTTCACGTGATCAAATGTTTATGACATATGACTTGTTATGAAATAACGAATGTATTAAGAATTTTTTGACTCCATTTTCATAACAAAGTATTTCATAACATACTTTTCCTCAAGCTTTTCATTATCTACTGTTATACAGAAAGATATCATTTTTAAATCTGGAAGTCTAAATTGGGATAATACTTATTAATAATATTTTCATCATCATAACTTATCTTTTGAAAAAAATTTTATGAGAATAATCGAAAAATCTAATTATTATATTAAAAAAATATATTTTTTTTATTTCCAGTAATGAGTGTCAGCGACTACCGGAGAAAAAGATTGGAACCATACGGTGAAGCAGTGTCGCATGAGCTATTTCGTCCTGATCATACTGCGAATACAGCATTAAGAGCATTGGCCCAACGAGACGCAATGCATGACTGTGCCGCGTGGCTCACAGCCGGGAATTCCGTAGCTGTAAGCATCATCGAGAAAATTAAACATTTGCCAGAAGATTGGCGAAAGCTTGAAATTTGAATCGCGCCTTGAGATGAATCCAGTGTCGAGATTTGAACGAAAACACGCGCGGTTGCATCCAATATGAAGCAATTGAAACAAATCCAGTCATTGCATGCTTGACAGGAAGGAAAAATATAGTTGATTTTTTTTCTCATCGAAATAAGACGAGCAAGAATTGTCGCAAACAAATATAAATATTCTTACACTAACGATGGACAACGTGATAAGACAGAAGCCGGTCGTACCAGTCTACCTTTCTCCTAGTAAAATCAAATCTTGTCCTACGAGTTTTGCTTGCTTAATATACTATACTTTTTTAAACTAACGTTTTATGATAGAAATCGTATTGGCGTAGAAGATAGCTTAAAATCATTCCATTATTTACATATTGTATATTTTAAAGATAGTGAAGAAGTAAATACATAACATGTTTTCCATATTGATAAAAATAATGTATTCTAAACCGAATCGAACATATATAAATTTGTAATTAATTGAATATTTTTCAAGCGAATACTTTTTCCTAAATATAAAACAAAGAAAAACATTAGAAGAAACGTTCATTGAAATTGAAGAAAATTGAATTCGATTGCGAATAGTATTGATACAAATATATTAATAAAATATATTAATATAATAAAATAATATTAATTAAGAATTTTTCTTTTGAAGATCCTGGACGCCACACTGGTAACACGAGCGCAGCGCGCCGAGATCTTCGATTATTTTTCTGGACAACTTGGTTATCGTGTCCTTTTCATCGAATGTATCTGCGACGATCCGATCGTTCTGGAAAGAAATTACAAGGACATATTGCGATATAGCGCCGACTATGCTGGCATGGATCCGGTACGAGCTGAGGAAGATTTACGCCTCAAAGTAGCTCATTATATTAAATCTTACGAGCCGATGGACGAGAAGACGTATCCTCGAATCCGTATCGATACTGGTAGCATGGACATCGAGACTTGCAAGGTGTCAGGCCATGTGGAGTCAAACGTACTTGGATATCTTGGAAGTGTCACGGTCAAACCGCATACTCTTTATTTCTCTCGGGTTGGTAATCGATTAAATTTTATACTTGATTTTAGAAACGTTCGAATCTATGATACTGTTTTACAAAGTAAACATTTAAAGACATGGTTATTTTTAATCATACATAATAAGGCGCATTGCCATATTGAGTCAGGTAATGGTGCTTGTAATCATTGAATGGATTAATATACGTAAATAAACACTTCATTTTTAACGATATAATTTCATAATAAAGTTTGATATATAATTAAAACGCGCTTTGTGTTTTCAGGATTACGATATCTTATCAAAATCTGATGCTTAATATGATTATCTACAGGAATTTATACTATTCTTATCTCATTGATTTTATTGCCATTTTATTTTTTTCTTTTTGATGTCATTACATTTTAATTACAATATTATTTATAACGTTTTTCTTGAATTATTGAATTATACGAATGGCAAAAAAAAATAGAAGTCTTCTCAATTACAGCACGGCGAAAGCGAGTTCAACGTATTGGGTAAAGTCGGTGGCGATGCAGTATTGAGCACACGTGGCGAAAGATATGCGCAAGCATTGGCTACAAAGTTCAATGCTATGCGAATTCCTGATTTGCGCGTATTAACCAGTCGTCTTCGAAGGACTATCGCGACTGCACGTGGAGTAGAAGCACCTCAAGAACACGTAGCGGCACTTAACGAGCTCCACGCTGGTATCTGTGAAGGTCTTTCTTACGAGGAGATGCAAGAGCATTATCCGCAGGTAATTCGAGATCTGAAACGAGTTTCAAGACATTCTGAAACATTTTTACAATTTGTATTTAATGCAAATTTCAATAGCCTTAATGAAAACTGAAAATTTCTTTGGATTAACTCTCTTAATCAGTCTCTTTTTTATTTTATATAATTTAAATATATATTATATATAAGTAAAAAGTACTTATATCTATTTCTTGAAAAGATAAATTTCTAAGACTTAATCCAAAGAACCGTTTGAAATAATTAACGTTTAACTTTCTGAAACTTTCATGTAGTAGAAAGTTTAAGATAATTCAAATTTACATAATCTTTCACATCTATTGAAAATCGATTCTTTCAATTCACAGGAATTTGCATGGCGCGATCAGGACAAGCTGCGCTATCGTTATCCATGGGGAGAAAGTTACATAGATGCGATGCAACGTGTAGAACCGGTAATTGCTGAATTGCAGAGATCTGACAATGTCTTAGTGGTTTCCCACCAAGCTATTCTGCGTTGCATTATCGGTTTCTTCATGGATAAGAAGCCAGAAGAGCTGCCTTACATGGAAGTACCATTGCATACTATCATCCGAGTTAGCAGCCAAGGTTATAATTACACGCTCGAATTTTTCAAGCTACCAATCGAGTGCGTGAATACTACCCGTGTCAAGCCGAATAATTGTAGCGCTGATAGAAGCGCGGATGATGCTCTGATAACAGTCCCACCACATTTCGATATACCGGATCCTTGGAGAAATCCTGGCAGTGGACCTACTCTCGTCCAGCAACACTGAGAAACCGCACGACGATCCACGATCTCGTCGAAAATTCGATCTCTGTTCGGTTGCAATTTCAGATTTTAATAGGAATATTTTGAAATTTTGGTTAAATTTAGATAGAATGGGGATTAAAATTGAAATATTATACAAAAAAATTGAGAATAATTTTAGAATGTATGTATATCGTTTTAAGGTATCTTATCGTTTTAATTTAAATTAATCCAGTAAGGTCAATTGATATATTT
>NW_006263358.1:58427-62588 GCF_000469605.1 Apis dorsata | reverse complement strand
CGATATCGTGGAGTAAAAAAAAAAAAAAAGAAAAAAAAAAGAAAAAAAGAAAAAAAAAGAAAACAGGATCGATTTAATTTTTGAATAATTTATAATTTTTGAATATTAATTCTATTTAGAATGATGATTTCGATTTTCGATTATTTAGTTTTGTTGACGAGAAATTCTTTGACACTCAATTTTTCTTCGAGAATTTTATTCTCATTGGCAGCAATTCTATATCCTGCTGCGGAGCCCTCTATATACGTTTAGTTTTATTAGGAATTATATATCTAAACAATATTGTATTAGTTATATATCGTAGGGAGTAGATTATACGACAAATATTTTAATTGTACATTTAAATGTGAAAAGGCAGATAAGATTGAATTGTAGGGGATGCGAAGCACGGTCTCTCGTATCATCATTTTTAATTTCAGAATAAATATTAATGCAACGAATATAGGAAAGATATTTCATACTATTTAGATCATAGAATTTAAGCTTATGACACTTTCTTAGTTCCTAAAATAATCATTTTATCTCCGAAAATTCAACGACGTAAGGATTTTTAATAGACAATTGAAATTATAGCATATATGAAACTATTAATTAAATTAACGATATCTCTGTTAACAAATAAATAACAAACATTTTATTTGTAGATTAGAAAAGTGATAGATAAATATGAATTTTTACGCACATTAGGATAATTGTTAAAAGCGCATTGTCTTTTAAAAAAGTATTTTTCACTATGAGAACGCGAGAAACAGTCGACAATTGCTTTATACGAGAGGCGCGTTTTTTCGTCGATTGCGTTTCGATTAGGATTGTATATTAGTAAATGTATATTGGTAAACCGCATAAATGAGCATAATATTTCATTAGGCATCACGTGGAAATCTTCGAGCATTTGCTGTAAAACATCCTCGAGGATTCACGAATGCAGAATGTGAATTAGAATGAAAAAGAAAAAAGCTGTACGGGTCTATTTATTACGAAACGATAAGAGAGACAAGAAAAGAAAATGGGGAAATTATTTTTTTATATAAAAATTGAAAAAAATGTTTTTACCCCGAACAGAAATTGTTTCTCTTTGATTTTCACGAAATAAATAAAAAAGATCATCTAGTCTATTCATTGGCGAACATTTTGACATTTATTTCTATTTTCTATTTTTCTGAGAGACGAAATGGAAGATTGTGGAACATTTAGGTGTCTAAATCGTATTGTAGATATTTTTAAAATTTCTTGATTTATTCCCTTTTCTTCTTTTTTTTTTTTTAATTATATATTATAAATAAACGTTTTTTTACAAAAAAATCGACGAACCCATGACCTGAATTCTCAAGTACACAAATTATCATTCACGAAATAATCTTCTCAATTCAGCTTTAAGTTGTTTCATAATTCACACATTTCGTATACATATATCGTAGAAAAATAATTTATACCGTGACTCCACGGTCTCAACTTTCACGATTAACATTCGATGACTAGAAGTGTACATGACTAGAGTGATTTCCTAAGAGACAACTCTCTATAAATCTGACTAGATCAAACATCGTTAATACAAAAACTCTAGTGAAAACTTAGAAAAAATTCTTAATTATATATTAATAGATTAATCGGAGGATAAAAATATTCCAAAAAGTTTCATTGCGATTCGAACACGACAAAAAACATGACAAGGAAAATCCTATTGGCATTCATCTTACATGCCCAGTCTCATCAACTTGGCCGTGTAATCTCTTTGTTTATTGGCCAAGTGCAGATCCAAGCTCCTTAGCATCCTGTCACGAATCTCTTGATCGCAAATTGAACTTTTCCTCAAACCGGTCCTACGATGCGCCATCCTCGGTTCGTTCCTCGAATAAGTCCCCAGACGAAAGCCTGATTGAAACGATTTCGTTGTTGCATCGCGTCGAGTTTCGCGAACTGCATTCTTCATAAACTCGATCGCAGTTCTACGGCAGGTGTCGTAACCCAACAGTTGAATTCTTTTACCGTGAATCGCGTCCAGTTGAGAATTGTTCGGCTTAATCATCTTTTCCACTATTTTTCCAACCGTGTCGGGTGTCCCCGGCAGATCCTCGAATACCTTGCGAATAACTTCCTTTGTCAGGTCTTCCTCGCTACTGGATTCACCTGGCGAGAAAGATTTCCAACAGTTAATTCTTTCCGACTCCCCTATTCGATTTATCGCGAGAAATTAGAAGCGCGAACACGAACTCGTAATTAATATTGTCGAAGTCGTTTAACTTTTCGCTTATTAGAAGCTGGATATCGAGAAGATTTCTCGAAGAAGTCGGGACAAGAGAAATATTTCAAAGTTTTCAATATTTCAAGAATCGATTAACGATCAAGGATCTTAGGGGAGATAAATTTATCGAATAAATTACTTACCGAGGTCGCTGGTACGATCTGACGTGTACGTTCCCTCTTTGATCTCTCGTTGCAATTCCAACACTCTTGCCAGCGCCAACTGCAAATACTCCCTGGCATTTGGCTCCTGTATAAACACCAAATCCGTATATACATACTGTTAAATACCTTATTTATAACACTTTCGGTTTATAACACGGAATCAATAATATTTCACTCGTAAAACTCGTGCTATTTCACATTAAATTTACCTCTACTGACTTTGCCTTCTTGCTGTCGCCGTTTCCATCCATCAAACAGGGTGCCTATTCCACACCAAAAGAATACGATCAAAACCAATCTCGAATTTTCGCGAGACTTGCGGCGAATAAAATCACTTACCGACGAGTATCTTTTCATCTTTTCCGTAATTCTAACAAAACTCGAAGGAACTTCACCATCGATCCACTAAAAGACCTTTTACAAAGCAACAGAGTAGTCAAAAATAATTCCTTCCTCTTCGCTTAAGCCTCTCAACTTCTTTCTTGCTCCTCGGATCAGAACAGTTTCCCCTCCGAATTAATGGCCCCTTTTGTCCGCCCTCGGTCTCTCCTTTTCGTCTCTCTCTCTCTTTCTCTCTCTCCTCAAAAGAACTTTCACAGAATACGGTAGTTCGGGAATCAGGAAGACCGTTGACTGGCGTCGATCGACATCGACTAACCACGTCCAAATCGCGTAGCCCTTGTTCCAAGAGAGTCTATTGCGAGGGTGACGGTTTGCCATGGCTTCACCCCCTCCAGCTCCCTGTTTCGGAACCCTTGGAAATGTGCCCCTTGCATTCGAATGGGCAAATGGGTCTCCCTTCCCTGCAGATGCGTGTACCATTGTACCGAGAACCCCTGTTTGCTCGACGCGTGCCCTGTGCCCGATAAAAACGGCTGCCACGCGCCCCTTCCTCCAAACGGAATACGTTACGGAATAGCTGGAATAGCAGCCGTGGAAACGATATCTGTTACCGGACAGATAAATCTCGCTTCGACGAGTTCCCACCACCAAATTTTCACCAAAGTATAAAGTATGAAAATATCAAATTATAGGATAGGGTGAAAGAAGGGAAGGAAGATAAAGACTTTTTCCTCGTCTCGTATCGATCGCGCCTTCGTTTCACGCTAGTACGTGCCATTAAGAGGAATTCTCGATTTGTTTTTCATTCTCAATCTTTGCAACGATGAATAATAAAACATGGCTGCGGCTCTCGGATCCGATTCGTTTATTTGCACTCCGTGCAACGACGTCCTCGCGCGAGTCGTGAGCGTTTACCTTCTCGCCTCGATGGGAATAACAAACCAAGCTCTGGTCCGATTAAATGAATTTTTATTCGAGCCACACACGCATGCACGCACGCACGCACACACGCGCAGAGAGTCGCATGGCACGGTTGGTCAGGCCCGGCCGTTTAACGTAATGCATAATTCGTGCCTTGTATCGATTCGTTTGGGAACGCTTTCGTCGATGCGTGGCCTAATTACGGTTATAATACGGGTATCGAGAAGACGTCCAGGCGTTATCTGAACGACGGGAACGTCTACCACGTCCAGGGAAACGCGGCCAATAGTTGCGCGATACTGGAAATCTCGTTAACAGGGGTGCACGTCAAACAGGAATTCCCGATTAACAGGCGAAGGGGGCAAGGTCGTCAGGCCAGAACACAATTAATGCACAGATATCCCTTCCATTCGCCACTCTAATTAAATCTCTCGCGTCGCGCATTCAATAACGCCTGGGAATCCTCTCTCTTCTCTTCTCGTATTGTTTAGT
>NW_006263358.1:54639-58192 GCF_000469605.1 Apis dorsata | reverse complement strand
ATATATATATATATATATCGTGATAAAGGGAGGAGGGAGGGATGGAGGGGCGAAGGGGAAAAATGGGGTGGGATTAGTTGTAAGTATCGACAGAGGCCGCGTTGAATTAACTCTTTCGTATCGCTCAACCCTGAATCCGATAATAGCGATCGTCTCTCTCGCGTCATTTTTCTAGAGAATTTAGAGTTTATCCTAAGATCGATCGGTATCCTCATTGGCGCGTTTTTTATAACCTAAATCCATCGCCGATAATCAATCAATCGGTTGAAAGATAATTGTCCAAAGTGAATAGAATGTTGATTATCGTCCGCCTCGAGGAAACCGTTCTATTGCCCGTATTACTGTTGCTTGTATTACCTGTTTTGGTATACACAGGCATATCAGAACTCGAGGAAATTGGTCGAAAGTGTCGGTGGCTTTGTGTCGAGGACAGATTCCTATATAGAATTGGCCTTCGATTAAAATATCTTCGTTCTAGATCTAATTTGTCAGTAATCTTAACAACGTTGAAAATTCTTAATCTACGTTTCTTAACATTCTTAGGTCGGTATTCGATTAAATAAAAAAATTATGAATGAAGAATTTGACTTATTCGTTCCCAGTCCTTGCATTTACTTTTTACAGTATCGCATAAATGAAATATTCATCAAATATGTCTTACTTCCAAACTAAATGGTCCTCGATTATCAACATCTTTTTTCTCCCCTTGTATTTCTCGAGATCTTTCTCAAAAATTACTTACAATCTCCGCATCAAGTCGGCCTCGTGGTCTCTTCGCTCGGTAATTCGTAGAGAGCCGTCGAGTTCAGTTCTTGAGTATGTCTTCGAAACGTGGATCCAAAGCTGGTTTCATTGAGCGTGTCCTGTCTACCCACGCGTCTTCTTTGCGAGAAATTTATTCCCCGATTACTGTTCCTATCCGAACTATCTGTCGTCTCCGTTCGACATATTCTTCTACTCCTTCTCGGTAGACAACAACAAAGATATTTGTTGAATCTATAAACAAAATCTCTGTTCATTGATATATACGAGTGCATATATAACATGTGAATTACGAAATTCTATATTTAATGCTAACCTTCACGCTCGTTTGTTTATTTACATTTCTGAGCTGTTTGTTTACATATGTGGGAGGTTTGTTTACATTTCCCGAGTGTTTATTTACTTTTTCGAGTTCTCTGTTTACACCAAGTCTTTTTATATCTTTAATTGTTTGTTTCTATTTGCAGGTTATTTATACATTTATGTTTAATCGCGATAATGAACGAATCTGAATGGAGAATTGTCATCTCATTGAATACACAAAAATTGTAATCGAAGGAATCGAGAAAAGGAAAGGGTCTGTCTTTTCTCTTCTGTTATTCTTATTCATAGGGCGTAAGAGTAGTGTCGTGCAATGGCACTTTTCGATGGACCCTGTGTACAGTTATAATTCATTTATGCCGTTATACTCGCCTCTTGCGAAAAGTCCCGCTGATAAAGTAAAGTGCAATAGGATTGACGCAGCTGTTGATGAAGCTCAGGCAGAAGCCAAGGATCCTGAAGACGTGCCAGAAATCGTCGTAGTCTTGCTTGGACGATGGGCAAAAGTGGAACCATAGCATGAACACGTGATGTGGCAGGAAGCAAATAAAGAAGATAACTACGAATGCTATCACCATCTTGCCGACCTGTTGATCATGTCCATTAGCGATATTGAGAAAATGGATTAATCAAGTCATTAAAAAAAAAAACTTTAATCTCTCGATTTCGAATAATTGTTTCGATTTCAACTTTTGATATTTGATTGCTTACGATAATATTATTACACATTTTTAATCTTTAAACTTTATTTCTAATTTCCTTTTATTAGCAGTCTTGTCTTATCGTAAAAAAAAATAGAGATCGATAGAGACAATGTTGCGAAGAAAGATTGTTTTTTCAGAACGAGTATAGACACTTCACTTCACGAAAAATAAAAAAGCGATAACGGAAACTCGTTCGAATGAATCGATTATTTCGATTGCGTCTTCGAGTGGATTGGCAACAGATAGCGATTAAATTGAATTTCGTCCACGCGTAATTCCAAACCGATATCTAAAAAATTAAATTTGGCTTTAGATCGACGTATTCATAAGTTAATCGATTACATTAATTGGATGGATTGTTCCACGAGATAACAATGTTCGATAACCAAACACGATTTTTCGAAACGAGTGTCGGATAGTTTCTTGTTATCGGAATGGATTAGGGAACGGCTGAATGGATTCTACGAATGAAAACATGGAAGAAGTAAAAGTAAGAAAAGTGGTTGAAAGGTTTCATCGTATCTCCAGTTGCCACGCTTCGATGCCATCCTACGTTGAATGATTCAAACCGAACTGGAGCATCGAATTGATTAAAAAAGTCACTTTTAAAATATACGATAAAAATTTTATCTCGCAGAATATTTCACTGTGCATTTATTCAATAGTGAAAGTAATAAATAAACGATTTATAAATAGAACGATATAGAAAAATAAATAAAAGAGAAAGCGAATTTCCCTCGAAATAAAAAGTGCGATGCAAAAATGAATTTTCATTCCATATCACGTACAACAAACAAATTATTAAATGATGCGAGGTTGAATCAATTGAAGGAAATTGAAGCATTAGCTTGTCGTGAAACTTGTGGATGTAATTCAAGATGATCGACCGTCGCTTTTCATTCGGATACAATGTGGAAAGTGTAATAGCTTCCATCCCAACGATGCTTTAGAACAACTCTATTCACGGTGATTTATAATTGGCCTTTTCTCTTTCAGAAATTATTGGACTTGGCTTGCTTTACAGAGGCTTAACCGTCTATCAATTTAAACTTATATCGCTTAACCATTTATCCCATCACATACGAAAGTTACTCTGCAACTATTATACATGCCAACCAATACTACTTCGATGAAAATTATCGATAAAAATTTGGATTTTACGTATAAACATTATTTTCTTCTTTTCATCGTACCTTCTTACGTGCTTTAATTTGTTCCATACGATGACATCCGGTGGACAACTCGCCTGGCATATTCCTGGTGGATAGTTCGAGGTGTCGTGCCATCCCCAGATAGAATCCAGTTATCACTAGCAACGGTATCGCATAGTAAGCGAGGAACTTGAACATCACCATTCCCTTTTGATAGCTCTGTCCTGCGATCCGGAACGAGATATATATAAAAACGATACATACGATACATACGATACGATTTGGTGCATATGACTCGAGATAAATATTGAAATATTGATCGTAAATAATTTTTGTTTTTTTTTTTTACTTAAATGAAATATTCGTTTCCCAGATAAGGGATATTCATTTGACGTGAAATACTCACCGAATTCCTCGGGGAAGGGACTACAGATCAGGATAGAATGATTACTCTGTAACGGTACGGTGGGCACGTAAGAGAAAAAGGCAGCTGGCATCGCCAAAACAATTGCCAGCACCCAAATAAGGCAGGCTGTTAATATCGTTAATGGTTTTGCACTGAGCCCGGCTACATGGCGGCGAATTGGATTCACGATGGCACAGTACCTACGGCGC
>NW_006263358.1:51670-54513 GCF_000469605.1 Apis dorsata | reverse complement strand
TTTTTTTTTTTCATACAATCGTACACGAATCGAACTTCCTCGACAATTACAATTGAACAACAATAAAAGTTTTAACAACAGGATTGTAGAGGGACATCGAAGGAAAATTTTAATTCAACGTTTAAAGTTTCGTTTGGATTACTGATTAAACAGAAACGAACGACCAGTCGATTGGTCCATTAATGGGGCGGAACTTTGTCAAAGTTGGAAGAGCTGCCCTATCCCTGGGACAACAATTTCCCAACCGTAACTGGATTTGACAACTTACCTCTCGGCTGATAACGCGGTCAGAGTGAAAACTGAGACACCGATCGAAATATCCTTGGCGCACTCCGATAATTTGCAAACTGCCAGGCCCCACGGCCATGACTCAATCGTGTACAGAAGCGACGTGAACGGTACACACGTTATGATCACCTATGATTGATAAAGCTTCGATAAATACTCCGTATTTTCTAAAAAAATCATAAGCGAGATGTTTAATTAGAATTTCATTGTTGGAAATGATCATTATTGGAAAATATTTTTGCGCGATCCTGCCGCGAAATTTAATTAATTCGGGTATGTACGATATATGGAGAAAGGATAGAGAAGGCTAATCTCCAACGGAGATGAAAATGATATTTGCAGATGGGCGGAACAAAATTCGAGAAGAAATAAAATAAATAGTACCCGACAATTTGTAATTGCGCGAGAAACATTTATCAACATTTATCAACATTTATGAATGTGTCGTTGTTGCTCTAGCAAATTGAAATTAAAAGGCCGTGATAGGGAGTAAGCACAATTAAAAATATTCGCGACAAATTGAATAGATCGCAGCTTGTCATAGGATCGTGTTTATGTTATAGAACAGCACACCGAGAGATATTTTATAGAAAAATATTCTTCGATCAATGCTTGCCATCTTCTATTTCAAATATGTGCGCATATTTTTTTATATTTTACGAAACGATGGAGAAATTATGATAAAGAGCCATCATAGAATATTCATAGTCGCATAATCATCAAAACACGCGTCTTCTTTTCGTGCTTGAACGCACGATTGTTATTTAAAAAAGTGTAATTGTTGATACAATTTTTATTCGCGATATATGCGGATGATAAAACCGCATTGATCTTCGATAAATCCTCTGCATAGTTATAAATAATACATCGATCAAAACGCATATGTCACGAATTAATTATGTAACGAATTAAACTCGTTATCGAAAATACACATACATTGAATCACATATTAAAATATTGTTATCTACGACGATGAAAACTTGAGAACGACGATCAAAGTTTCAAAGTCCGTAAAGTTGGCGAAATGGATGTTCACTTTGGATGTATGAAGGTACGTTCGCTTATTTTCTACGCGAAATCGTGACATAAAAAGTATAGGATATATCCTAGATTCACTCACATCGGATTTATCAACGCGATCTGAACAAATTCTGAATAAATTCTGATATTTCCAGATACAAACGACACGGATTCTAGAAACATTTTTCGATTGACGGGCAATCGAATCGGAAAGAAGCTCTCGTCTTGGGATTTTCTCTCATTTGTGCATGGAATATTCACAAATCCATGCCAACTTTGTCGGAATTCATTCGATATGTTTATTAATACGACGTACATTTTTATCCATTACATCTTACTTAATATCGTATGATGGAAGAAGAATACAACGATCGTAATTTATGAATAATAATGAATCGAATCGCGTTGATTATCAGAATTAATCAATCTCGATTATCTTTCTAATTCAATCTATTCGATCATTCATAGGATACACAGATTTATATAGTGAATCTTTAAACGTCTCGTGCATATTTTATGAATATAATAATAACGTATTTATTCGTCCGAGAGAAGCAAACATTTTTCCAACGAATTTTTTTCGCCACCTTTCAACAAGCGTTAAAATATCCCTCTTCGTTTCATTTATCTCGAAAAAGGTTTTGGTTTTTCTTACCAGAAGATCGCCCAAAGCCAGGGATAAAACGTAGGTATTCGGCACATTTCTCATACTGGCGTGACACACGAGGGTGAACACCAGAATCCCATTTCCAATTACACCGACTACCAAGATTAATAAGAATACAACGGGTACTATGTAAGTTTCAGGTCGCTGGTCGTATGGAACGTAACTATCGTCCTCTTCATCCTCGTTTCCTTGCATGGAAAGGGTCGTTGCATTCAGGATCACTGCCATCTGCAAAAACACAACCGATCTGTCTCCCATTGTGAACTTAGTTCACCAGCAATTCATCTCCTCTTACGCGTACATGTTTTCATAGAGTACTTTCCCCCGATATTTTTCGCGGTATATGAAAATAAACGGCGCATTCTCCCCCTCTCCCCCATTTACACGAACCATTGTTGCTTGAAAGTACATCTGTCGCATTCGCGTTGTTAAAAATCCAAATTTTTCGTACAGGTATATACGATGTATCTTGTATCTTGGAAAAAATGAAAGCAAAAAATTTTATATCGGTTTCTCTCGATTGATTTTGTTTGCGACGAATTGCTGATCGTTGTTTCATCCCGTTACACTCGTGGTTAACAATCGTGGAAAAATTGGATAACGAGTTTTTTTAATAGTTGACTAATGGCAAATTTGAAAGCTCAAAGAGGTATTAATAAACGGTATTATTCGATATATTGTCAAGAAATTAGTCATGAGCACTTAAATATATTGTTTCAATGGAAATAAAAAACGATCCAATTTTCTATATGACATATTTTCACGAGTGGAGAATATTCGAGGCGGGCACGTGAATGAGTGCAAATATATATATAGATTAAAAAATAAAACGATAAAATCGCGTGTCCACACGGTGAATTGATAGTCA
>NW_006263358.1:47949-51446 GCF_000469605.1 Apis dorsata | reverse complement strand
TTTTTTTTTTTTTTTTTTTTTTTTTTTTTTTTTTTTTACTTGAATTTACAAAAACCACTTTGATACGGATATTCGTATTCGAAATACATTCGTCGTGCAGCGACACGTAATTTACACGTAAATTCATGTGGTTTTCATAAAGGAAAAAGAAAAAAAAAAAGGAAAACAATAAAAAATGAGAAAAGTGAAAAAAAAAAGTGAAGAGAATTTTTATTTTTTTTTCACGTGGAAGAAATAAGGTTCTTTCGCACGAAAAAGATTTTCTTCAGTCATTGACGGTCGCCGAGAAATTACATTTTGTAAATTCTGTCTCAACGTTTTAATATCATTCCCCGACAGTGGCTCGAAAATCCAATGTATATACTCTAAAATAGACAGACGAGAAGGAACACAAGAGAAAAATGGAGCTCGTACGACAGTCGATATTTCATTGAAATATCATTTTTCTCGGAAATATCTTTCCTTACAAACTCCATTACTATTTAAAATACTTGTTTTGCCTATCTTTAATTCGAATTTGTCTATTTCCGTTCCGGAAATAAAAAGATAATGGAAATCAGAATAATTTCTCGCGAGTATAAGGCTTGTGGAAAGAAATCGAAGGAATAATCAGATATTTCGATGATCCGCAAATTTTATGCAATATTTTCTCAAGTAGAAATACTTGGAAAATCCATCCTTTTTCCGCCGTCTGGCGGATATTTTTAAATCACGAATGAACTTTCGACCACCATATATTTTTTTTTCTTTTTATCTTGAAACACTTGTCGAAAAATCGTGCACATGTCTCGTGAACATATCGTCTTTCCAAGCAAATTTAACAAAAGTGACATAATTTTATCCAAACTTCTTCATTGCTGGAAGAAGCTTCGTGAGATTAATGGCCATGACAATTAAGCCATGAATGAACGGGAGCGAAAGCCAGGATTAAATTTCTGATTAAGCGCGGAAACGAGAGATTAAGGAAGTTGTAGGGTGCATCTTTTCTTTGGATCAAGTGAGAAGATTAGAATAAACTATATAGTTTATATCTGAACGAGCAAACAGAATATGAGATTTGTGAAAGATGAGGCATTCTCGCGTGGGCGAAAATGGCAAAGTTTAATGTAGATCGAACGTCGTACGTTAGAATTGCAAATAGATCCTTGCGATATAGAAACACCATTTTAAAGAAAAGGAAGATTTAGAATGAGATAATGAAATGATATTTATGCAAGCTTTTCTTCTTCGCCTGCTTTTCATTTTCTCTCTCTCTCTTTTTTGTCTATTTTTTTTTTTTTTTTTCTCCTTTACAATTCTTCGTCATTGAAAGTTTCGATTTGAAAGAGTCATTTTTCATTTCACGCGATGCCACCCTCGCTTTTGTCCCATGAAACCTGCGTATCGATATTCGACTGTCCGATAGAGAATCGCAATAAAAATTAATCAGATTGATCGCGATACTATACGATCTCTCTGCCATTTTAATTTGAAATAAACTTGCCGACAACGAAGATTTCATTTCTCGAGAATATTCGTCGATATTATAATTTCATATCGTTCCTGTGAGAATAATTTCGCAACTTGTAGAGTCTCGTATATATACGTTTCACTCTTGAAAGGAAATATTATCTATTTTTGACGAGTCTCTTGGTTGTTTTAACCCGAGATTTTCTTTTTTTCGCTGTTTCATCACACTTTAAAGGAGAAACTACTCCTTTCAATTTTCTATCTAATTATAAATTAAATATACAAATTTCGATAAAGGTAATATCGTTTTAAGAGATCTACGAATTTCTGGGGAAAGGAAGTTAAATTTCTTCATTTAACTTTCCTCACCTGATCAGTCAGAGCAGTAAGCAAATATTTTTTTTATCCCTGAGTAACAAACGTCAATCGAATTCTTCTTCTTCCGTGAAACGGTGATAATTTGATAAGGTATCAAAAACTTCGTTCCATTCTACTTTAATTGTCAAAAGTTACAGCGTTATGACAACGGTTTTGTATCATCGATGAATGTGCAAATTTCACGAGCATCTTTGAATTTCTTCACTTGTGGTCGTATTCCTCGATCCCATTACTAAGTGAACCGTGAAGATATTTTCGCGTCGCCATCATCCACGTTACATTAGATATTTTTCAACAAAAATGTCTCGATGCCGACACATTGAAGATTGAGAAATGGAAATGGACATCATTTTCCATTCGAATGAACTTACCTCCAATTACGTTAAATTGCATACTTGTTGCAACTTCATTATACCTGAAATGGCTTCCCCCCATTTTCTCGTGTCTCTGCGGTTCCATTAGCTCGAATATTTCACTATCTTATCCTGTTTTGCCAAGCTTTATGCCATTTTAACGCGACATCCCATGAATTACGCTGGATTTATAGCCAAACTTCGAATCACAAAGTTTACGAGCGGAACAAGAGGTGATGTATTTCGTGCCTTGCGTTAAAAGTGGCCGAATTAATTTTAAAAACTATTATTCGAAACTTTTGTATTGAATTGTATTAATTTTTGGGAGCGTAGAAAAAAAAAATATTCCACCTTTTTGCTATATGCATGGCAATTGTTATATCGCGTTAAATTATTAATTAAAATAAATGTACGTATACAAATTGCTCATTAGGGATTGTTAACTGTGTCGTCTCGTAATTAAATATCGAATTAATTTATTTTTCAGTAGTTTTGTTCATTTCACATTTCGTTATGGATAAAATTTTTACGCAATTTGAAATTCTTTTTTACCCTAAAAAAAATTGTATTTCAAAGAGTTAAGATGAAAAATCGAAATGTTTTTACTTGTAGAATCTCGAATAAAATATCTCTTCTTATCTTGCTCTTTGAGAGATTGGAAGGATCCTTTCTTGCGAGCAAAACATCCTATTTTCTAGTTCCAGATTGGTTAATGGAACGTCTTCGATGTTGCAAGTAACCTGTATTCTCGATGTCGTAGACATTCATTCCTCTTCCATTCTCGATACGACGAAATTGAACAGCGGTTTTAGAATGTCAAAAATAAAACGAATGAAATATTGATCTATCGAGCGATTGATTGAAATACAAGCCAGCCATGGAGACGTACGTGAAAGAGCGTGCACAGCTTATGAAAAAAATAATTGCTGTCATCGCGTTTACAAGCAATTAACGATATTATACAAATATTATTCGTCGCGTCGTACACAGAGATTAATTATTCGAAATTGTTTCGGATTGAAACGAAGTGGATTCGTTCGAACGGAAGATAACACCTGTCACATTGTAAACAAAATTGCGAAATCCGATGCGATTAAACGCATAATTTTTAATAATAATTATCCCGACGATGTTAGTGATGATATTCACAAGGAATTACGGTTGCGGTTCGTAGATCTGACGTTGTCATTTGCATATCTCGTGGAGGCGAGCCACGTTGAACGGAAGCAAAACCGATCATCGATGAACCGTGGCCGAAAAATGGATAGCGCGAGTATTACGATTCGAACAACTATTTTAATGGAGTACGCATATTCA
>NW_006263358.1:40495-47831 GCF_000469605.1 Apis dorsata | reverse complement strand
AAAAAAAAAAAAAAAAAAAAAAAAAAATAAAAAAAAGTGAAACGATCTGATAGCTCTGATAGCCTTCGATAATCTTTTTTTTTTTCCTCTTCTTCAAATAACATTCCCTACAAATATTTAATATGGAGATCATTCTTTGAAAGAATCAAAAATTCATTCATTGAATATCACAATTATGGATTTTTATTTTCGAAGATATTTCTATGAGAGGAGAGAGATTAAATTTATGTAAAGCCATATGTATGCATCATTAATTTCGGCGGAATCGGTATTTAGATCCCGAGATTCTCTCTCTTGATTTAAATCCTGGCAATTAATCCTACTCAGAGCTGGGTAAGTTTGAAGCCTTCCCTTTTGAAAGAAAGTTCCTGATATATTGATATTATGATTAAGTGTGAGTATTAAGGATAAATGCAACACGTATATCCATCTCATAAATGGATAAGATATGCAAAAGTTTCTCCAAATATCATGAATATCGGTTAAAAATAATTCGAATAAAATGATCGCTTTTGAAAGGGAATTTTTCGAAGAACAATTTCTTCAAATTTCAAATCGAATCGAATACGATATCAAAAGATAAACGAAACGTATGGAACATGGACGAGTGTTAACGCAAAAGGTTTTCGGTTCTTTGGAAAAATTTTCCCGCATTTTTATCGACTATTAACCTTTACGAGTTTCAGGATCGTTTAACGTTATCCCGTTCGAGGGAAATATCTTATCGCATCAATAAAATGGTTTTTTGGCATGCAAAGGCTGAAAATTTCGATTTTAGAGGAAGGTTTCTCGAGATATATATATATTTATATATATTCTCATGGTTGCAATATGGCGCGGTTTTCCAGTTATTTTAGGCGAGATGAACAGGCACATTACTAATTTTTAACTAAGCGTTTAGTTTGCTTTGGTGCGTAATTTATGAAAAGCTTGAAGCGAAAATTAACAATGTATATGTGTGTGTGTTATGCAATAACGTTAAAGGGTTTCGTTAGATCGCAAATATTTCCAAGAAGTTTCCACACGTGAAAACACACGTTAGCCCTGCTTCCAATCTTTCGAAGCTAAATTAATCTTCGTTAATAGATGTATTCAGCTTTTCAGTATTCTAACTTCATTCCTTTCTTCTGGCAACGGGAAAAGTTCGTATCGCCCACGGATAATCCAAGTAGCTAGTTAATGAGAAACTTCATCCTTGTCTCGTTTCCAAGACGCAACTTTTCCAATTGGTTGCAGCATTCCTAGTTTCCTAAATCGAAATCTTCTCTCGTGACTGTATGCAAATGAAACGAATGGAAAGGAGAAAGTAATGTCTTGGAAACGATGATGAGACGAATATCGGGCTGAGGTATTCCGTTCCAAGGAAGATTAAAACTGTATCGCGAAGGAGAGTTCTCGTCATCGATTTTATATATCGGATGATCGGTTTCAAAATTGGGGGAAAATATAAAGAGCCAAGCCAAATATACCATTAAAATCGAAATTTCGTCGAAAGTATCGCGACATTGTTTTCACAATCCAACTTTCGTTAACTTTCGCGATCGCAGTATTCGCGAGATCCAAATCGAACTAAAATTTGATCTTATCGACGATCAATCGGATAAAATTCGTGGATCAACGAATGCTCAACGAATTCGAATAACGCAATTCACGATGATCGGTATATAGCATAAGTTTCCAGGGAAATCTCTATTTCCATATCAATTTCAAATCTGGCTTGCGAATGTATCTATCCGAATTTCATAAAAAATCCAATCTCATCCTTAATCTATATCTTTATTTATTATCATGCGTTCCTTTAACGTTTCTTAACTTCCCGATATTATAATCTATCCCGTGTATCGAAAACTTTTTTTATTTTCGTTATTTAATGAAATTTAACGAGCCACTGGAAAACTTTCGTCTTAACTCTCCTTAACTTGTTCCCCGCTCTCAGAATTCCTCTTCATCTAAAAAATAATTAAGAAAGAGGGGAGGGAAAAAAAGATAAAAAATGCTTGGTACATTACAACAGTGGTTTATTCTTGTCGACAAATGGGTAACTTGGTTTGGAGCTATTTTTTTCTAATAACAATGATGTTGGCTTTTTACACCATTTACGAGCGATAAATTTCGCTCGTGCCAAGCACATTCGCGATATTTATCTTTAATTATCTTTAACGCCGATTTACTTGGTCCTCTCGCGTTTTCCTAAGTAAAACACTTATTCACCTTTATGGCGTCATGATGCCACGGTCCGAGTGTCTAGAGCGCGAAAAAAAAATGGAAGAAAAACGTGAATGGAAGGGAAAAATGTGTATCAATTGGTGAAATTACAAACGAGAATCCCATTTCCCGCGTCCCTTTCTTTTCAATCGAGTAATTTCACGCTTCAAGGTTTGGAGAGAAGGGAATCATTAAGATAACGAGTTATCAGTGTCGCAAATATTCTCGACCCAGTGATACGATCTACGAGATAGTAGACCCAAGTGGTCGGTGAATACCGGCTACTTTGTCCGGGAAATTGCGTTATAGTTGGTCAAAGAGCTTTTTAATCCATCGATATTTCGTTCGAACAACCGGAAACGAGTAAACAGTAATCAAAAAGGAGGTGGTGTCAACGCGATTAAGGGCACAATGACGAAAATAATTCGTTTATCTTAGTTAGTATCAAAGTTAGTATCAAAGTATGTCGAAAAATGAACATTGGAATTCCGGATCACAATCGATTTATCGCTGAATTTTTTTTTCTTTCTTTCTCCCGTTCATTCCCGCTCGACGACACGATTTTCTTTTCTTCTTTTTTTTTTCATTTCAATCTCGCAATTCAATTATATCACGATCAATTAATTCATTCTTGAGACGAAGAAAAAAACGATCGACGAAATATTAAACAAAGCTATTAATTGATTGTCATGTTCGATTTCGTTATTAACGCTGATAATCATGGATTATGCAACGAACATGCTTAGAGATATCTCATTGACATAACCGCTAATCTATCCAGATGTTATATAGGATTTAGCGCAATTATCGTATCGACATTTAATGCTCTGTATCGAATCGATTCGCATCTCACACGCGCAATATCCGTCGGGCAACTGCCATGTTTCCAGCAAATTCGTCTCCTTTTTTCCCTACCGTCGAAAGAATCGAAACATTTGAGTAAAAATTCGCGCTTTTCTCGCCTCGCCACGGGATACTTTCTTCATCATTCTTCAATCTTTATTAGAGCTAATCGGTATTATTTCGACAGAGATGCAGATTATGTTGACTGTCGATTTGCGACTTTCTGTCTCTCTCTCTCTCCTATCCTACGCGGAGTGTTTTTCAATGAGCTTCCTCTACGTGATTGCACATCTTTTGGGTCGAGCGATCGGAAAAATTACACGGTTCCGATGGGAGGCAACGAAAGCAGCTGACGCGAAAGGGTGAGCGCAAAGGGGAAGAAATATCGCGTGGAAAAAAACCTCGATTCTTCCGCTCGGTGGAAAGGATATCGATCGATTCCGGGATCAAAAGGGATCTCGCATTACAATTAATTACACCTGATTCGAGAAAATCTCGTCGCGGAACGAGATTCCTATCTTTAGAGCGGGAAATTCGCCACGAAAATTCAATTTGGAAGGTGTCCGCTCGATGATAAATATTTCATATTGTGGCTGCACCGTATCGATCCTTTTTCAGAAACGAAAATTCTTCTGTTATTACGAATTAACGTTTAAATATGAAGCGATATGTTTTGAACTCGTTAAAAAGAAAGAAAAAAAAAAAAAAAAGAAAAAGTTTCATTCATATTCATCATTAATATTGAAATGGATGTACGTAAGTAACTCGATCGGATGCACAGGGAAATAATTCGAATGTTCCGCTTCGTGTAGTTTGATTGTAACATCAACTTCCAATCTTCATCCACGCAACAGAGAAATATAAAGAGAGCGAAACGGCAAACAAGTGGCAAAGCAAAACGTGGTCATTTGGACGTTTAATTAATCGAACGTTTCCTTTGAATTATTTTTTTCAATTAAAAATTATACGTACAACGTTTAACGAATAGATTTGTTACGATGTCCATTCCGTGGAGACCTCTATTGGACGAAAAAAGAATCAGAGATGAAGGCTTATTCGCACTTGTACAATCCTTCGCATACCGATCGAAACGAATTGTATTTAATTAAAACAGATCGTTTTCGGGGATCTCCAGCGCGAATCTAATCCAGGATCAATTATTTTATTATCGATAATTTCGTAACGCTGGATCTAAACGCTTAAAACTCTCTTCGTAAATTGAAATCTTCCTTTCCTTTCCTGCAATTATCAATCGTGTTTCGTGTTCCAATATTCGTGGGTTAAAATCTTCCACGTTCTCACGGATGGAATTTTATTCCACGGGACTTGTTTCATTCGAGAAACAAATCTTTCTTTTTCGAGACAACGAAAACGACAAATCGTATCAAAGAAGCTTTGAAAATCGCGAGAAACTTCTTTTCTCATCCGTTAAAGTTTCCCGATTAAAGTAATTTTATACAGATGTGCGTAAGGATTCTGTAAGGATCTCTCTAAAAGTAAACCTTGATTTATTCAGCTTCTTTATTGTGTTTCGCCGGAAGCCGTATCGTTACGTATACTCAGAACTTAAATTAAAAATCGGTAAATAGCGATGGATAAATGATCAAAAGAATAATGGAAAAAATTTTCGCTTTAATCTCGTAGCTGTTCTCGTAGATCGGCTCAACGTTTCGAAACTCGTCGAAAATATTCAAGAGGAGAAATTCAAGAGAAAAAAATTTGTTAAAAGTTTCGAGGGTTTGGACGTCGTCTTGGGAGACGAAGTACGTTCTAACATTCTCGATCATTGTCGATCGGAAACGTTGAAATAAATTTAGTTTAAAGTTTTTTTTCCCTCTCAACTATCCGACTCGAGCGAGCATTAGCATTTCTGGAATTTTTGAATTAAAAATAACATCGAATAATACCTCTTTACACTCATTTTATATGCCATATTTTGATGTATTTTCTGATTGTATTTTCTTAACTTGATTATTCTTCTCCCCGTGCAACAATTATCATTTTAATTGAGATTCACAGTCAGATTTATTTTCGTTCTAGATAAACTTCACGGAATCGCGTACCTGTTTACGTTTAAAAAGTTTATAGACGTTTTCTCGAACCAATTTTAATTCCATTCCGTTACAATAATTAATTGTCGCGTCGAAATGCATCATTTTTTCTGATCACATGATGTTCAATCCTTTCTATCTTCCCACGCGATAAACAAGGTTACTTTCTTTTTTCTTCCTCAAAGAATCTCTACCATCACCACGAATTCGATCGTGGTCCTTCTCATTCGCGAGATCAACACGGTTTAAAAAAATCGTGTAGGCGACATTCAGAGCGAGAAGAACGAAAAGTAAGATGGGATTTTCAACAAGTCGAATCATTTCAACGAAACGAGTTTATTTTAACCTTTCGTGCAGGCACATGTGCATTAAAGGATTAAATGACTATCCGTTGATCACCGCTCCGATTGAATGCAAGGGTATCTAGTATCTGGTTTGTGGTACTAATTTAACGTTACACCGTTCTTAACAACATGTATACATTTGCATACGGAATTCCTGGTGGAAATTCTACCCTCGAGTCATTAAAATTAATTTTTAATTCGTCTGTTTGTTTCTAACGACAAATTTTTTATCAAGTTCCATCATCTTCGCATCTCTGACATTCTCTGGATAATTTCTCGAGTTTAATTAATCGAACAGAATCGGCGAGACACGCGAGGTTGGAATTTAATTTTTTGGTTACGAAGAAAAGGAATAATACATGAATGGAGGCATTCCTCGACGTTTCCTCGCGCTCCTTTTTCGACCAGATTATTCCTCGAGTTACCAAGTTAATGAAGCTTCCAAGCAGCTCGTACCTTCCTCTCTACTCTCCTATAATCCGTCACTTGGGAAATACTGATCGCCATCGAACGAGAAAGGGACAAAAAAAAAGGAAATCAAAGAGAGAGAGGCTTAGAGATTTTTTTTTGCGACGAAGGAAACTGGTAGCCATCGGACGAATAATCGTCTCTCTCGCTTTGGCGAGCGTAATCAAGGCAAATTTTAATTATTCACGCTCACCATTTAAAATATTTGTTTATCCTCGTCGTGTTAAGCTTAGCGTAAAGTCGGTAATTAGTCGACGACACTTTTAAGATTCTAAAGATATTACAGTCGGATAATCAAGGTAATTAAACCGAATAACATGTTTTTCCTCCGTTTTTCTTTATTCATCAAATCAAAGAATCCCTTTCGATTCGTTTGGCTTCGATCTTCTTCGCCCTGATTCGATCCATCCTTCCGAATTTCCATCGATTTTGTCAATTTCAATGTTTGATCTGTGGCTCATGATGGTACAATTTTCATTCTTGATATTTTAATTAAATTGATAATAAGATACCTCGATGATAAGATAGCGTATATTCGTGACGTTAAATCCTTAACGGGTAAGAATTATTTAGTTATCGAAGTTTGCTTCGAGCTTTCATTTCTATCTATTTCTATCTTCTACGTGTTTCTTTTACACGATGGTGGATGATACTCGAAACTCGAGTGGCTCGAAGCGATTTCGTCGAAGGAATCTTCAAACGTCGAAAGTTTCGTTGGAAGAAAGTATTACGAATCGTTTGCAAATCCCTGATGAACGGTAACAACAGCTTTCACGTTCATTTCAAGATTAATCGGTAAAGTTAAAGGTTGGATTAAGAGGGAAACCCTTCTTAAACAGATTTATCCGCACGTTATTTACAGGGACGATGATTTCTTGCTTCTATTTTATTCCCAATGGATGCAAATTTTCGCAAATTTTTTCCTATATCTATTAAAAAAGCATTTCGTTCGTCAAAGAAATTCTTCGAAATTTCGAAACGTCAAAGTTTAAGATATCTGCAAAATCTCTAAAACTAGAGAATTTTTTCTTTTTTGCCACAGATACTTGATAAAAAAAAGTGTGGAAATAATATTGGAAAGTTCAAAGGGTTTTTTTTTTTTTATCTTGATAAATCGTTTGTACTCGAACAAAATTGTCCGAATGAGAAAATTGCGATAATAAAGCTTCTCTTAACAACCATCGATTGGTGTACGAATTATGAATTGTATCCGTAAATAGTTGTGTCTCGCATAAATGCACTAAATTGCGAATTATCGAAAATGCAGGTACCTCAGCGTTTCAAGCATGGAGCATCTTAATTAGACAAAGTGAAGCTTCGCTTCAATTGTTTCATTATAGACTCGTTTGACACTCCTGTTTGACTTCCTATACAATATCGAGAGAGTGCATTATGCATTCCGCATGTATGCACGAAATACTCATC
>NW_006263358.1:27114-40330 GCF_000469605.1 Apis dorsata | reverse complement strand
AAAAAAAAAAAAAAAAAAAAAAAAAAGAAATGTCCAATTAGTTAGAAACACGGTATCTGATTTCGTATCCAAATTAAGTTTCGTAACAAGATCGTTAATAAACAACAATAATTAACAGAAGAGAAAAAGAAAAAAAATTGTTCTTATCGGGCTTTGCAAATTCATTCACCAAGTGCCATCTTTTCCTCGTTCGATGCAAATGGCAAGCGATAAGTGTTGGCAACACCAGTTCCAGAGAAGTTGAGGCACTATGTCAAACTTAGTTGACACGTTAAACAAGCGTCCAAGTGACGATCGTGGAATACGTTATTTCTCGATCCAATCTGCCTTGTTCCTTTTTCACTTCTCTCAAACTGTACCAAATTGTACGCATAATATTCCTTTTTCAAAAAAGTTTCATTCGATATATCTATTAATCGAATGCTTGATGAATGAAAAATTTCGATACACGAATTAAATTATTTAACGAATAATCAAACGATTCGATACGGAACTTTGGAATTAATTGGGAGGGGGAAAAAAAAAAGAGTTTTCTCTACGGTATTTTTATTAATGTGGAAAAAAAAACACGGCAAATAAAAAAGTCGATACGTTTGTTCATCAACGCGATTTTTGCATATTTGCCTCGTAAACTCGAAATTCTTGAGCAAACGAGAAATCTTTTTTCCCAATCTTTTGCTTTCCTTCATCTCTCCGTCGATGAAGAACACACGTTTCCAATCGAATCGTCGTCAAGAGCTTTACGCTCCTACTTTTCACATCGAGTTTTCTTCGATTCGACGACCCGTTTTCACCACTAGCTAGCTTCATTTTATTCTTCGCGCGTGAACTACGCTAAACACGATTTATGCGGCAACAATTCGTACGAATTTTCTCGACCGTGCGGAAACGCAATAAAACGTTCGAGTTATTAAACCAAAATTCGCGTTGAATTATTCGTTGAAACTCGCGGTATCTCGGACGTGAGACGTGCGATTTATTCATCGTTGAATTTAGAGAAGGTTGATCAGAATGCATAATAATCAAGGAAATCTTTGCGTGATTCCTTGTTACAGACGTTAGTTGAATTGTTGTGTCGTGGAAAAAGATATATCTCGAGATGGAAAACAAGATTGATCCAAGATAGTATCGACGGTGTTACAACAATATCGTGATCACGCGAGAAGCTCGAGAATCGGAGGCATTTTACGTTTAAAATTAGAAAACCACTTGTAGGTCCGCGGCGATGTATCCGCGTGCATTCTGTTCGAACGAGAAATGTTTGCGTATCAATTATTCGCCACTTCACTTACGTTTGTATAGTATATTGCACTCTATTTTTAAACCTGCGTGGTGTAAAATCAGCTTTTTCGAACAAATGCAAAGAGATTTCCCGCTTTCCTCGCGAAAGTTAAATGATTTTATTTCATTTTCATAATTTCACATTTTTCGTAAATGTCGAAAAATATTCAATGTAAAAATTCATCGATCTTCTCAAGATTTCCCATTTAAATTTCACAATACGTGTTTAACAATACGTGTAATTACCTATTCTTTACAAATTTGCAAATTACAAACGCCCTGTTAGATATAATCCTATTACAATTTGCGAATTGTGTTTAGTTATCCTTGCAAAGTGACATCGAACAGAATAACTCGATGGATCCTGTTTATCGATAACTCAATTGAGCAACAGACTTCGTAAATGATTTTACCTTTCACTCTGCCTTCCTCCTGCTTTTCCTCCACGACGAGCCGCTGAAAGTTTCGTCTTTTTGAAACGATCTTTAATTCCTCGTGTCTCAACCGATCTTCATACTTTGCCTGGCAAAGTGTACGATGCACACTCGCGCGCCATTCACTCGAGGCTTCCTTTCGAGTCCTCCCCTCGATCTCGACGGGGCAAGATACATTTAAATTTAAATCAATCGGATATAAATAACGAACAATAGAATTTTTCCGCGAGAAAATTTTCCAATCGCTAGGATAAAGCGCGAAAAACTACTGTCGCCGACATATTAGAAACACACGAAGGACGCGCGTTTCCTTTTTCAACGAGCGACCATTCGCCATAGAAATCTCGTCACGAGAGAAGAATAGATTCACAGTTGAAATACAGTTTTAGTTATCGCTACCACTAGATATCAATTCGGCGAAATCGACAGCGCGCCGTAAACTGAAGCGAAACTTGGATTTGCGGACGTTCCGCGTTCCCTCCACGCAGTCGCAAAACACGATGCATCGTTTTGTCTACCCTTTCTTCTTCACTTTCCACGCCCGAGACGTTTATCCGAGGATGCGCCCTTCCGAACCACCCCTTCTCTTCTTTTTCGAAAAATCGAAAAACAATACAGCGATATTCGAAAATCAGTTTTACATCAGTTTTTTTTTCCCATCATTCTTCTTTCACGGGGTAAAATTTATTATTTCGCGATAATCAAATTCCATCGATTTTTTTTTTTTTTCATTAAATAAACGGATTCGAGGGGATAAACCGATTACGATGAATTTGATTTTGTAATAAATGGCGATTCAATCAGAGATAATTAGAAATTCCAATAAGAGTAATTATAGCATTACGTCGCATCGAAGTTAAATTATGATCAAGATATCCTAGCTTACGTCCATCGGGTTTAAATTATCGGTCGATGATGATCGATACGCGATATTTACGCGTCTATCCAAATAATGTATCGTACACAAACGACACGTGGTGTTGAGTAAATATCCTTCTCGATCTCGCGTTCGAAACAAACGACGAAGATCTTGAATAGGAATGCGTCTATTGTACTTCGTCACCACGGCTCATATTCAAATCAATACACAGAGATTCGCCGCAACAATTTTCTCTCGAACAATCGGTCATTTATTTTGCATTCCTCGCGTGCAACGTGTTCTTCTTTCAACATTGTCAACCGACAGCCGCACAGGCGGATTAGTAGCGCGAAGGAATTTCTAGAAACGTCCCGGCGGAATGGTTGCGCAGGATCGCGAGCGTGATTCGTTGTTACGTTTGCCGAACCACTTGGAATTCAATTAGAATTCCCTCGGTAAGTGATACATCGAACGAACACAACGTTCCAACGCATACACAAAAAAGAAAAAAAAAAAGAAAAAAGGAAAAAAAGTTTCATGCCTCGAAACGATGCATACGTTTTCACCAGAAGAAACAAGATCGTGCTAATTTTTTTCCACGCGCGATCACTCGAGTTCAGTCGCAATCGGGATGCATCCGTGGCCGATTCGTCGATAAATCACCGTGGCGAAATCGTGTTCCATACGGCTTCTATTTTTCCACCCTACTAGGGAAATTTTCCGGCCTAATAATCGAGGAATTAACGGGCCCGGCTGTAAATTGGTGTAAAAATTCCGCCGCTTCGTTCGAACGTAATTTCGCCCCATTTCGGGTTTCCAGAGTGTGTCGATCAATTTTCCACCGTGAATATCATCCTGCAAGTGTCGAATTATCCTCGAAAATCGGCAAAAATGGATCTTGCCGATTTACTAACGGCGCTCGAGATTCGTTCGATCGATCGATCGGGATAAAAAAGGAGGAGTTTTAATTGTAGGGGAGAGGACAGGTGGAGGAGGGAGGTCGGTCCTTGGTCGATAAGGTTTGGAGGTAAGCCGCTGTTGACGATTAATCAATTAATATTCGATTTGTGCCGCATCATTCTCTCTCTTTACTCCTTTCCTCGAAATCGTTTTGTATAATCGTTTTATCCGGAATCCGATCAATGATTTTTCATTTCTGTCGTTTACAAATATTTTTAGTATATAATTTTTCTATTTAAATTGGAACAAACGCGAATTGTTTAATTTGATATTTAGATTTGTATGTAGATATTATTATATTTTTTCCTCTTTTTAAATTCGTTTCGTTTTTCATATACATTCCGTATATTTTTTTCGAACATCAAACAGATATCATCTGCTTTGAACGGATTAAAAATTATCGCAGATACACGATTTTTTTTTACAATCTCGTATAACCAAGTGGACAGTGATAAAAATATTCATAGATGTTTGTTTATCCTTGATTCATCCTATTTATCCCGGGATCACATGCGTTTCTTTTCTTCCTTCTTGATTTATCTTCCTTTCCAATTATACCGTCTACGCTAAACGGAATCATTTTTTCGCAATTTTCAAATTCAATTCACGCACAATGAGAAAATTCCATTTTCTCTCGATCAATCGAAATTTGATCTTCGTAGTTCTGTCGTGATCGACGTTTTTCCATTCGAACGAATAAAATCAATCCCTCGTAATCACTGTCATCTTCACAGTCCGACGTTCTTCAACTGTAAAACGACAATAAGAGACACCTGTCCAGATTTATCGTTCATTTGCCGATCATTACGCATTACATCTTTACTTAAAAAACAAACAGCATTTGATTCGTTCAGAGGATTCGTTCAGAGGAAATTGTGTTAAGGGAATACACATGGTTCGTCTTTTTTATCCAAACTAAAGAAAATAATAATGGACGATGAGAACAAAAACAGCAATCGAAATCTTAATGGATATCGCTTCAACTGAAAACTATTCAACGTTATAGACATGTTTCGATTTCTCTCTGATAAAATAAAAAAAGATAAATGAACGAGGAATGAAAGGAGGGAAGACACGCATCGTAGGAGTTGCATATAGTAAGTTTTCAGTGCAGTCATTCGAAGTTTGTCCTGATTAATTTACACAACGCGACTTCGAGTTAACCGAACTTCTTCGTCGCCGTTTCGAATCCATAACTTTCGTCGCGGTGAATGCAGCTTGGTTGGTTTTATCGCTTTTAACACGACATTAACTTCCACGCTATCCGTTGAAAATTATTGAGGAGGAATTGAAGTATCTCGATAAGGCTAAAATTATTACCTACTTCATTTGTGAAATTAAAGTACCTTCTTATCTTTCTTTTCTTTTATTTTATTTTTTTTATTGATTCTGTGAAGAGATCGATCGACGTTCGATGCGTAATATACACGTATACTTACTACTTATACAAAGATTGCACGAACAAAAGAGGAACTAAAAATAGAAATTAATTGAACGAAGAGTGAAAACTGAGCGATGCTAGTTTAGGTATAATTATTAAAATGAAAGAAATCGAACGTGAAACGTTTCCAATTATATCAAGTTTCAATATCTGTATAGCATCCTAGACAAAGGAAATATTATTTCGGAGAACGTTATCGATTTAAATTCCGTATTAATGGACCTTTTATTTCCGATATCGCGCGATAACCACGTTTTATAACTACGTTAACTTTACGTTCATCGTACTAATTAATAAGAAATGTGTTTGTTTCGCGCGTATAATCGTCGAAAACGATGAAAAAGGAAAGAAAAAAGATATGCAACGAAGTTTCTGCGAAGTTCGCGTGAAATTTCGAAATTAAAACGATACAATATCAGCACGACACGACAATCGATATCAACAATTACTGCGGCACAATTGATGCAATTAAGAATATTTAAGTCAGCGTGTCAGTGGAGTATCGAGCGATTCCGCCATCTTGTATCAATATCGATATCGAGTGAATCGGAAACTCTTTGTCCCGATCGAAATTGAATGAAATTCGCATTCGATTCGATTTTCGGATTTTTCTTTATTTGCATCGTAATCGCTATATTTCTCTATATAATAAACAGTTACGATATTTTAATATTATTGCATTTATCGCAGTTAATTCGAACGAATTATATATGATGTTCTCAGAGAATCGTTAATTGTATTTAATAGCCTCTTTGCCGGGTATAAATATGATGTTACGATAATAATTCGACGGAATTATGCATATATTAACACGAAAATATTTGATCTCATAAAATAATTCGGTGTGGAAACGTTAAGCTGGAAACGTTGTTCTATCGAATTTCAGCAGAAAATAAGAAACCTTCGCAAACCAGTTATTCCAGAAGATCATTTCTGAATACTTTCTTTTCCAATTTAGAAACGATCTGTTTGTCTAGATTAACAGCAGGTATTAAGCTTAAGGTAAATACGACTTTTATTGCGGTTTGTGGAAATAAAGGGATCCGTGGATAAAGTTCCAAGAAATATCGTTAGAATAACCTGTTATTTCTTTTGCAGTTAGGTTTTCCAATAATCCTAACATTTGTTTCTTTTTTCATTTCAATTTTATTTCGAAATTCTAACGCGATTCCGTCTTCTAGATTATTCCGAATTCAATTTTCCAAAAATTCGCGCACAAAAACGATCTAATTAAAGTTGTCCTTTAAAAATTTCGTAATTTTAACATTTCTTGCAACAATTTTATTCGTTCGTTTTTTTCTTTCTTTAAATACCACGTGATTGACCAACTTTTGCGTTGCAACTTCGCCTTAAAAACGAATCAAACTTTTTAGCCAAGCGTTCGACGATAAGGTAAACCCGGTTTCCATTACTGATCGCTGCTGCCATCTGACGGCCGTTTGAGTTCCGTTGTTCTCGATGCGGGAAATTTTGATCGATGGGACGACTCTTATCGCAATTTGATAAAAGCAATCGCATCTTTTTCCACCGAAAGAACAAAATATCAGCGACGAAACACAGGGGACGGGGGAAATGCCCTATCTATCTTTCAAGAAAATTAAGCTCCGAACGCCCTCTTATACGCGGCCTCAATCCACGACGAAATAACGGAATATAAATGCGAATCTCTCTTTTGCTACCGACATCTACGAAACATTTTAACAGTTCCACAATTTCGTCGGTAGTTTGTAATTTGTTATACCAGTTGCTAATTAGTAGCGCAAATTTGCACACCATGCAATTTGTCCGCCTCACCTATATTCATTTTCTCGCACGTTGATATAATAATTCAAAATTATTTCTCTCGAGAGTTTACTTGGAAAACTGTCGTCGTATCGCGGCGTAGAACAGATTAAACCGGCGGATCTATAATCGGTTTATATTTGCTTTACGATAAAACAATTTGCCACGGTAAGTATAATCGGTCTAGCCAAACGAACCAGGCGTCGTCGGAATTTCGTTACCGCACGTTCTTCAGTTCTGTGCCTCGAACAGGAAAATTGGAAAAAATGTTGCCGAAAGTGTATCTGCTTCATCGTGGATCGCACGAGAAACGAACTCCTCCACGCGCTTCGAAACCAATTTATATCAGTCTTCGATTCTTCGGGATGAAATGATTTCAACAAATTGTATAGGGAGCTCTAGCAAAAAAGCTCGAGATCAGTTGGGGATAGGAGGCGGACCCGTTTCCGTTTAAAACGAGCGTATCCCACTCGACGAGAATTATAAAATCACCGCCAACTGTTTGCGCCAAATATTTGACCGAGATCGAAATGGCGAGATAGGAAGCGAACGATTCCTTGTGAAGCCTCGTTGTGCACACTTCTCGGGATTCATATTTCAGAAGACGGCCAACTTTCATGTAATTCAAACACGAGAGTTGAATCGTGATTTCAAGAAAGATGCGCCATTACGTAATCCGTGATATCGGTATGATCGCAGGACGCATGCATTCAATATTTTATATTCCATCTACAAGTTTCTCTCTATTTCTTTCTTTCTCTCTCTCTCCTTTCGAATATTTCATTTCATCCGCCTTCCATCGGTATTATCCAAATTCGTGTCTCGTAATTGGGGCAGTTTTTTTTCACCTACGAATGTAATATTTATCGTCAGTTTTTTTAATTCGTTAAATTAAAGTCGTTTTTACGTTTCTGTTAGATTCAAGCATCGCAATAAATTTGAATCGTAATTTAATCTCTCCAGCCAGTAATTTTTTCCCGAGAAAAAAAGATTTCGGGGAATTCGTTTTCTCATTTATTCGCGAACCCATTTCAGTTACAGTTATTCTTTATGTTTCTTTATTCCCCCTCCCCCTCTTAAATCGCATCATTCCACGCAATTGTTCAACAATTTCCTCCGTTTGAATATTATTTTCCGATTGGAGTAGGGCGGTTCAAGTAACCGATAAAATGAAACGCGTTTCAACCTATTAAGAAATTTTAATTAAGGCGAGCCACGACGAGCGTCGTGAATAAATTCGCACGGCAATGAGGGCTCGTTCGATCGCGTCAACTCATCTTTACCTTAAACCGTTTTAATTACGATTGGACACGGAGAGCGATCTCTGATAAGTGATATGTGCACGTGGCATTGACGTCCGCCCATTGAACACTTGTACGAGTCAAATAAGTCCGTACGTGTGGCATCTTATTATTTTCCATTTTCCATCCGCGCTTCGAGGGTCCGATTTATTTAGGAATAGATAGATATTTAATGAAATTTATGATCAGCCGTACGTATGCAAATTTCAAATGCGGCCAATCAAGATAAATTTTTCAATTTGTTGCCGGCGAAAGCTCGAAATTGGCAAAAGTTAAAGGGATTAACGGGGGAATTCTCATCTCGCTATTTCAATACGCAAAGTTTTAATCGTATCGCGATTTGTTTTACCGCGCATACACGTACAATTTGTACGTAAACAGAATCATTAAGCTTTTAATCCTAGCAACTTAATGAACACACAGTATAACAATGTGCATTGTGAATATTTATCGTACCGCCATTCATGCGTTTCAATCCGCATTTATGAAGATTAATAAGATAAGATATTTTTCACAGTATTTAATTATCCACGAAAAATATAACGTTCGTGATACATATCCATAAATATATGTACAACAATTTCGTAACAATTTTTCTAAGTATTTCTTCTTCTCCGGATTTTAATTATTAATTATCGAGTTTACTTTTCATTATTATTTTTTTTTTCTCAGCTTTCGCTCGTTTCATTCAGAATTTAAAATCAATAATTGTATCATACACCGTTTTTTTCATCGTGTATCTGATTTCAATATAAAGAATCTCTCATCAGTAACCAAATGATATTCCAGGTTAAGTATCACTCACCTTTTTTTCGGAGTATTTTCTACAAGTATATATTTGGTTTTGAATTTATTCGTGCTAGCAAGCATTCTTTGTCGAGTGATTGTCGAGATCGTTGGCAGATCGTTCTGTGATTAAACCAGCGATCACTTTTCGCAACCAATATTGACGGTTTCAAAAATGTTAGTTTTGAGGGTTGTTTCTGACAATTGGAAGAAATAATAATTGAGAAAGTTCAATTTTACCTTAAGCTTTGATAAAAATTATATAACGAGATTTAGATTTAGAGAAATTTTTACATTCGAACGAGAAAATCCGATCCTGCAAATAAGAAAACAGCATTAAAAAGAAAATCCCAGCAATAAAGAACAGTGAAAAATGAAGAACAGTGAAAAAACATCAAAGGGATTCCGGTAGTAAACATAGCGAAAAAGGATATCAAAAAGAAAGTCTATTTAATTTTAAAAATCACAAAGTAGAAAAAACAAATTTTTATCATATATATATATATATCAAAGGTAACAAAAAAGAACAATGTAATAAATGAAAAAGAAAAAAAGAAGAAGAAAAAAATACAAGAAACAATAAAAAAATATTAAATAATGAAACTTTAAAAAAAAAAAGAAATAAATCAACGATTCTCCGGTTCTCCGAACTCCAACAATATGGAAAAATTCTAGTGAAAATACATCTTCACTCCTATAGGACAAATTCCTCTTGAATTCTAAGGGACGCATGACAGAAATGTGAGAATGGCAGCTTTAGACGTAGCAGAGTGAAACTGCAAATTTGCCACTGTGAAATCGTAACAGTATGCATATATATATATATATATACCCGAGAAATAATACATGTAAGTACTTAATAATGTACCTAAATACGAACATAATTCATCGTACGACTCAATGCACCCTACATCTACTTTTACTCACGCGTCACAATGAAATATTAATTCTCTAAAATAAATATCGTATGTAACGAACGAAGAAATCTTTAACATTTACGAAAATTACCGAATCCATTTCCATTCTCCTCGGCTTTTAATCGGAACATTACTTTTCATTCTCGATCGTGCACACTCGATTTAAATCGGAATCGATCATGATTCGAGGTGTTGTAAAATTACGTTGATAAAATTCGATCGAGATCATCGCGATCGAAAGGATCGAAAAGATTAGAAATACGCGGGGGTAGTCGGTCGCATGTTATATCCGCCGAATGGGGATCGGGGGTCGGTGGGGGTTGCTTCGTAGGACGCTCATTCTGGCGTGGGTAGAGCAACCTTCGCCAGTAGTATCGCGGTGACGAGCAGACGCGGTTGTCTTTCACCTCTCTCTCCGCCGATCTTTCCTCGCTTTTCGACGTTCAGTGTCCCGTTCACTGCCACTCTCGAAAAAAACGACTTTCATCAATCGTGAGTAAATTATTTCACGACACGTTTCCACCCTTCAGCTCTTTTCACTCGCGTTTTCGCCATTTTTCGAGGGTCTCGCGCGAGAAACGTGGAAATTTGATTGGGAATCGGGCGTCGAACGAAACAAGAGCGATCATTTTACCGTACATATATATACGTTTCATTCGATATTTTGGATGGGGCGCATAGATGGAATTTCTGTTGCTTAATTAGAGAATGAAAATTCCACGTTTGATTAGTGAAACGATCGATTAATTTCTAATATTCCTCTGACCTTTATTACACTGTACAAAGAATATAGGTTTTGGTCGATATTGGTATTCCTGCGTACTTTTTTTATATTTAAAACAAATAATTTTTTTTTACCATTTAACGGAGTTTTTTACCATTAAGCATTATTTTCTATTTTTCGATTATTTTTATTTTAATACTAACTGCGCGTTTATCAAAATTTCTGTAAAATTTGCCCGTTTATTTATAAACACACACGTATACGTATTTATATATGTTTTTCATTCCGTGTATTTATCTTCGACGCAATTTCCCGCCTAAATTGATAAATATATCATTATATACAAATCGTGTAAACATTAACAATATCGTGTTCGTCTATCGGTTTTTATTTTGTTTCGCTTGATTCAGTATATACGCAGATTTCGCGCGAGAAGTGTCGCGAAAGAAACTTTTATAATCGCGAATCCCTGTGATCGTTTCATCGAATTAGTATCGCGTAGGCCCGCTATTTAACGAGCTTTAAGGGCTCATTAAACGTCGCCAGCCTAAATTGGACGAATCGATGAGCAGCCTAACGAGATTAATTTTAATTACACGCGCGAAATTGTGCCGCCGATTTAACGTCACACCATTTCTCGCTCCCGCTAATCCCTTTGTTCGCCACTCAACGTAGCCTCCTTCGTTCTATTCAAATCGTATGCAAATGCGCTCCCGCGTCCATACGCGACACTGCGAATTCGTCGTCGTTTTGCGACCAACCACATCCAACTTGGCGTTCTACATGGATTACGATTCAACGGATCGAATTGTTGCTCAAGACGCAGGATGAGAGAGAAATTCGTGGCTTTTTTTTTTTTTTTTTTTTACGGCTCCAGTTTAATTTAGAAAGATCGCTGTTGGATCATGCACGAGTGCGGAAATAATATTTTTTGGGAAAGTAATTAGCGAAATCATTAGTGAGTGAACGTGTCAGCTTTGTGCGCGGACAGAAGAAGAAATAAAATATTCCGAGTTTCTTTTGTTGCAAAAGTTTCTCTACACAACATATATTTTTTCCACATTGTCCATTCGGAATGCCTTCGTTTTACTTTCTTCGTGATCGATGATATTTCAAACGATATACGATTATATTCACGAGTATAATCGAATATAACTCCGTGGAAAATAATTTTCCACTATTCGTTATATCGTGTTTGGCCTCCATGCTTCTGTGACGATCAATATTTGGATCGTCGCGATGCTTAAAGATTAGATTAACTCGTATTTTTATGCGTCCTCGGCCCGCGATTATCGGATCGCGCACCTTTTTACGGCCAATTTCCCGGTTTCTTTCCCGGCGTTCTTTCCGACCGAAGTCTAATCGATGGAAATGCGGCACGAAGATAGGAAGAAAACCACTTTTACGATTCCCATCGAGAATCGTAAGAAATTCGCTCGATCTCTCGATTTTAATTTATCGTCGAGGAGGAAAGATCGCTTTGAAAAGACCCTTTGAAATTGCATTTTTTAAGAAAAATCCTTTCGACCGAGTCGTTTCGCCTATCTAATAATTAGATTTTTCAATACGATCGCTCTCTCTTTATTTCTCGGCTCTTGTTGTTGACAGGATAAAAGTGAGTTACGATGTGCACGAAACCGGAAATCAAAGAGTTGAATTCTGACTCGAAATCAAACGCGAGGCTGATGGACGTGGCTATTAAACTTGCGCTCAACACATAATTATAAATAGGTGAAACGTCTTTCCTCGTTTAGGATTCTACGCAACGAAGAAATTGCGCAAAATTTTACCAAAATTTCTTAATACGCGTTTTATAATCATAATTCATATTTATGGAATTTTTATTACCCCTTTCTCGAAGTTACGTCGTTACAAAGGGATCTCGTATAAGTTAAGCAAAGTTAGTCGAACATACAGCGAATTTAAATCGCAATTATTTTCGCATCAACACACGGAAAATTGTATTTCATAAGTCCTAATTTTCATACGAATTGGCACGAAATCTCGCGATATCGTTTGAGAAGGCAAATAATGATTTTCTGCGATTTGATCGATAACGTAGTTGCTAATTTCAAGTTAAAATAAACGGCATTCCGGTGTTAATGCGTAACGCAAGAATATTTGCGAGCAGCATTACGAAGCAGCGCGCAAATTACGACTTTAACGATTATCTCGTGCAAATACTTGGATGAAGCTTTTTAAATTTTTACGTCCATCTCAAACGCTTCGCTTGCTCCAAAATATTATCTTAAAAAAAATTATTTTAAAAAGAAAAAAAAAATAGAACGATAAAACGGTTTGATAATTTCTTTTTATTATTTTATAATTCTTCTTTCAACCCTTTAACGCATAGAAAATATACCTAGTATTTAAAATTCTTTACTTTACTTTGCTTTAATATTATCACGAGAGGAAGTAATTTATTATTTAAAAAATTTAACAAAGAAGAATTTTCAACTCTAAAGGATTAATTTCTTTTCTTTCATAACTTCTTTCGACTGGCAATATTAAATAATAATTTAATATTCGTGTTCGTCACGGACACGGATACAGGAGCACACGCATACACACACTTGTAAATGTCCATTTACTTTATTCGAGATGGTACCTTTCCGTTTAATGGCTTCCCTTAGTCTATCACGACAGGAACCATATTAGAAACAATATCGTGGGAATATGAGTGGCGTGTTCGTTTGCATCGAGCAATAAAAGTACAAGATATCTGGTTTCA
>NW_006263358.1:24010-26962 GCF_000469605.1 Apis dorsata | reverse complement strand
TCTCTCTCTCTCTCTCTCTCCTTTTTATTTTTAATTTCCAAGATATAAGCATTCCGTTTATTATAACGTTCTTCCGTTATATATGCAGCTCATTTCTTTCATCAGGATATTTCGCTGTAATCGAGTCGGAAGCGTTATCGTTAACTCGGATAATAAAAACGAATTAAAGGGATCTTTAAGCGTGTTAAATTTAATCTTCCATCAAGAATACTCGTTTCAATATATCTAAACGAGGGTGTTCATCATTGTACAATAACTCAATTTCCCGCCGGATAGAAGAATGCACGATTCGTTCCGTTGCCATATATCTTCAACATAAAAAAGTTGCGTGATTAAGAGTAAAAGTTTGAACGCGAGAGGATTAACCGATCTGTGGAAAGATGTAAGTTTCGTCTGGACGGTATAAAAAGTGAATCCCTAAATCCCTGGGAACAACTGGACTTAGAGGAATTCTTTCGTACGCGGTTCACGTAAAAATTTCATACATCGTTTCGCGAGGATTATCCCGCGACGAAAGGGAAACGAGTAACGAGAAATGAAAAGTTAGAGAGAGAGAGAAAGAGAGAGAAATAGAGTAACAGGAAAAGAAAGAGAGAAAAAAAAAAGGAACGAAGATAAACCAGAAATTTACGTTTAGCTTTAATTTTCTCTAATTGCGCCCCCGTTGGTTTGTATAACTTTAACTTCGTTATTCCTTCAAAATCGACCTAATTTCTTGATCCACTTTAAAGCGATATAAAAAATGATAGGATCTTTTTATCGAGACCGGTCGTCACAATCCGTGCGTGAAAATCTCTCGAGCTTAATTCCATCGCGAATTCTGGCGCAACGAGTACAATTACGCACGGTCCCTTGATTATTTTTATTTTACATCGGATTTCTATTCTTCTTCGTCCTTTGTATCGAATGGAAGTTCCTTTTTTTTCTTTTCTTTTCCTTTCTTTCTTTCTTTCTTTCTTTTTTTTTTTTTTTACGAGCAAATACTTGAGGACAACCGTTAAATATTACGGGAGTGAAACAACACGGGGGAAAACGGGGGGTTGTCCCTTACCGAACAGGAAAGTTCGTAAAACGGCGTAAACTTTTTCAACCCTCCGCGTGGATGCTTTTTACGTTTTAATTCACGGCCGACGCGAATTTTAATGGGTGCTCCACTCTCTCCACCATTTTCCACCCCTTTTCACGACCCCTTACGGGTGAAACGTTTGCTTACGACCGAGAATTTACACGAATCTCGAGTAATCAAAGGAAAACTTCCATCCATCTTACCGCAACTCCGATCAATTCCGCTTTAACGTTGTGTTTTAATCATCGCCCCGTTTAATCGATTTCAACTTGTGCCGTGTCGTTCGCCAAGTCGGTAATCAAAAACTTCACGGCCTCCCCATGGAATATACATGTTTGTTCGGAAACGAATTTTTGTTTGCTCGACAAATTTGTTTTTCAACATTTTCAAGGGGATCATGAATGATTCATAAATAACCATCATTCTTCGTCAGTTTTCTCTCTCTTTCTCCCTCTCTCGAGGCGATCATGCCGGATGATTGAAAAAGCTGGCCGAGTCAGGAGAAATTTCGCGCGAGAAAGAAACTCTAGAAGGGATTTATGGCTATTTCAAGGGTGAATTCACGTTGCCAAGTTTTCGCGATTTTCCTTCCTCTTTTCCACGCTGATTTTCGGCTCTCCGCGAAAATTCCACTTTGTCGAAAATCAGATCTGCTTAAACGGGGGAATAGCGGATTTGATCGAACGTGATTTTTCTCCACGGATCTCGACTTGACCTCGTATTACTTTCGCGTAACAACGTTGACCTCGAAAGAGAAAAAGAAGAGAGAAAAAAAAAAAAAGGAAAACGAAAATTTTCCACGACATCGCAGAGGTAACACAGCGTGTGCGGACTATTTCTGTCTACATATTTCTTTCTCAGAGACGTGTAATTTGTACGCAACATCCCTGGAAGAAGAGCATAGCTGGAAATTTATCCTGCGATTTTCCCCTTGAGATTTCGTTTCTGACCACGATGCAAGCTTTCTTCTCAGCCATTTCATCAATGTTGACATTGATCGCCTCGATTTTTGGATAAGGCCAAGGATAATGGACCGTGCAGATTAACACGGCGGCAGGGAATAGAGTTTTTTTTTTGTTTAATTTACCCTCGATCATTAATCTACCCATTACTACCCACCTCACGAAATGATTAATGGCGTCGAGGAGGAGAGCAAAGTTTCCATGTTTTGCGCTTGAACGACGTATTCTCGTTTGACACGATGTATATCACACGAAATTACGAAGTAAAATTTTTAATAACGAACAGATCTCGATGACATATCGGAAAGTTCGTTTTCCCAACTTGTTCTCCTCATCCTTTAAATAAATGTTCGATGAGTTTATTCGTCTTATCTTCACGATCATCTATCTCACGCGGTTACCTAACCTTTCATCCCTTTACGAATGAACAATTTTACACCTCCCTCCCTTCCCATTCGAACGAAGTTTCCATCGCTAAATCAATTTTATCTCATTATTCGCGAGAGTATCTTTGGGATCGATAACGTGAAATAAAATTAAAATCGTTAAAATATAATTTCAAGGAAAGCAAGGGGCGAAAACGGTGACGAAATTTTCTGGGATTCAAACATCATCGACGCGACCTATAATAATACGACTGTGACAGCGGATTTCCATAAATCGGATTTAATAACGTTGTCACGGAGGAACAAAATATATAAATATGTAAATACGTATAAAAGGAAACCAGGTTGGATAAAATAAGGATACGCAGCCGACTATTTTTCCTCGCGTGATCGAAAACTTACAAATATTTCGTGTCAGCTTGAGCCCACCCCTCCCTCCCCTCCCCTCCCCGTTTGTCGTGTAAATTTGATGAAAATGTGCCAACATCCTTTCAACGGAACAGCTTCGACACGGTTCGGATTACGGATGGAAATTCGA
>NW_006263358.1:20985-23816 GCF_000469605.1 Apis dorsata | reverse complement strand
TTTTTTTTTTTTTTTTTTTTTACGTACTTGGAATTTACGGCATCCCCTTTCGCTTTCCCTCCGTATGAAGAGTGCTCTATCGTCGCGAAGACGAAGAGCTCTTCGGATCGATTGAGTTTCTTAAATAATCATTCTGAATTTGATAGATTAATGCTGCACGAGACTATCTTGCCATGGTATAAGTTCGTAAAAAAAAGTGGCTTTTGATCGACCTCGTTCCAAGTTTCAACTCGTGCCAACCTCTTCCCGAATCTCATTTATATTTTAAAAGAGATTCTCTTAAAGGAAATGTCTCCCGGATCCCATTCCTGGATCATCATAATTTTCAAAATGTCAAAATATTTTGCACGAAAGGGAGGAGGGGAAGAAAGATAAGAGATTTATCGAATGAAAAAACGAACAACTTTCTCGTCATATTTAAAAGCTCCATTACGATCCTCGGGGATCACTTTCGCTGAAAGCAAAAATTTGAAACAATACGGATGAAAGAAACGCAACGCGAGAAAATATTTTACCATTCTCTCTCTCGAAATTTATAGAATCTTCCCTTTAATGGTGTTTTCTTCAAAAAAAAAAAAAAAGAAAAAGAAAAAGAAAAATAAAAAATTTATCAACTCCTCCATTTCTGAATGAGATCTTTCCAGAGGAGAAAAGATATATCGTAAATAAATTAGAAAGGATCTTTGATTTCCATTACCCGATGTTTTTTCCTCTTAAAGAAGGTTTGAGAAAAGCGATTGAGAGTGATATTCGCTTCAGTTGTCACGATACGAATTAAAAGCGCGGGAACGAGTTCGACGTAATATCAGCGACGAACGCTAATTAGAAAGGTCGTCTGATTTCCTGTGATCGGTAACATAACCGATGATGTTCCTGCAAAATGATTAAAAAAAAGACGATCCGATAGCTGGTTAAGATTAATGATGCCAACATTATGAACGCCGCGGCGTCGACTTAAGGGACGACACCTCATTAAACTGTTACGTTTATTTTTTGAATTAGTTGCACAGTTCATTGATCAATTAATGTGAATCTTTTATTTAATCTGGAATTTCGAGAAGACTGTGGAAAAAAAAATTTGTAATCATCGAGTGTCAAATAATTTTCTTGTTTAAATTGAAAAAAATTTGATATTAATTAAAATTCGTTAGAAATCAATTAAAATTTCCAGATATGTCTAGCAATTAAAAAAAACGCCGCAATTATACCGCGATATATTTGGGAAAAATTTATTTAGGAATAGACACTCATTGACACCGTGCTCAATTATTGACCCCTCTTTTCCGGTTCATCAGCTCGATACGCGGGAGCAAATTATTCGATTAAAGTCTACTTGAATCTCCAAATTCAATAACCAACTCCGAGTTTCGAATCGCTTTTCCTCGCGACTTTGATCATTCGACCTGATTTCCATCCCTGAAGATCGCGATTCCAGTAACTTTCGACGAAACGTTGGATAATAGAAATACAAGTGTCGAAGATGGAAAGGAATTGGAAAGTTGAATTTATAAGTGTGGGAAAGAAGCTCGATTGGAAATAATAAATTTGATGGAACGAGTGAAATTTTTTAAATTGGCGCTCGACGTAGTGATTAGTTATCTCCCTCTCCTCTCTCCTCTTCAAGCAATCAATTAGTATCAGCTGGCTTTCTCCGTGACACTATCAGTGATTTCACAACACCGTAAACCATAAATTCTTCCGTCAAATTAATCGACTAATAATTCTGAAAATTTTATCGATCCGTTTCTACTTTCTAAAGAAAAATTGATTCGATGCTCTTATAAATTTCCCTTCGAATTATATTAAATTCAAATTAAATTTGGAAATAAACTTTACACGATGATGTGATATCGAATATGAAATATCGATATATCAGAAACTATATTTTTTAGAGAAAATTCTGGATCACGTACTTGGATCGTGACAGTTGTATCTAATGAATATCTGTCTTAATTGACCGGCTAATAGATATATATATACGTATAATAGATATATGCGCGACCCTGCGGTAAAGCTGTCATGTTTGCTCAAATACTGGTCGCCCACGAAACTTGTGCAAGGCATGAATAGTTTATTTGATTGTATCGGTGTCTTTGTGTAGCCTAATGTCGCAAAATGGCAAAGATTCATTTGACTGTGTCAACACGAGCCATAATTGATTCATACACCTATCGGTTCTGATCGATGCGAATTTCGTGAAATTGAAAAAAACAGATTGAAGAAAATTTAAAGAAAACACCTTTACGGATGTTCTCGTTCACGAGAATCGTGAATCACTTTTTGACTCGGTGTTCGTTATCGGTAAAAAATAGTTTCGCATAAATTTAAATTGAATTTAAAATCGATGAATTTATCGACGCGATCGTGAGCAAATAGAGAACGAGGAGAGAAAACTATCGTGGAAACGATTGTGCGATAATTCATCGGGAGATTTACACTGCTGAACAACAGGTCAACGAGGAAATCATTCCAGATAATTTTTCCCGGCTGAGTGGCTCGTGTTCTCGCCACGGAATTCCGAAACGATTTATAGATCTCTCTCCAATACTCGAGCATGAAGCTCGTCCATCGAAAATCCATAAAGCACCAGAAGCACGGAAGGGGTCAAATTGAAAGAATCGCGTCCATTATTCCACCCCTTTTGGAACTTCAACGTCATTCCACAAAGCTTCCATAACACCTGTCAACGTCAAACTTTCGATGAATGGATCTTTTCGATCCTTCCTTTTTTTGCTTTCTTCCGCCGTTGTGTAACCATTTATCGTAACGACCGATAGATCCCTACCCTCCACCCGTAACACCCATATCTTCTTTTCGCTCAATCTTCGTTT
>NW_006263358.1:18142-20818 GCF_000469605.1 Apis dorsata | reverse complement strand
AAAAAAAAAAAAAAAAAAAAAAAAAAAAAGAATGGACAGAAAGATTTCTTTTTTCAATCACGAAACAGCAATATCGGCTGTACATACATATTTTGTAATTCGATCGAATTCTTTTAATTCTTAAACAAAGTAACGAAATACCGGCCATTACACGCGATATTAAAATTTCCTCGGTTCGCCACACAACTCTTTTCTCTTTGTCCGCGTAGCCGACACATAGTCGAACCGTAGAAAATCTCTGATAAAAGATACGCAATCAAAACGACCGCGGTAAAGTGAAAAAGCGTGTGAAAAGAGCGGTATTCGTTCAAATAAAAAGGGTACGCGATCCAGGCAGGGGATGAAGCACGAGCTTTTTTTTTTTTTGTCTCACCTGCTGGGAGAGTTATTTTATTCCTTTTTTTTTTTCACGAGAAAAATTGGAATTGGTGAAAAATCAACGATGTACAAAAACGGGCCAATAGGATGTGGAAAGTTTCGATTGATAGGGAGGGCGCGTTTTCAAGTGAACGATTGAATACGGTCCAATCTTGTTATATAATTGTGCGCCGAGTGTTCCCTCCCCCTGATTGAATAATCTGTTTCGGTGTATCGGGGAGGTTGGATGCTTCGACAGGGGTGGGCGACGTTTCTAGTTTTCGCTAACTCGGTTTCACACGGTGTGGTTAAAATATGCACGGTATTTTCACGAGATGCGAGAACAGATATATCGAATTTTAGAACTTCGTTATTCTCCGCGATAGATGAAATATTAAATACGTTGGTGGTACGACACAAGAACGAATCTATCGAGTGAATCCCAAATTCGTGCCCGGTATTTAAATTTCAAGAGATCCGACCATTTTGAATTTTATTTGTCGCCGCGAAACAACAAGCTTTTGTTCTTTTTCCCCCTGCGTTTCGTTCATTTTTCTCACGCTCCCTTTTCAAATTTCTAGCTTTTTCCAGCTTTTCAAATTTATTCCTTCGAAAATTTCTATCTCCCTGCCGAGATTCGATGTTGGGATAATAAAACGGACTATAAAAAGTGGTTTCGAAACCGGTTGGAACTGCTTGGCTCTCTAAGAAACTATCTTAACACACTTCCTCCTTTTATCGAAAGTTAAAACACGTTTTTCAATTGAGCGGAAACGGATCGACGACGATTCTCCCGGAAACAAGCTCCCAGGAAAGAACAAAGCGACCAGTCTCGAAATACCTTTCGCGATAGGATTTCCAGTCTTTGATGTTGTTTTGATTATCGAGAATTTACTCGAAATTTCAAACGAATCCATTCGACGACATTCATTTGATCGAACTGTTTCAAACATTTCTCGATTTCTCTCGTGCCTTCGATATCGATGTTTTCAAGGAGGAAACATCGTTTTCGAAACGATGCATTCCCAATTCGAGTTCGAACAACGTTGATTATTAAAGATAATAACTCGCGTTTCCCCTCGCGGCCCTCGTTTAATTAGTCGATAGAGATATTCAAACGTTGTTCGTTATATCGACGTTCAATCTCAATACGCGCGAATATCGAATTTTCTCGGCCACAATAAACGCATAAATGTTTCATGGAATAATACCAGGTCCCTAAACAACGGGATCTAGACCAGTGGCGGTGCACAACCATTTTATTGGCAATCATAGAGGGTGGATCGACAGCGTCGACGGTCAAGAGTAGCAGCTACTTTCTCTTTACGACTACCCTCCCCATTAGACCGCGTCGCACCCTCTTTTGTTACAAGGTTGGAAGAATCTCACGCTCGATATTTTCATAGGGACGATTCCCTAAAGGTCGGCAAACAAAAATCGTCCCCGATACAACGATAATTACGAAAACATCCCCGTCCACGATTCAATTTCGTGCTCCAACCTTTCACGTGGTCAAAATTATATCCCGTTTTTCTCCCTAATATTTTCCCCCCTTCCCTTAGAACGAGCAATCCTTAAAGAAGCTTTAATTAAACGCCAAGATATCATCTTCACGTGACTCTTGGAACGCGGTTTTGTTGTAGAAATTCTAGCAGAATGTATTAATTAAGCCAAAGAGTATTCAGGTAACGGTAACTCCCCTTGCAACGTAACCTTCTTCAACGCGAAGATGGTGTTTTTAATTTATCCTTGTCACGATCCTTAAACCCGTAAATTCATTTCTCCCGCGCCCCTCTCGACGCACATCGCTCAACCCCCTTACAAGACGTGGTGAGAGGAGGAGGAGGAGGAGAAAAGAGAAATTGAATTCGATATGCGTTTCGACTTTTCACCCCTCCGTCGTCCAAGGATTTCTGTTATCGTCTGGGAGAAATTTCCAACGCGAAAGCACGAAATTCCGATAATTTATCGAAGAGGAGGAGTCGCGTGGAGAATATATATTTATCGCCCCCTCGATGAAAGAAATAAAATGAATGTTGAATGTAATTAAGTAGAATTATCGGAATATTCCTTCGTTCGATTTCATTCCCGTTCCATTTCACGAAAGAGAAATACGGAAATTTGTCTCATTACTTTGTTATCGATACTTCGAAAGATGCTAAGAAACGAAAATTTCTCTTGGACAGTCGAGCAAACCTAATTAATCTTCTTCCATCGGTTCGCTCGACGCTTTTCTTCGCATTTCAGCTCGTCCTAACGAGCCTAAAAGAGGGTCTCTTATCAGACTCGACAAACTTGTTCCATTCTTTTTCTTTTTTC
>NW_006263358.1:0-18007 GCF_000469605.1 Apis dorsata | reverse complement strand
TTTTTTTTTTTTTTTTTTTTTTTTTTTTTTTTAAAGGGAAAACCGATTCCGTATCTCTTGTAATTTTTTTTTTGCGAAAAGCATTTTCGTCGCTTTCGATCCTCTTAACGCTCTCCGGACCATTTCGTCCTCCATTTTGTAGGGAACACGTCAATCAGGAGAGGCTTGATCGATAGGAAAAATTGCGTGCGAAAAAGAATGACGCTTGACGACCAAATATCGTGACATTTTTCAATCACGTTACAGCGGGTCAGTTTCTTTTTCATTTTTTTTTTTCCCCCGCTTTTAGAATATTCATAAATTTCCGAATATCCGTGATCGTTTTAGAATTTTAAACGAATCAAAGAACGTTCGTTAATTCGTTTTAATTTATCGTAAATTCGAAGAATCGTTCCCAAGGATGTTCCCCTGGAAAGTCAAGCTTTAGACAAAAATTAATGAGGATTAAAATCCGATTGCATCACGACAATTGTAATCAGCCCGGTGAAAGACGTCCTATTCATTAAGAAGAATCGTTAAGCCCCCGCTGAACTTGTACGAGTTTCAAATGAAATTTTAAATAGGATAACAATTGCAATTACTTTCCCTGTTAACGATTTGTTAGACTCCGCGGGGTGAAATGATATCAACCATTTATAGTTATTACTTCGATACGATAAACGTTCGATAGATTAGAACTCGGAGAAGCGATTCGAATGTATATTAGCCGAATAGTTGCGACGAAGTGGTAGAAGCCAATATTGGTCAGACCTGGGCGAAAGTGCTGACAAAGCCGTCAAACAAAGAAACAAAGTTGAAAGTTCAGGAAGAGCTGTATAAATATTTGCAAACCAAGTTACGTTTTCTTTCTCATATCGCGATTTCGAACGATTTTATCGAATAATCTATCTATCTTCCCCAAATGCACCGTCGATATAAATGGTTTCTTTCACGCGTAACCCCGATAGAAAACGTATTTTTCACATACACGTGGGAGCGATTTCATTTTCTACCTACGCGTTTTTTTTTATTGGATGCTATACATAAATTATGTAGTCGTGCTTAGAGTTGGAAAAAGGAATTTTACAAAAAAAAAAAATTTATTTTGCAATTTCGAAATAGAAAAAGAGATCGTGAAAAATAATCGTTTGAAATTTTTCGATATGGAAGGCGGTAAGTTATGGCAAATGTTGGAAGCATATGTTGGAAATTGAAATTTTCCAAAGTTTCGAATTCGTACGAGATAAAACATAATCGCAATAAACACATATAAAAAAAAGAAGCAGCACTCGTTAAATTATTTTGATTAATTTTCTCGAACGTTCTCTATTTTTAAAGTAGCGTGATCAACGGTCTTCATGGTTTTGTTATTTACATTATTCGCCATCATTTATCGTTTTTAATCTAATCCCTAGTATAAGAGTGCTTCGTTTTTATTTCTTTCTTTTAATTCAAAAAATATCAAATTCTCTATTGACCATTATCCTTGATTAAAGGATAACTACCACCACGTTTTTTCCCTATTCTCTAAATAAAATATAATAGGATTCTAATCTTTTCGAAACATTTACGAATGTATATATTACACATTTATTTTATTCTATTCTTAGAAACGCTTGAAATGGTATTAGCTTTGGATCCAAGAAAGATCAGGATCTTTATATATAATCGGATCTTTTATTTTTTTTTTTAGACTTCTAGCAAACATAGAAGGGTGATTCTTTGGACCATTCAATCAATTTCACAAGATTTTTAAAACCAGTTTAATTCTATCCGGAGATTATTACTCGGCCAAATTTGAAGAAGAGTTAGTCCACTAAAAAAGTGGAGTTATCTATTCAGTTTCAAACATAGCGAAAGATAGGAAAAGAGGAATCGACAAATCTAGATTTGTTGTATGTGTCAACAATTTCAACGTACATGTTCGACGATCAAATTCGATACGTATAGATTTTAGTATTAAATTATATCAAAAAAATTGTGATATAATATCATAAATTGCTAAAATAATAACGATAAAAAAATGGTACAAAAATTATTATCAATTATTTACTAGGGAAAATAAAAGGGAAGAAAAAAGTATTTATCTTTTATTCGTATTTTTAGTTTTCACGGTTTTCCAAGTTAGTTTAATATTTAGATTAATACAAATATTTTCGTATGTAGAGATTCGATTTAATTTTTTGCAACATAAAAAGCAAAGTTTTTGCAGCTCGATATCGCATATTCTCGTCGACTGAAACGGGCAATTATTTATCGAGCGCAATTGAGACTAACGGGCCATGTGTCTGATGTTTGATTATTTTCCTGGCGCCCCAATTAGTGGTCGCCATGCAATCTTACGATACTTTTTTCATAGGAGAAAACGATCATCGGAAGTCGTTAAAACCCTTTTATGATCCCATGATTCGCGCTACAGATACTTCTTCTCATCTCTTTCAATATCCAATCTTTCGTTAATTTATCAGTATTTGTATATAAATAGATTTTTTCTTCTCCATCCTCATTTGAAAAATTTCGAAATTATTTTTTTGAAAAGATTTTAGAAGATTAGGAGATAGTTTAAAGTTGTTTTTCTTTTTTTTCGAAATAACAAATCATTGTTTAAACTAGCCCCCCGTTTTTATTATTTCGTTACATGCCGATAGTATTGGAAAGAATGGCAGTTGGTCATTTCAATTTCACTTGGATGGGGAATTATAAAACGAAGGGGAACACGTACGTTATCAGAATTTTCAGTCGTGATAATTAATCGATTTTCACCGCGTTTTATCAAAACTTGTTAGCCAACACACGTGTACAACGCCATGCGTTGATGGCCAAGTGATTTATCATTAAAATATCCAGAAAATATGGCGTGGCAAAGATTTCTGTGGTAATTAATTCAGTTCAGTAATTACGGATAAATGCAGAAAAAAAGAAAAAAGAAAAACGAATATCAGTTTACCTCGATTAACAGAATGAAACATTCAATGAAACTAATTCCTATAAAAAAATAAGCTTTATTTTTTCTCCACAAATGTAAAAATATCGAGGAAATTATTCAGAGAATAGTTACATTCGTTCAACTTTACGTAAAAATTAAATACACAAATGATTCTCTTGCAAAATTCGAAAATAATAGCCATTGAATTTCGATGAAAATTAAAAAGATTAAATACACACAAAAAAAAAAATTCCAAATACCGAAATATCCCTCGATTCGTTTTCCTTTCGAAAGGAAAGGACGCGAGTGGGCTGATGAGGCGAAACTTTTATACGCCATCGAACGATAAAAAGTAAATCGATAATCGAAGCTTAAATGACGTTAATGACAATTCGACGCGGTGCATAACACGTTTCGCAAAGCTTTCCAGAAAAGTTAACCACTGAAAGAAATAAGATTTACAAATAGGAGAGGAGTGAAACCAATATTTTCATTCCCGTGGATTGGAAATTGCATGGAGAATTTTATTAACTGTAATTGTGAATTGAGAAAGAGAGAGAGAGAGAGAGAGAGTGAGAGAGAATGTTTTGGAGGGATATTTCCAACACGTTTCAAATTGTGATTTTCATTCGCTTTGGTAGATTGAACAACAGGCTTTTAGTAACAGCTGCAACGGACGGCGGTAACTCGATTATACGGACATTTCTTCACTCGTTTTCGCGTCACTCTCTATTTCTGAAGTTTGATCTCGTTTTTTCGTTTTTATGCAAACACATTCTCGCTCCTCCAACTTACGTACTTAATGCCTCTCCCGAATAACGATCGCGATTCACTAGAGTCATCTATTACCCTCACGAAAAAATCCGCCATTCTAATAACCCTATTATATTTCCCAAAGTTCTGGTCACGAAAGTTCCATTAAAACTTACGTCGTGGTTTTTCCGTTTCCCCGCGATCTCGATTTTGTCGAGACGATCACGTCACTGCCGTCCTCAGATTACAATTTGTTCGAAAATTACGACACGTTTGAATGGCGCATACCTCGTTCCATTAATCCAAACGAAAAACGTGAACACACGTGTGCCCGCAAAGTGATAGCCAGACCACTGTGTAATCGTGTTTAATCCAATCGGGGCCGGTATCGCGCTTAGCCCCATTTAATGATCCTAAATGTCTTGGTTCCCGATTTACGAGCTGCTGCCTCTATCTTTGTATAGGATCAGTCGTCGTAACGTGTCTTCGCCGAGAATAAATATCGCTGCATCCAATCGTATATCGGTCTAGCCTCTAGCGATTGAATCCGTAAAAAAGGTTTATAGGCTTACCGATCCTAGGAAGCTTTATCGAACCGTTCCTTCCTTCCATGTCGTAAAATCTATTTGGCAAAAAATAACGAGACTGGCTTTGAAACTTCGTGTACACACGCATGCATTATAGTTCGATTTCGAACGTGGAAGAAGGATCTTCCATCTTCGGCCGAGATTGCGCGTCAAGTTTGAAAGATAAAGGCGTTGGAGCGTATCACAGCGTGAAATTGTCGGGGTGAATTAAAGTGGTGAGTCGATTTGATCGTGCCATGTTTTGCGGGATCAGCGAATTGAAATGGATTAGATAAGCAATTTTAAGTAATTCCTCGGGAACAAATTATTCTTATTCGCCAAATCGAGTAGAAAATATCTTTCTTGCAATTTGAACCATGATTTAAGAAGTATATAATCTTCCGTTCGATGTGTGTACAATCGCTTCGAGATTGGTTAAAACTTTTCAAGATTGTTCTTGTAGAAATAATATTTGCTAAGGTTTCATAATATCCGTTTTTAAAACGATATAGCACGAATCCCGTGTAAAGTTTTTGAAGGGAGTTTATGAAACTGAGTTGTATCAAGAGTTTTTTCAAGAGATCGAGTCGACAAATTTTCACAACTATGACTTCCGTTTCGAGATATGAAATTCTTTCGCCAAAGGTACAATTGTAATTTTGTCTGGTGAGATCTCATTGTCTCTCGCGGAGCAACGAGCGAAACATTATTCAGTTCACAAAAGAGGAAGCTTGCCTGCAAGAGAATACAGGGAATAGTCTAGTGTAGTATTCATTTTTCCAACAACAACAATGGAACAACGATGGAACCTCTGAATATAAATTCCTCTCCCGATTAAGAGCTTATTTCACGTGGAAAAATAAATAATATTTAAATAACAATTCGCCAATACGTTTGAAATTTAATCTCATTCGGGGGAGGACGTCGAGAAATGAAATTATTTTATTTCAATATCTAACTTCGCAATTTGCGGTCCCATTTAACCCTAGCTTAATATCGTTCGTTCTATTGTGATCCTGACCCATTTAATTCCGGTATTATATCGTACCAAAATAAATAGAGGATCGAGGAAATGCACACATTTTTAGAACACACAATTTTTAGAATCATTACCGTTTCCTCCATTTGGAATATTCGTGGAATTCCATCTGAAATCTTGAAGCTTTCGCATCTTAATTTCCAAGAAAATATATAAATTACAGAATGGCGATGCGAGAAACGACTGTTATCATTAACGACTAAAATTAAACCAAGTATTTCCAATCTGATATCCCCAAGCTGGAACTCTCTAATTGAGCAGAAATCTGATAGCGCGCGCGTACAGTCATTATTGTTTTCAAAGAAATTTCAAGGGTTTGGAGTACTCTTATCTTCATGCATCGACCGTGTCTTGAGGTCTTAGGGGAATGAAAAAGCTCTGCCCACGCAAGGGTAGACGCGCGAGTTTGAGACTTGGTGGAACAGAACCGTCGATCTCGACGAGGTTACAAGAAACTAAGCGACTCTTTCACGACTCGTAAAACGCTGGAGGCACGGTAATAGAAAGTATTAAAGGCTAAAAATTCTTGGTTAACGAGGTCACGTAGCACGGTGAATTAGTGTAACTCTTTATCGCGACGGAAATGCACTCCTACACCTATCTTTTTCTCTCTCTCTCTCTTTCTCTCTTTTTTTCCCCTCGTGCTTTGCGAATTTATCGATAACCTTTTTTATATAATGCACAGTATAGAATGAGCAACGGAACTCTCATTAAATTGGACTTAGTTCATGGCGAGCGCGTCTCCAAAGAATCATCGTATCGAGACGCTTATTAAACCCCCGTCTCCCTTTCCTCTTATAAATATAAATCTACTTTGACATTAAACTTATCACCTTTATCTTTTCGTATTATTTTCTAAAAAAAAAAAAAAGAAAAAAGAAAAGAGAACCTTAAGCTTCTCGCTTAAAAATTACACGCGTCTTTTTCAATCCGTGCAATTTCCTTCTCGCCTTTTACCCCTCCGCGAGGTAAATGGCTCTCACCGTGCGTCTCCCCGTGAATCATTTCCCCATTTACCGTGATATTCCGCCCCATTTGCCGAGAACTTTGGCTAACACGTTTCTTTCCCAATTTCCAGGGAGCAGAGATTCTCTGAGCGAGCTGGTGAACCGCCTTGCGGCCATTGGCCATTGGCCGGGGAGGAACGCGATCAGGAAGATATGAAAGGCGAGCGATCATCCATTTCCGGAATAGTGCTGGTGACCAGTGCGAAGAGTTTGGTGAAAGGATGAACAAAAATATGTTGAGAGCTGGAACCACCGTATCTCCGTTGTTCCCTCCGTCACGGACGACACCGCCCCCCTCGTCTGTCCTCAGAGTCACTTCCGCGATTGCCTCGACCACGGATTATACGAGCATAGGCAGTATGTACGGTGTGATCGATCAGATGGTGTTGAAAGAGGATGAGGAACAATTGAGCATGGGGGAGAAGTACGTGCCGTACGAAGATCGGCCGGAAACTTATATCGTGCCGATCGTGTTCCTCCTGATTCTTCTGATCGGGCTCACCGGAAACGGGGTGCTTGCGCTCACCATACTGAGGCACAGTAACATGAGGAACGTTCCCAATATTTATGTCTTCTCGTTGGCGCTTGGGGATCTCTTGGCACGTGTTCATTTTTTATCGTGGTGAAAACTTATCCCTCGTTCGTCGATAATCTTCCATCTTATTCTTATTCTTATTCGTGATGAATTCGTACGATATTTTACAACCTATTTCTTGAGATAATTTCTTTTAAAATTCACCTTCCATAATATTTCGTTTTGCGCACACGTTTCTCATTTAGCTGTTGAAATTTTTCCATTGTTTTTTTACTCTTACGACAGAGAGAAAGAGAGAGAAAGAGAGAAAAGGAATAGAAATTACACAATGAAGAATCTTAATTTTTCTCGCGAAGATCGCGAAGATCTTATTTTTAAAAATAAAAGCTTATTTTTAAAAATACCTCTGCGATATTGAATTAATAGTCTATTCGATTTCTCTGACACTTGGTTCACACCGCAGGTGATCATGACGTGCGTACCATTCACGTTCACCGTTTATATCCTGGATTCGTGGCCATTTGGGCTCGTGCTCTGCAAGGTATCCGAGTGCGCCAAGGATATCTCGATCGGAGTCTCCGTCTTCACTTTAACGGCTCTATCGGCGGACAGATTCTTCGCCATCGTGGATCCAATGAGAAAGTTTCACACCACGGGTACGAGCTTCGATTTCCCATTTTCCTGTCCTTAAGTCTTTTAAGTTCCGGTCGCAGGCAGTTAAAGGGGAATTTTCGCGATGAGAATGAAGTGGATGCAAAACGTTCAAACGGATTCGAGCAAAGAAATCGATGAAAGTTTTCAACTTTCCTCCTTTCCTCGAAAATAACTTAATAGACGTAGATGATTAAAAAGTAACGAAGATCCCCCCAATCTTTATTTCCACGAATATTTGCTTACAAGATTTTTCTCTTTCATCGTGATAATATAATAATCTAGGTAGACTGTTTCCATAAGAAGAAAACTATTCGAACGAGAACGTAGACATGATCGATTTTTATTTGTTCAAGGTACTGGAAAAAGAGCAACCCGATTCACTGTGATAGTAGCCGCGTTGATTTGGCTATTGGCCATCATGTGCGCCATCCCCGGTTCCTTCTCCTACATCAGGGTCTTCAAAGTGAACAGCAGTATTAGCTTTCGCGTGAGTTCAGCATCCATAAGGCAATTAAGCTTTAATTATTTTTAACTATTATATATTCTATCTTGCTGTTGTTCTTGGCAACAGCGATCAACTCGTCGTTCCATTTTATTATGCGAGTTAAACACGTTTAATCGAGCTATCAAAACCGTAGATTTTCAGTTCTGGTAATTTTTGTTCAAAGGCTTGCTACCCATATCCCCCGGAATTCGGGCCGAATTATCCAAAAACGATCTTGGTCTGCCGTTTCTTCATCTACTACGCGGTGCCGCTCATCATCATCGCGTTCTTCTACATCCTAATGGCCAGACACTTGATGCGCAGCACCAGGAACATACCCGGTGAGATGCAATGTCAGGTAAAATAAAACTTATATAAAAGTTATATATTGTAAAATATACCATTAAAAAAGTTCAACGAAAGTTTCTCCAATTTTTGAATTTGCATAATCGTTCCTTTCGATTGTTATAACAGCCTTCAATTCCCATTAAACTTAACGAAGGAACTATCAGTTTGTTAAGAAAACTCAACCACTCTCATCGATTCTTTCCAATAATTTTTGCAAAGTTTAATGTATGAAGATTTTTTTTAAATAGGCAAGTAAAGTTCAGAGCAAATTTTTCGGTTGGCGAAAGAAAAATTGTTGTTTAACGAGAGGAAAAAGTGAGATAGTTATTTTTTTTTTTTTTTGCAAAATCATATATCATCTTTTATAATTGTATCGTTTTGATTGTAGGTGAAACAAGTGAAAGCGCGTAAAAAGGTGGCGAAAATGGTGATGGCGTTCGTGATTGTTTTTGCAGTGTGCTTCTTCCCCCAACATGTGTTTATGCTGTGGTTTTACATCCATCCAACGGCACAGCAGGATTACAACGATTTTTGGCATTATTTCCGGATCCTCGGTTTTTGCCTAGCGTTCACCAATAGTTGTATCAATCCTATCGCTTTGTACTGCGTGAGCAGTACATTCAGAAAATACTTCGACAGGTATTTTCAACGAAAAAAAAAAAAAAAAACATTTCCTCGATTTCCTCGATTTATCGTATAGTGAATGAAAATCGTGTCTCGTTAGAACGAATCGAAAATCAATTTCGATTTTTAAATATTCACGGTTCGTGGAGAGTTATCGAAAACGAAATATCAGGAGAAAATTTTGGCAGCAATTTAACGCCTACGGAATAATCTTATTTAAAGAATGAATCGTATCACAAATTATTATCAATACGAGTAAAAATTGCCCGACTAACGCTTAATCAATGCTTCTCCGCTTCTATTCAGTTACCTGAATAACCTCCCCCATGAATTAGCCGCACATTTTCACGGTTTCGGATGAAAATCATTTCCGCGAGAAATTCGAACGAATTCGGTCGTTGCTATGAATATTTATTGCCTACCTGGGATAGAATTTGAAATATAATATAAAATTGACTTTTTTTTTTTCAACATCGTTATTCTATACCAAACTATTTCAAACTTCAATTTCATCCCCCATATATGATTTTAACGACTTGCTTTAATTTTACTCTCGCGCCACCATTCTCTTTCTCTCCCTCTCTCTCTTTCTCTATAATTCGAAAACGATTAATTACACGTTCAAACTTTCAAAGTTTACTTACCAAATTTATCTTTCCGACTCGAAAAACGCAAAGCCTATTACGAATAATTAAACACGCTCGTTTAACGTGCAAACTCGAGCAAGATAATCAATAGCCGATTGTTCCTTATTACCGTTAAACCGAGGAAAGTAACGTTATTACCAGCGTATAATAGAGCAAAGTCGTTAAACTATTATCGTTAAAATTAAGCGAAACTTGGTCGCAGGTATCTGCTTTGTTGCGTGCCAAGGCGGATGCGGAGGCGACATCGTCGGTCATCCGACTTGAGCTCACGGGGGCGGGGTCAAAGTTTCTCGTTAATAAGCTCGAGAAGGTACGACTCGAGGCGAGGGCAGCGGAGCGTGATGCACATGTCGATCCTTGGAAACGATACCAGGACCAGTGTCCCGATCAAGGAACAGGAAACGACCATTAGCCTAACCGGATGTCCGAACGGAGTGGAGGACGGATTGAGAAGCCATCGAAACTCGACCACGGAGCAACCGATCAATCGTGAATGCTAAAATCGAAAGGACTGTGATGATTCAGCGACCAATCCGATCCCTGTGTTCTTCCTATGAACCAGACTTTTCGATTAAACGTTTTTTCGCGTTTTATCCTCAGAATGCGAATATATTTGAGCGTGTTCGAAGATGTTGACAGTTGTCCTCTCGAAAAGCAAACATTTTGTAAACGAATAATCGAGAATGGACGACAGAGAACTTTTACTTTTTGACATCGTAAATCTCTCTCTACTTGCGAGAAACAATTTTTCGAGAACAATTCGCGAGACAACGTTTAATATATTTGCATCCTTGGAGTTAGGATCCAGGAAGGAGAAGATCCTGGGATTCAACGTGCATCTCGTCCGTTCGTCGTCCAATTTTTATCCTTTCGTTTTTCTCGAGTGCACGAACATCGTCGAGATTAATAATTATTAAAAACGGAAGAAAAAAGAATCTGTGAATTGCGTCGATATGGTTCGCGGGAACAAAGACTGCGACAAATATGTACATTTAGAGCGCACCGATTTTTGTGAATAAAATTCAGATATATAAATCCCACGTTTCCCTTCAATCTCTCTTTCCTCTAAATTCTTTTTCATTACTCTTCCTTATTTTCTTCTTCAAGGGACAAGAGGAACGAAACGAAAGAAATAGAAGACGAGATAAAAATGGCGCCGCTGATTCGACTTAAAAATCCCACGGTGTTCAATTCTTCTTCGCACGGATATCATCTCATCGTTTTTCATCCACGATTTAATATCTCATCGGTCCGCTTTTTCCCCCCACCAAAGAAAAATGCTCCTCTTATCGCCGCAGAGCGTCGAGTTAAGAAACTCGATACGAGTCTAACTTCAGGCCGTCGACCACCGAGCATCGAGTCCTCTCTGGACAGCGTCGAATCGTTTCCCTTTCTCGAAGCTGCGTGTTTCCGCGTCCAGGAAAAAATCGAGGGCTCGAAAGTCGTCTCGTCGATCTTCCAACTTTCCAACGGGAAGAAATGTCTGCCGGGCATGTATTCGAACGACTACGATGACGGTACTCTTATGAATTCCTATATTAGATGGAGTAAAAGGTACAACGTCACCTCTCTCCCATTCTTCATCGTTTCTTTTTTGTTTCTCTCGGCCACGGGTCGCACATGTGCATCGGTTCATCACGTTCGACCGCGAAATTGAGACACGGCCACGATTCGATTTCACGAATTCGTTCTGTGCAGACTGGCCAGACTTCATCAACGTACCCTCCGGATTTATCAGGAGAACGAGTACATGCATCACGACGACCAAGGTCCGTACACGGAATTCAACTAATCCCGACCGTATGACGATAACTAGGTTAAAGTACGATTCAAGCACGGTACACGTTACTTCGTTACTTATTTCGTTACACGTTCCCACGATCGGTCCATTGTTGGGGCCGGTTGAAACGCTGGATTCCTCCCTCGATTCGATTTCATTCATTGTGTTTAAACGTTTGCACTTTTCATTATTATTTACCAATTGCGGGATTCGATATGTAAATTAAATCTGTTTCGTTCACGAGTCGGTAAAATTATTTTTTAGATTGGAAATATTTAATAATGTATTCATCTTTCTTATTTTTATCTCGAGCTATAATAATTGAAAAAGAAACACAAGTAAAAGAAGTTTCGTTCGTGGAAAATTTAAATTTCGTTGATATTTCTTTGCGTTTCTTTTCTTTTTAAAATTAAAATTATTAGAGATACGAGATAACTCGTGTGGGAATAACTCGTCTTCGTTTCCATTGTATCGCGTCGAGACGAGAAATACATTTCGAGAGAAAATCCCTTTTGTGTTGCTTGCATCGGCCTGACCGCTGTGACGTCAATTTCTTAATATAAAGAAACATTTAAGTAACTGTTTAATCTTCGAGCAGACAAACGATCTCGACAGAGAGCGAGGAGGTGAAAGCTGACGAGGAAGCCTGCTGGAAATGCAGAGGGGAAGACGTGGACGGGAACTCGGTTTCGTTCCCTCATATCCAAGATCTCTGTCCCGCTGATAGGAAGAGGATAGCTCTACTGGTCAAACAATTAATTAAGTAAATTCCCTCCGCAATTTATATCGCCATACACGCATTCAATTGCAACTTTACGTTCAATTAATCATTATTATATTTCAATATCGAAGCTCATTTCTATCAGATAGGTAATTAATTTTCTTTATAAAATTCTAACCGTATTTTCCTATTTAATTGGGTAATATATAATCGGATAATCTCATAAATCACATTAGGGATTTTCGAAACGTTGTACATATTGTACATATATTCGAAATAGTATCGCTAATTATTGATACTTAAAATTTAACACATTCGCTACCGCCATTTAAAGAAACATTTTTATAAGTTATATTAATTTGTAGAATATGAAAAAGAAAATGAAAGAGATAAAAGAGAAATGTAGTTGATAACTCTTTATATTATGCATTTTTGTTATTTATTACGAATATTTAAGAAAAATTTAATGAAAATTGATAACGTTCATCGTTCTGGAATATCATATATCAATATATAAAACAATTAACATTAAATTATCAAAATTTTGATATAATCCCTTTTGTTGATTATATTTCACATTTCACAAAAAATTTCTCTTTAAGAGAAACGTAATAATTCGTAATCATAAACAGTAGAAGAAAATTTAACAAACAGTTATTAACTCAAGCTGTCTAACTCAAACCTCGAAGAAACAACACTCCGCATGCATCAACCTAATACATCAATATTTCTTTGCCCGGTATTACTCCAAGTTTAAATAAACATTTATCGCCACGAGGAAATAAATCTCTATTATAGCTTCCTTCCAACCATTTTATCATTCCCGTTTCCTATTTCTTCGTCCCTGTCCCGCACATTTCTCTCCGTCATCGATCCCAGCGATATATGCACACCTCGGATAAATTTCACCGCGCGTGATCGCTTCCAACTGTTACTAATATACCAGCATGATGAAATATTTGTCACTGAAACTGATTACAAATGGGAGGCGGCCATTAAAAGTTTGACCGCGCGATTTCTCGTTCGATTCGAGAGAATCCCGTCCCAGGGAACCAATCATGTTCCTCGCCCCCAACGGATCAATCCAGATTTTTCTTCTCGAACATATTCGAATGCAAGTCGGACGCTCGATCTTAATTAAGATAATGGCGATCGCATGCCTCGGCCGCGTTTCCTCCTTCGAAACGCCGGTCGAAAATACCAGTTTCGAGTCGCGTAATTAACACGAACGATTTAAACGCTTAAGGGAACGTGTTAAGGGAATTGGCGCACGTTCAAATTTGTGATTCTATTAAAAAAAAAAAAAAAAATAAAAATTGGATAAAGCGAGCGAATTTTTCCTTTTTCGTTTCTCATTTCGTGAATTAAATCGACCGCACGACGTTTTTCGCGTATAAAGCATCGCATAAATTTTCGTAATTCCCCGCGATATTTCAACGATATTTTGCCGGGAAACAGGTGATAGAACGCTGTTTTTCGCGCAGATGCACCAAGGAAATGCGGGACGCCAAGTCGGAGCTGGCGGTGAGCGAATCGGAAAAGGAAGCAATGAGGAATCAGTATAAGAAATCCCTGGATCGTCGTGAAACCGAGAAGAAACAATTAGAATTTCAAGTAATGTCGTTCACGCTTGATTAAATTGTGACCATTCCTCCACCTCTTCGTCTATTTTATTCTTACAAAAAAATTTTCTTCTTAAAAAAAAAGAGAGAAAAGATGCGATAAAAGATCGAAGTTTAAAACTTTTTAGAAGTTAAAAAAGGGATCGAATGAAAAAAAAAAGAAAGGGAAATAGATTATGATAAATTGCTTCAGGGAAAATTTTATAATCCACTTTAATAATAATGATTAATAAATAACCAGACATACGATTGGATCGTAAAAATATAAGAAATAGAAATAAAATAAAATAGAAATTTAGATTTCAATCTTGATTAAATAAGTTTAAATCAAAATCGTTCTTTGTTATGTAGATTTTGTGAATCTAGTGACTATTTATAAATATAATAGATATATATATATATATATAATTGGAGAAGTTTTGCAAAATGATCCTTCAATTTAAAATATCGAAACGTCGAATAGGAGTGTTCATTAATTGCGGAATGTAGTTTTAAATGAAAGTTCGATCTATTAGGTCAATAGTGTACGAAGCTCTTAGATTATCAATTGATTCAAGTTCGTTTTCAAGTATAATTTCAATGAAAATTGAACGAGAATCATGCTTATTCACGAAGGAATGCTTACTGATCATTGATATTTTACGAGATAAATGAAACGTAGAGAAGAATTTCGTTCGATATATCACGTTTCATGATATTTTATTAGCTGGAACAGGCTCGAGTCGAGGCGAAGGAGTTAAAGATTCGGATTTCACGTATCTTGGAGTTGTTGACACGGCAAATCGCCACTCAGGAAAAACAATTCCTCGAACTTACGCAAACCGTGAGGAATCTGGTGAGTGAGAAATCCCGATTGCAGAATGCTCTGGACGAGAAGCAGTCAGAAACCAATGCACTCGAGGGTAAATTTCAAAGAACAAAGGAACTACTCGAGGAGGTGAAATTAGAAAGGAGCAAGGATACCATGAGGAAGGCTCATCAAGCTTGTCAAACCGATGAATTCGAGATAACTACGTAAGAGAACACACCGAATTGAATGTTGTAGATGTACGATTAAATTGGAAAATTTTATGATAGGTTTTAATTCTTCTTTTTTTCTTTTTTCTAAAGAGAAATTATTTATTATGGAAGAAAAAAATGAGCGGGCTAAATTTTAGGCATTAATTATATATTGTAGGAGTAATTTGGAGGAATTCGATAAAGAGTCCATGTCGTATCAGATACAAAATGTACGGATCAAGAGTAAAAATGATCTGGACGAGCCTTCTACCGAGGGGACGTTATTGAGAGAATTATTCTTTAGGAAACCGAGCCTCGAGGAAAGCGAAAGTTTGGATATTATTCCAGTTCTGTCAGAGACAGACTTGCAAACTAAACATAGTACCAGCACTATGCTTTTTCCTTGATGTGTTATTTGAACGTGCTCTTTTTGTTTAAAAATTTTAATGAAAGTTTCAACTGTCATAAAAATTTTATTAAGTAAAATTATAAATTATAAACAAAGTGCATATAAAATATTTTTCTTTCTCTATATTTTGATGTTTTAAGATAAACGAGATATATAATAGATCTAATGTTTAATTGTCTTTTCTTGTTCTCGAAAAGAATCCACAATTTCCTTTATCATTTATCATCCTCAATTACCAGTATAGAATATACTGGTGGTTAAAATTTGTTGATTAAATTTCGATGTGAAATCACAAATAAAATATATGATGGAATATTTTATAATTTTATAACGATATTAATATTTTAAATTTATCGTAATTTGTTTAAAATCAAATTCAGAATCATTCTAATATAAAAATTAAAGAAAAATTCGATAAAAATGATTGTATTAAAATAATATAAAGTTTTTATCCTAGAATGAGATTTTAAAATTATTATAAAATGTTATGATAAATAAAAGAATTTAAAAGTGTACATTAAAATATCAAAAAATGTGTAACTTATTGATTATTATAATTACATATTGATTATTATAAATCTATTTATGGCTATCTTGTAATTATTCTCCGAAAAATAAGATTTAAAATATTCTAACGCATTATAAATCAAAAATTAATACTATAAAACAATAAATTTAATTATATGTTGTAAAAATATACATTAATTATTACATATAATATTGTAAAAAATTGTTAAATTCATAAATTAACAATAAAAAATGTAAAAATTGATAAATTTGATTTGATTTTTGATTATTCTGGTCTTCGAATTGATTTTGACATATTCGGTAAAATACATATATTGTCATCGATTTTCGATTATTACCATTTCTTATAAATATGATATAGATCGCGACGATTAATTCATTTGTTAGCAAACCTTCCTGATAGATAGATCGAAATTACAACATTTTAACTTTAACTTTTTTATATTAGATCGAATAATTTTTAGTCTTTTACTTTTTTATCATTTATTTTAAATTAATACTGATATCATATTTAGCACATTATTTATTCGTTTTATTTTTTAATTTTCATTTATTTATTCATTTACATATTACTTTATTCAAACATATTATTTAATTATTTTTTGATTTTCTTATTCCTTTAATTATTTTTTTTATCGAAAATTGATTGATTTATTTAATTAATAATATATTTATTTATTAATTCAATTTTATTCATTTTTTTATTTTTATTATATTTATTTATTCGTCGTAATAAATTTTTAGATGCATAAATTAAAAATAAAAACATAAACGAAAAATTAATAAAATTTTGATCATTAAGTTCATTTATAGCTAGTTTACAATTATTTTTTATGTAAAATAACAATTAAAATATTTTAATACAGTTATAAATCGAAAATTAATACTATAGATCTGTAAAATTATATTAATTTGTGAAAAAATATATTTATAATTACATATAATATTGTAAAAAATTGTTAAATTCATAAATTAATAATAAAAAATATAAAAATTATTGATCATTCTGGTCTTAGAATCAGTTTTAACATATTCGATAAAATACGTATATTGTCGTCGATCTTCGGTTATTACCATCTTATAAGTATGTCAAAGGTCGCGACGATTAATTCATTTGTTAGCGAACTTTCCTGATAGATAGATCGGAATTATAATATTTTAACTTTAACTTTTTTATATTAGATCGAATAATTTTTAGTTTTTTATTTTTTTATTATTTATTTTAAATTAATATTGTTATTATATATAGCACATTATTTTTTCGTTTTTAATTTTCATTTATTTATTCATTTATTACTTTATTCATATTTTTACATATTACTTTATTCAAACATATCATTTAATTATTTTTTGATTTTCTTATTCCTTTAATTATTTTTTTATCGAAAGATTAACTGATTTATTTAATTAATAATACATTTATTTATTAATTCAATTTTATTCATTTATTTTTTTTTTAATTTTTTAATGTTTCATTTATTTATATATTTATTTATCGTAATAAATTTTTAGATGCAGAAACTAAAAATAAAAATCGAAAAATTGATAAAGTTTTGATCATTAAGTTCATTTGGTTCATAGTTACTTTACAATTATTTTTCATGTAAAATAACAATTAAAATATTTTAATACAATTATAAATTAAAACTAATTTTAAAAATTAATACTATAGATCTGTAAAATTACATTAATTTGTGAAAAAATATATTTTTTATTACATATAATATTGTAAAAAATTGTTAAATTCATAAATTAACAATAAAAAATATAAAAATTGACAAATTATTGATCATTATGGTCTTAGAATCAGTTTTAACATATTCGGTAAAATACGTATACTGTCGTCAATCTTCGGTTATTACCATTTCCTATAAATATGACATAGGTCGCGACGATTAATTCATTTGTTAGCGAACCTTCCTGATAGATAGATCGGAATTACAACATTTTAACTTTAACTTTTTTATATTAGATCGAATAATTTTTAGTTTTTTATTTTTTTTATCATTTATTTTAAATTAATTTTGTTATCATATATTGCATATTATTTATTCATTTTATTTTTTAATTTTCATTTATTTATTTATTTACCATATGTATTCAGTTATACATTTTTTTTTAAATTTATTTTTTAATTTATACTTTCATTTATTTTTTAAAAAAAAAAATAAATTTTTATTTTATTTAAAAATTTTTTAATTTATACTTTTAATTATTTGTACATTTACTTGTTTCCTTATTTATTTATTTACTTATATATCTATCTATTGATTTATTTTTTATTATTATTATATATTATAAATATATTTATATTTTTTTTTTCTATTATATTTTTTATATTATGTGGGTCTCGAAGTAGTCACCTCCTCGTTGGTGAGACCTGGTA